>NC_141781.1:19551336-19914169 GCF_054643075.1 Acanthaster planci | reverse complement strand
TGATTTTGAGGATACACCACAAAACGTAGTAATTATGCATTTGCACAACGTACACAGCAAGATCTACTCAGAGTCTGTACCTTCAGCCTGTTCAAGGCTTTACTCGCATGATAGTACTATTCCACAGTTACATCTTTCGATTCTTTGTATCAAAAGGCTCTGATAACCCGAACTAAGCTGCTCTGCTAACGAAAGCACTGTGACAGCGGTAGTTTGGAAGTGATGGGCCGATTGCTCGAACTACTCGGCGGCTTCCGTAGGCGCATAAGTTTCAGCCGTATGCTATACGGAGCCATTCAGACGTGACCTTCAGTGCAAAGGAATATTCGGACGATAACCCATTGGGAACAATAATCATGATGATAAGACATACCAAACTCCGTCGACCACAGCTTTCATGGCCTCCTGCTCGGCTTTTTGGGGGGATAGTTAGCATTGTCATCTCCAAGACGCCCGCTGCGTCAAGTCCTTGGTAAAACTGAATCAAACCCTTAAGCTCGCTCAACATTTCTGTGTTCAATTTCGCACGGGTATTAATTCGTGACTGATGGCTGAAAACGCCGGGACAAATTGCTCTCAATCCTCAACAAGCGAGGAGTGATGTTACCTGGGCTGAGTTAACGAGCAGGACATCAGAGGGTCACGAGGAGATCGACTTCCGGGCAATGAAGCCAATTCTGCAGGTAAGATTCTGCACGTAAACCAACCAGTACAAGAGTATTCTCTTCCACATAAATACGAAATCGCAGGGAGCTGAAGACTCGCCGTCTCGTGCTGCCCTTTCCTGGAAGGCTTTCCACTGAACAGCAGTCCCATGTGGTCTGAACGAAAGCTATTGCAGAAGAGACAAAGTGACTTCCTGCCCAGAGAGTCTATTTAATTACCGGCCCAAGTTCAAATTAGCGACCAGGTTTGGTACAAATCGACCGGGTTTAGGTCCAATTGACCTAGTTTCGCTCCAAATGACCAAGCGCCGAGGGCGCTGCTTACTTAATGTGATGACATACCTGTCCTCCCATTGGTTACAGGTATTTTATTAACACCAACGGGTAGCACTTAATACTATACTGGGGGCCTTGTAAGGAAATATCTCGTTATTGCTCCTTAAAGGGGCTGGAGTTTTTTTTTATATGGACAACTTACATTTTTTTCGAACAAGTAAGTTAAATTTTCCCACGATAAAAGACCAAAATACTATTATTTATGCCAATTAAAATTAATAGGCTCAAAGTGTTATAAAAAATAGAATAAGAGCCGAGAAGACGACAAAACAAACATAAAATGTCAGTCAATGGTGTTACGACGCATCGGGCATTATGTCCTGCTGCGCGTTGACCGACACCACTTCAAAGTGATTAAATGCAAACGACAGCATCTTATTGTTTTGCCAGGAGCCTCTGTACACGATAGATATATTGCTGATGATGCAGGATACCGGCATCACGCAGTGGCTACACGTTGCGTGCAAAATTAAAAATCGTTCAGTGCTCCATTATGTGCCCGAGCTGGACTAAGAGAGGGCGCAATTTTCCTAGCCACAGAGGCTCTTTTGGTACTTGTATGGACGACTACGAAACGTAGGCGTTGCAGTCGCAACGCTACCAACAAAGAACACTCCCTACCAGCAAGGCTTTTCTCAACCGATGAGGGGGTGCTTCTGCTCAGGGCGGATTGCAATCTATGCACACTAGGAGCGTGGATTCGAATGAGTCCTGTTAGATCTGAAAAACTCAGTTCGGTGTAAAGATGTTCGTCGGAGCGGGTGGAGATGAATAAGACTCGCTATAGCTCCAGGCAATAATCTGTATACCCATCCGAATCCGAGAGCCTTAATCCCGTCGTGAAGTTCCGAACAGATCCGATATCTCACGTGGCTCATTCCGATTCCGTTGGGAAAACGACAAAAAGTGCTGAATCCCAATCCGACGAAAGCCAAACGGTTAATAAGAATTCGATGGCCAGTTCTGGAAGTCACCAACTGTTTTTAATATGAACAAAAATTGTATGACGCTGTTGAAGACGTAAACATTAATTGTCAGGAATGTTTGAGTCTTGAGTAGGTCTCATCTGAGAGAGAATGGGCAAAAATTGTAACAAACCTTACGGCAACTTTATAAAAAATCTTAACGCCATCCAATCTGTAATATTCATAGGAACTCACAAAATGAAATAGAACATGGCAGGACAACCCCGGGCTAAACATAGCTAGACCGGGGGAAAAACGCCCTTCCTTCCAGAGAGGTACATAAGATAAATGCATAATGTGTAAGATGGGATCATAAAATACATAAATTACAAACCTCATTTCGGCCATAGGGATGGGTCTGGTGACCGGTTTTAGGACACAGCCTGGACAATGGTTGACGACCTTACCGATTTTATAGTTTAACAACTAGTGCAAACCAGTTAATTCATGCATGTTAAAAGCCAATCCAAAAGAATGCTCGATTTTATCAGACTTTGTTTACTATTACGGGAAAAAAGAGTAATTCAAACCGGACCAAATCCAGCATTTCAACAGTATCAGTCGTAATCCGATCCCAATTTGATAAAAACCACGTTCAGTCCGAATCCAATCTCAGGTCGGATTTCGATCTCATGTTCAATGCAGATCGGATATGCACACCCTTGGGGCGCTTGCCTGTTTGTCATTTTTTGGAGAAGACCGATTTTAAAAATTCTCCTCGATGTCCTTTAGAGAAAAAGGGAGGCTCTGGAAAAAAAAAGAGGTGTGACGTAGTAATTATGGGTTCCGCCAGGCAATTATTGGAAATTTGAAATACTCGTGTCCCACGTACCCTCAGCTCCAGTATAGATTTTTAGTGCCATTTTAAAGTTGGACGGATTTATTTCTTTTTTTGGGGGGGGTTGCGCTAACGCTTTACTCTTCATCCCAAAATCGTTAGTTCATTGCCATGATCAAATAGCCGACAATTTCTCCCTTTATTTTTACACTGTTTAGAGATTTTTTGGCACAAAATTATCTTGAACTTCATCCGGACAAAAATTCTTTGAGGATTTTTGGGTCATTGTTTTCTGATTTAGTCGAGTGTATAAAGTAACGTAAGATACGTGGTTGCTGCACGGATGTACATAATAAAGTTTGGACCCTCAAAGCTCCTGATTGGTTTATTGGTTGAAGCCACAAGAGGTCGTGATGTGGCCATTTTGCCGTGCCTAAAGTTTCAACCAACGCTAACCTATAAACGGGAGCCTGCCACGATCTTTGATATTTTTGTCAAAAATATCCAATAGTTTCAATGAACCAGATTCGATGACTGCCCGAGGGTTATTGTAGGGATTGGTAGGGACAAACTCTTGCAGATGATGTTCGTGCCTTCCATAGGTATAGCATTGGTTTGTTCACAAACTTTCGGAACGGCGAAATGGCTGTCACTTTACTTCCGCTATGTAGCTTCAACAACGTCCACATCACGCATGTTGCATTGCGGGTCCAGATTTCACAGTATCACAACGGTCTGTCGGTTGTTGCGTCGATGTTTTCAACAACTTACCGTAGATTACTTACAGATCTAGAGAGGTTTTCTACCAGCCATGTCACATATTTTCTACGACCAATGACTGCCAGATTTCATTGTCCAAACTGACTGTCCAAGTGACTAAGTATAGATATTGGTAGGTTTTGGTCACTCATTAAACCACACATGGGCCAACAAGGCCTTAAAATAATGAGGGTTACAGTTTATGTAACACATACAATGCCATTCGTCCTACTGAGTTACATATGCAACGCATTGATGTTGGCGAAAAGTCCGCCAGAGTGCTTATCTTGTCTTTAAGTGCATTTCCAATTTGCGCGTTATGATTCTGTAGTAAACGACACAACTATTCCTCAAATTGATTTCAGGAGGGGGTTCTCTGTATTGGTAATGTCATTAGTGAGCTAAAAATGACGCACACAACCCTAGTCACTCTCGTTTCCAGCAACTGTCTAATTTGGTAATGAAAGAACTCGTTTTATCTCGTTTCATACTAAAGGCTTGATAACAACGCACGGGATATCATTAAATTGAACACCACAATAGCCTGGAAAGAACTCTCTAAAAAACTCCCAGGTCAAATTGACCCAGAAATGTGTTCCATTCGGCGTGACCCTTTTGTCCGGGTGAAATTATCACACAGAAAGGGTTAAATAGGACCCAAAAGGGGGTCAATTTTGACCGAGAAAAGGGTCACGCCGAATGGGACCCAATTCTGGGTTAATCTGACCCTGAATCTTTTGAAGTGAAAGAAGCAAACTTGAACTGGAATGAAGATTCGGTGTCGATAAAATGTAATTCACAGACAACACAACACGCACCCAAATGTCAATAATAACAACTGTTTCTTTTCTTGGTGAAACATGCACAACAGGGCCCTAATCTCAGAAGGAGCGGAATTGCGGAAACTATTTTGAGTTACACTTTCACAGTTATTACATGCGACGTCATTCAATGATTTTACTCTTGCGGGATAAGGAGGTCCATGGTCCAATTAGTGAAACTACATTGTAAGTTTGTTTTCATCCCTACAGTTGTATGGACTTGCCAGGGAGTCGTTTCGATTGATCATTCAATCCGGTTTAATTAAAATGGCCCCGATTTACTCTTTATTGGATGTGGCCCATGTACATAACTCAGACGACTATTTGAGTCAACTGTTTCTGAGGAAACTAGTTTAAGGCTTTTTTTTTTTTAATTTTCAAAATGCTATCATGACCGCTCAGGAAGTTAATAGACTCATTTACAATGAGCCAGTATATGCTTACAGAACTTAAAGGGGATTGGCCAAGTAGGCTGAAATTGACGTTATATAATTGTTTTCAACCGTTTTATAAACAATAAGTTGGATTAACCCCTCTTTAATGTCATTAAATCAGCAAAGCTTGGCGTTTTCTCTGGGCTTTTTTCCGTCTCCACCTGGGCTCTTCGCAAAAATTTATCAAAATCGGTCAATGAGGGCAGCAGACAAATCTTGGCAAAAATGTGACGTCATAGGACGGACTCGACTTTTCAGACCAGAATGCCTAGTTCCGGCGCGAAAGTTGATTGGTACAAGGAAGCGACACGCAGTGGACGGTGAAAAAGTTGTTCGAATGGAACACCAACTTTGACGAAGTAGGCTAGCCTATAACCATGGACAAAAACTTACACCCCCAAAGCACTGAAACACGCAACAGAACAACCAAACTGGCAAAACAGACTAAAGACAAGGACGGCAATCTAGCTTTCCCAGTAGGCGGTAGGCCCTAAAGACAAGTCCCAACGCAACGTCAACCCGTTTCGCGTCACCTGGTTTTCCCGGGTGTCGATGATAACACGTGCCTGTTTCACTTTAAAAGAGGATTTATCAAACATCAGCAAATACAGCTGTCGATTAGCCAATGGTAGGACAATTACGTCTTTTCAGAGAGACAAATTTTTATAATGGTGCAGGGAAAATCATTACTAGTCAGTGTTTTTACAAGGATGGATTTGCGCCGGGGACCACTGAGCTGGCCGTCCCTCCATCCTTGGAAATAGTTGTTCGCAGTACCTGCTGCTACATCTGACTCGAACCAGCCAGCCGACACCATTAAGCTCGGTGGTTAAGCCGTCTGCACTAGTAAGCAAGAGGTCGTGGGTTCAAGTCCTACCCGAGTACGCTGATGAGTTTTTTCACAAGCCTTCGGGGCAAACACTGGGTATACATGCGCACGTGTTGTAATACACGTCGGGCAGGGCAAAACCCAGAATTACTCAGTGTTTTGTTGTTGATCCTCCTGGTCGGCGCCATGCCCGTGGCCAACAGCCTCGAGTTGCAAAATCTCTTCCCGAGTGGATTCTGGTTCGATAAGACAACATTTCGTGTGCCTCATCGGCTCCTTCAATGTCGCTTTCTTCGTCAAAATGAATAAGACGAACAAGACAACTGATCGCTGTCAAGATCGGAAAAAGCATCAACGCTGAAATTATCGTCGCCACGATTATTAGCGTCGGGACGATTTAAAGCGACGATAATTCCAGCGTTGATGCCTTTTCCGATCATGAAAGCGATCAGTTGTCATGTTTGTCTGACACAATGGCACGCGCTAACGCTACTGCATGAAGTACATGTCGACGCGTCGTTGCGTAACAGTAAACAGTCGCCGGATAAGGGACTCCGTCCTGTGACGTTACGATTCTTGGGAATTTCTTTAGACTTTTTCGGTACGCGACGGCTGTTGTTTAGCTTTTGCTCCCAGAAGGGAGTGGAATAGGGTCGTAAAAACTATAATTTTAAACATATTTACGCGCATTTTGAAATTATGCAGATGTATTTTCTTGTTACATGTATGTTTGGTGTATGACTTGTGTTGATGTATTTTTACAAGAAATCTTCCCAGCACGACCCATCCCCTGTAATGTTACTTAAATTTGAAATATTTGGTTGAAATAATTAACCACTCCAGAAAGGCTTTTTTTCATTTCTAATAAGTCTGTAATCTTCTAAAGAAAGGGTCTGCCAAACTGTGGATGGATCAGAAAATAATGGGGCAAACGAAAGCGTGTTTGGGACAGGGTAGACAAAATCTCTGGCGTCCTTGAGCTAACTCGTACGCAAGACTTCTGTGTCGTTTTTATGATTTATCTCATATAGGATTAAAAGTACAAGTTATATTATTATTTATTTCTGGTAATGACAGCAAAGATTCTTTAAAAGCGCCCTTGGCACTGTTCGCAAGCCTGAAGAAACCTGTAGAGAGGAGACAATGAGAATATCTCGAACTTATACGACTTTTATAACTCTCCATACGAACGAGTCGTAACTTGTTCGTAAGACTTAATCTCGTATAATTTACGTACGACCAAGGAATCAAGTTGCACTTTCGTCTAATTGTACGCAAGACTTATCTATGTCGTAGGTACAAAAAAAAGTTATACGCAGGGGATATAAGTCGTAGGTAAGAGATGTATAACTGGTGCCACGCATGTGCTGCATATTCCGTCCCATGCTGCATGTAGTCAACTCTGGCTGGTACGCACCCTCTTGAACGTCTCCAAAGTGTTAATTTGGTTGGGTCAAATTTCAAGCGTGTAATATGTTGAAATATCAACTTTGAAGACGGGAAGGCACAGGACGTAATTCAACGCGGTAATATCTATCTACCATCAAACAATCGGGTTGTCTAAACTTTTTAAGACAAACGTGAAAAATACAGCCTCAAGCTCATGGCATGAAGTTCCTATATTGGGGTTTGCAATTTGCTTTATCTGCCGGGAATTCTCTGACAGGGATCACACCTCCGTCATGACTGGGCGGCAGGCGACAGGATATGCACCTTTCTCCGCTGTCGACTGCCTCTCGAGTAATCCAAGCCCCTCCCAAGACAGACCTGAAATCAGTGTTGAAACAAAGCCTTAATTAAAGTGTGCTCATAGATTTTTTGATCGATCGATCGATTCTCTCTCGGCTTTTTGTGTGTTTTAATCAAAGCTCGCGAACTTGGGAATTCGCCTCCGGAACGATGACGCTGAGTGATTATTGACATCCCTGTATAGATAGAGCTGACAATGTAAGGATATTTGTCCATCTTGCTCGATAAGGAGTCAACGATGGAATGTAAATTCCACGTGAATTTTCCTGTAAAAATGTCACTGATAGGGCTTAATACTGGACATTTGTTTTCGTGAATAGCGTTACACAGTAGTAATGATTATTCAGCCCTTCCTGCAATCCTAAATTTCCCAATGATGCTGGGTTTGGGAAAATTTGGACTTCAACATCATCCCTCGGTTAAAAAACTCTAACAAGTCAACACTTGCGCTGCGCTTCATTTTTATTTTTAGTAACCAGTTACTGATTAATTTCACTGTGAGACCTGCGTTCCACTGTGCGTTTCACTTTCATGACCTATCTCGATCGCCATAGCCCAGGGCACGGACATTTTTACAGACGGGTAGGATTTCCAGCACAAGGGATTAGGTGTAATTAAGGCTGCCCTTGAATTATGACAGTAAAGTGTTCCGGGAACGCTGGGGGGTTGAAAGAAGGAAGTGGGAAGAGATCTGAAAGATCCTCATCCCTGGGCAGTCCGTGTGCTAACCTTTCCGTCGGAGGCTTAAACATACGCCAACAGTTTCGATAAATGCCTAAGAAATGTTGGTACTGTTCTGCATTTCACCTTTGATACAGAGCCCACGTTCTAAGGTAGACCGTCTAGTTAAAATAAAGTAAGAATTACTGTCACGTCTTTTACACAAAGTAGCAACATAAGTTGTATTTCTGAAAAGATACCACTTTCAAAAAGAACAGGGTCTTCAGCCACTTTGGTGGGTACCTACCACCCAAGGCAAGCACGCTAAGGTATAACTGATATATATCTTTGGACTTGCACGTTATCATTTGGTTCTTGTTTAATGAAATGCAACCCAGCTCAATACTTGGACAATGCAGGAGAATTAAAGAGTATGCAAAGGTACGTACCTGCTGTATAATCTTGGTTATACAAGTCCTCTGAAGGTGAGAATCAATTAGCGTTCTCGTGCTACACAGGCGGTGCACCAGTCTTCAAAAAACAATGACGTCACGTCCCACCTCAACCTCTGACCTATGACCTCTTCTCATAGCTCACATGAGGGGTGGGTGATCAGACTCAGAGAAACTGGGTGGGCCGAAAGTTCAAAACTAAAAACAACTCCCAACTTGAAGCTGCACTCTAGAATGACTTCAAGGTCAACCAACTACAAAAGAACAAGATAGAAGATACATGTAAAGAACTCTGAACAACAATAAACTTGCAAAATCGACAAGACAAGTATAAATTAAACACCAGTTAGACTAACATACTAACGTATTTACAATGAAAGTAACAGATTAACTTCAATAGTGAGAATCAAGGGATTGGGAATCAATCGTCTCAATAAGCTGGCATGACGGGTGGGAATCGATTCTCACCTTCAGAGGACTTGTATAACCAAGATTATACAGCAGGTAAGTACCTTTGCATAATCTATACTGCGTCCTCTTTCGGGTCGAATCAATTGGCGACTTTGAAGTCACCTCACTGAACAGAGTCCTTGCAACTGTAGAGGTTGCAGAGGGCCAAAGGTAAAATCTACTGAATGTTGACCCAACTGACCAACCTGCAGCTTCAAGAATATCCCTGTGGGCTACTCCTAAACTATGGGAACAACATGCTGCTGCTCCTCTTGTTGAATGAGCTTTGAAATACTCTGTATCAACACCTGCTAAGACAAGTATTTCCAACATCCAACGACTGATTGTTGAGGAAACTACCTTTCTGTGAGGTTTCTGATGACTGCTAAATAACTGGGTTTCAGAACCACGACACACAGCCGTTCGTTCCAAATAGTGTGCGACTGAACGTAGTGGACAAATATGTCCATTCTCAAAGGCTTCAATGCCAACTCCCTTGATATCATGGCCAGGTCTATGCTGCTTATGTAATCTGGACGGTACAAACTTCAGGAAACTATGCTATACTGATAAGTCCCTTATGTCAATGTTCTAAAGAGACCAAACCCCTCCTAGGGTAACTAACCCCAAAAGTAAGACATTCTTCATGGTATTAGCATGTTGGGAGACAACTGAGCCTTATGTATATGAGTACTGACTCTACATCCAAAATATGAGCATACTTTGTTCTCGGAGGGTTATGATTAAAACCCTTCACCAGCTTGCATATTTCTGGTAATTGACCAACCTGGACACCTCCAATGTTTTGGCGATACGTTGAAATGGTTCATCTATAGCAACCTCCGACGAAAAACCTTTCGCTTTGAACTGTCTCCGCAAAGCAGTCATGCCGCTAGGTGTAGGGAATTGCTCAGAGGATGTGGTTGACCCGAACGAGGCAAGGCGAGAATGTTCTCCTGGTGAGGGACAAGAATTGGTTGTGCTTTAGCTTATTTTAGCAACAGTGGGTACCAAGCTTGAGTTGTCCATATTGGTGCTATGACAAGAATTGTTGCCTGATCTACTTCTACCTTGCTCAACATCTGTGCTAAGAGACAAAAGGGCGGAAACGCATATTCTAATTGTTCTTTCGTCCATGATATTGAAAAGTTTAACGCGTTTATTGCTACTGCCCCCCGAGTCTGGTCTCCACGTTACATAACGTGGAAACTGATGATTTATCCTTGAGGCAAACAAGTCGATTGTCAGTTCGGATAGCAGTCTAGCCTCATACGTACTATTTGAAGAATATGAGTACTCAGCATCCATTCCAGTCTGTCCACAAACAGTCGTGATTGGGAATCCGCAATGAGGTTCTCTGCCTGGACTGTGGTATGCTGTGAGTGTGATCTCCCGTTCCAAGCAGCACTTCCACATTTCTATCGCAAGGTTCGATAGAGATGAGGTGTGCGTTCCCCCTTTGTGCTTGATGTGATCTGTTTCAGTTGAAT
Source organism: Acanthaster planci (assembly GCF_054643075.1). NCBI lineage: Eukaryota > Metazoa > Echinodermata > Asteroidea > Valvatida > Acanthasteridae > Acanthaster > Acanthaster planci. Next base: position 19,903,781 of record NC_141781.1, on the reverse strand, counting down.
TGTCCAACCGCACCAGAATATGGCACTTCCGTTTGTCCAAAACAAAGGACTGGAGAGCCAGGAAGGAGGCTAGTAATTCCAGAAAATTGATGTGATGCCCTCTCTTCCTCGGAGACCGTCTGCCCCCGTCTGTATATTGTTGCAGTGGGCTCCCCAGCCATGGGACAAAGGATCTGATCAACTGAGGGTGAGGCAATGAGATTGGTTTCCCGTTCCATTGATGCAGACACGTCCCCCACCACTGGAGATCTTGAAGGCTTGGTTCTGACAGAACTATTTGGCCCTGGTAAGATGGATCTTTCTGAACAGCTGCAATCAGATCTGCTTGACAGGTAAAGAATACTGGGGCTGGGACAACATCTCCTGATGTTGCATTCATCTTCCCAAGTAAGCTAGCAAGACTCTCTGCTGTCATTTGTGGGTTTCTGATGATCTGCAGACACAGACCTTCCAATTGTTTGATTTTCTTTTCCGGGAGACTCAGAGTCATCTTGATTGAATCTATTATGTGGCCAAGGAATCGAATTTGATGACTCGGGGTCAACTGGGACTACTCCAAATTCACCAACAGCCCCGAGCCTTTGAATATTTGGAGAATGTAATGCTTGTGAGATTGACACTACTTCTCTGAATTTGCTACAAGCAAAATGTCGTCTAGATAGATTATTAACCTCATCGACCTCTGGTGTAGATAAGAAACCACTGGTTTCATGAGTTTGGTGAAAAGGCGAGGAGCTGATTTCAATCCAAAGGGGACTACCTGACACTCTAGTAACACCCCTTCCTATTCGAATCTGAGGAATTTCTTGTGTTCTGGGCAAATGGGAGTCAGGTTTGCGTGGTGGTTGTTTCCTCGCCCTCCACCTCTGCGGCCCGGGTTCGAATCCCGGCCCGGTCCACATGTGGATTGGGTTTTCAGTCCCTATCTGATTCCGTGGGTTTTACCCAGAATATTCCGCTGGGGTTTTCATCCCACCTCTAAAACTGTAACTGCTTCTCACTGTCTCCTATCCACAGGTTTCTTCAGGCTTGTGAGCTACAGTGCCTAGGGCGCTTTTGAGGGATCCTTGGTGTCATTACCAGAAATATATAACATTACAAATAGTATGAAAAACCGTGATGGTAAAAACCAGTATCAGTCTTCGATCGTGCAATTCCTCTCCACGATCATAAAAGGTATCTCTCCCCTGCTGACTACGACCTTGGAGACATTGCCTGTCGTCATTACCACTTTCACGACTCAAAGAACGAAGGTGTGAAGTGCGGTCCACCTCTCTATCATCGCGACCCAAAGATTGGAGTCGCAAATGGTACCGATCTCGAGCATCATATACATGTGTGTCACGAGCGTGCAGAGATTCACCACGCGCGCGTGACACGCCGGCATGGTCGGCACTGACTGCCATGCCAGCACGATCCTGAACAATTACTTCTATCATCTCCAGAATCTACTGATTTATTAGGTGTGTCAGAATGTTTACCTTTGTCGACATACCTGTCGTCTTGGTCTGTGGCCATTACTTCTGGACAAAACTGTCAGTTAGCGACAAAAAAGGAGAACATTTTTCCTTCCGCAAAAAAACACCACTCTCGGCGCCCGCCGTGCAGTTATGAGAAGAGGTCATAGGTCAGGGGTTGAGGTGGGACGTGACATCATTGTTTTTTGAAGACTGGTGCACCGCCTGAGTAGCACGAGAACGCAAATTGATTCAAACTGGAAGAGGACACAGTACAATTATGAACAGGACGTTCCAGAAGTTGGTCAGGGTACTGAGCTACACGCCATGCTTTGCATTTCCCTCAAAACTGTGTATAATGCAAGAGATTAAAGCGGTCATCGTGCAGCGTCCACGCATGGCATACTAAGTACAAAAAAAGCCAATCTACAATACCCTTCATTATTGTTGCCTGCTGTGTAGGAGTCCATTATGTAACTGTTTTGTATACCCATGCAAGGCGAAGCAGAGGGTCCCCCCCCCTTGTTGAAGAAATGGTGCTTCGCTGTCCCCTACAGCGCATCTTATGGGACCATACGCTATACGTACGTAGTATCAGCGTAGGTACAACCTCGTACCCAATGTTGCGGTAAAACACACAAAGCGGGGAAACACTTTCAACAGGGTGAGGCAATGATCAAGGTACAATTAGTGCTCAACTATTCAAAATTCACGATTTGTTACCGTGGTATAACAAGCATACCTGTAATCGGGTTATGGGGACTACACATGCACAGGCTGAGATAATTATAGACGTTTTCAGGATCAAGATGTCACGGGGGCATTTTTCCCCAGAACCAGGTCTGGGCTTCCTTTAAGATTATGTCTCTTTAATGTGGGAAGGCCTGTACCCACAATTGGACGCTCTAATTTCACTTTTCCATACTCGTTCAGAAGCTCCTTTGGTATTCAAATCATTTAGGCCCTAACTACTGACTTGCCATTGCGCTCCACAGAAAGAATCGAATGCATAACGAAGCGCTCTACCGTATCACGAAAACCAAAAGAGCCCGCCTCTTACACAGAACGTGCCTTCACAGTGCAATTTACGGCAGGTTTTTTAAATACTGCCGTTTATTGCCCAATCGCACGGAATGTCAGTTCACAGTATAGGACAGGTCACAGCCAGACTGGCGATAATTTTGCCAGTGGCGCCTTGTCTCTTCGTAGCCTCTGAAAAAAATAGCTCAGGTTTGCAAACACAGCAGTTCACCACCTTATTGTGTTTTCTTGGCAAACTGCACCACAGAAAACAAATGTGCTCGGTTTTAATACCTTTTTACCGCTCACCGTGTAATTGGGCCTTAACAGTCTCTAAACTGTCCGATAGGAAACCGCGGGTGAATTCTACCTAAAAAAAGTTTTTCTTACCACTGCGTAAAGGGGCCCTAAATCAATTTCCGGAGGGCGTCAATTGATTAAATGACGGGTGATCAGCGTGTGCAGACCAGCACGTTGCAAGTCCATTACGCTGCCAGTGATCCTATAGCCCAGTGTCTTGTCAGTCTTGTGAAGAGAAGGGGGAACTGGGGGCTAGGACTGGACATCCAACGATGCGATGAGTGACTCCCATCTAGAGGTTCTTTGAATGTGCCGTTTAATAACAGGGAGCGCGTAGGCAGTCTCCCCAAGAAAAATCTTGCATGTGAAATATACAATTTCGACAAGGATTTAATTACATGTACTGGTATCTAAATAACATCAGAGAAGGTATCACATAGATGTTAATTAGCGCCTGACATAAGTCACCCCTGGAAATGCATCCCCGACTTTTTGTTAAAGGAACTAGAACATATGTATGGATTGTGGTGTATCTTATAGTGACATACATGGTTCACTATACATTTTGGAAAGAGGAACTCTCAAACAGTAATAATGAAGACGGCGAACTACGCTCAAAGGGTTTCCACACAAAGGAAATCGGCACCACTGGGCCTCCGTAGTTTAGATTTCAACAGTTCCCGTCCGTCTTAGTCGGCGATGGAAGCCAATTTATCATGAAATGCAACAATCATTCACAACTTTAACATGGGATACTCCCCTGTATGAATAATTAATGATAACAACCCACAGCTCAGCTAATCTCCGTGCATCTTCGACACAGCGTCGTATCACTCATGACTGACGTAATTTGCGGTGCTACACAGGGCGACAAAGACGAACAGAGAAGGCAAAATAATCTATCCTTTGACCCTTTCACTGGTCCTACGGTTAACAAGTACTTATTATTTAATTTTTGAGAACATTTATAAAGCAATACTCTGGCGAAACTGCCGAAAACGGTTCGAAAATTACTCGGTTAAGACGAGCACGTCTTCGTCAGGGCTAGCAAAAATGGCAGCTTGGCGGGCCAACAATCACGTGATCGACGTTAATGCATTACAACTTTTATCATGACTTTTGTCACCTAAGCCACACATTACCAAGGGATCAGGGCCAAAACTATCACTAAATTTAGTGATTTTTTAAAATAGGTACATAAATGCTGATTCTGCAAAGTTACAAGGAAAATTCACTTACTAACGGTTGTCATGGAAACCCTTTCCTGTCTTCACAACACGCTCCAAATCTATGGAAGCCTACCACTGACAATCAGCTTACGCCATACGCCCATTACAGTATTTAAAGTACTTGGTTACTATTTAAAATATAGGTGAAACTAAGTAACTTTACAAAATTCCCCTTTATGTTTTTCGCGGGAAAACCTTGAGTCAACATTTCATTAGTCAATGAATAATATTTAATATAGTGTCTTTCTGTGATATACAGCCGAATTAAGAAAAGCGAAAGAAACAGAGAAGTAGAGCTTGAGCCGAAGACAAAATTTTCAAGACCTGAAGAGCCGAGTAAGACACTGGGAAAAGTTCCAAACATGCTGTTCTAAATCAAAACCTTACCATTCATTTCAAGGAGCTCTTTCTCGTGACAGGGGCAAACGACTTTTTGTTTCCTGTTCATCTCATACCCTGCAAGCCTTACAAAGGACGGGCGGCATAGTTGAGTTGCAGCCGCTGCATGCATTCTCGTGCCTGGATACTTCACACCTTCACTTCAGCGCACATTTTGACATTTTCTGTTGCCAGGAGGACACAGAATATTGTAATCAATTTTTTTTCCCCGAGCATATTTTTTTTTTGTATTTTGACTGCCGGAAGGGGTAAATTGATTGTTTTACAGGAAGCGGTATTCGGTCAAAAGCACGGATGACAGGTTTCCTGTGCCGGCAGCCTTTGCTCCTCGGGCAAACCTCTTTCAAGCCCCTTCGTAACAAATCAACGCTAGAAGAGCCTTTATTTCTGAAAGTCATAACAACATATCAGTGAAGTCTTTCAGTTTGCACGCAATGGCGAATAAGCTGAAGACGAGAACTGATGTACAATGCGTACAAGTTCTTGGATTACTCCGTCTCGGGTATATCAACCTACTGAAATGAGATGTGCATGTCCTGGAAAAGTTATCACAGGATGTCAGCATCTAGGAAGTAGGATAAGCCTGCGTACTGGCAAACAGTGCCTTGTTACTGTAACACCTCACGAGATAATTATCTCATGCAGTTTGCTTCACAGTTGCACACTAAGTAATAAATTACTAAGCTAAAGTAATAAACTACTAAATCGGATGGCACCTCCAGTACTCCGTATTGAAGTTCCCCCTCAACCATTAACCAATGCTAATAATCCTACAAGTAAAATGGGGTCCAATATATAACTTCGAAGCTGAAGCTACTACAGGTGCTCTGTGATTGCCTTAGATTGCAGAAGGAAGCATCGTAAAATGTAATACTTTCACAGGCCATGCACAGGGCCCCCATCAGAACATGCTGGTGAAAGCATCTTCTATGGAATTCCATATCTGCCGTCGCCCGTCGTCCGTCGCATTTTGCTTTCTGTTGTGTCCCAATTCTGCCATTTACCAGTTCCAAACATGCCATTTTCCGTCGTCCGTCGTGCGTCGCCCGTTGTGCGTCGTCCGTCGTGCGTCGCCCATCAAATGGGTTGCACAGGATCTGCAAAAGCCGTTGTTAAACAAATGACAATGTGATGATTCCATTCACTTCTAAAGATCTTTTCCGAATAAGGCAAGTACAAATCCTACCTGCAAAGCATATACTAGTCACATAATTAATTCCAATAATGCTAGACTACCCCTGCCCCTTGACAAGAAAATATCGCCTCTCTGAGAATTCAACCAAGTATTTTTTGGGGGAAAACATTTTCAGCAAAATTGTTCCGGCCAACTTATCCACAGTGTTATTTTAATTTGCATACTGTAAAAATGTACCGACTTGTTTTCATCAAATTCCAGGAAGAAATCTGCCCGCCGATACAGATATTCTATCTTGTCCTCTCAATTTCACCTTGAAATCCAGAAATACTAGACGTGCTGTGGATAACAAACTGTTTATTAAATGTATTGTTAAGGGGCAATAACCACTTGGTTTAAGTTTCAGAAAATATGACGTGTTGGTTTTTGTGGGTGTGTATGCCATGGTGGATAGACCAATGAGAACAGGTTGTCCAGCACATCAGCATTATTTATAGGGCTAACAAGTAACGTTACTGTTTAAAAGACTTCTGTGAGCCAACCTGCAAATAATGTCATGTCTAATTTGGAGTATACAGCAGATTTCATCATAGGTATACCCGCCCTCAAAATAATGTTGAATCAGTTCGTCTCTTATGAAAACTATTGGGAATCAAACATTGTAAATAATCTATTATTTACATTCCGTTCTGTGGGATATCGTGCAGGGACAGACAGAAATATCACATAGGCTATAGACCTAAAGTCTGGCTGTTAACGAGTAAAGTTACATCTAGAGTAACTAATATATTGAGAAAAACAATCTACCCTGACAAAAGTCTATTTTGTTGATTTATTTATGTAACCAAAATGGTATTATTTCATCGCTTACCCATCACCCGAACCGACTTCCTGCAGCTGTTAATAAACGAGGCTTGTGCAGCAAAATGCAACTTTTCCAAGTTCAGTTTGCCAACGAAAACACTCTACATGACAGCAGAATTGTGTCAGAGCTTAAAAAGAGAAAAGAGATCAGCTGAACTGGCTTGTATGGTTCGAATGCCGGGTGTCTGATGTTTTGATATTAGATACAATTTTTTCTCTCTCTCGTTTGTTTCCAGTTTTTTGCAGGTTTATGTTATCGCAAAGATGGACGTTAGCTTACAATTTAGTCAGAGATATGATAATGCGCGATACCGTCAGATGTTTGTAGAATTTATCGCTTAGCATATTTCCTTAAGCAGGCCACATGTGCAGATGACATCAAACTTTGTTTACGTGCGCACTTTTCTATTTAGCCAGTGACACCGGAGGAAAGCACGAACGTAATCAAAGTGTGGCGTCATCGGTACAAAGGTCTATCTTGTTGATAGAATTGCGAGCAAGACTAGCGGTGGACTGTTCAACTCAGGAAGAAACTCGTCAAGTCATGGTACGCAGCTTCTCAAAGTGCAGGGTTAACTTAACATCCCTTGTGCATTTAAGACCAAGATAGGATATGCAATCTCTTGGGAAGGCTTGGAATGTGAAGTTTAACACTGTACTTTTACAGTGTTAGCTTAACACTGTAGTTTTGCAGTGTTGTCATACGATGTCACTTCTCTCTTGTTGCGTCAGTTAAAATGAAATGCACATGACATACTCGGGGGCACAGCAGAATACAGGCGGTGTAAAAACGGTGTGTTGGCGCATTGCAGCCAATGAAAGATTTCAGAAACTCCTTTACACTCAGCGGTAGAGAATAGCCCTTCAAAAGGTCCATCACAGTCGCAAGCATTCGAATTACTTATGTTTCACAATGCTTTAAAAGCATTTTATAGGGTATATGTTGTTATCTCAGAGTTTTTTTCCTTGGGAATGGATTCAATTTTGCTGCAAGTTAAAAGCTGAGGCAGTCGCTGCTAGCAGTGCTAGCTGTGCAAACACGCAGTCCCCGCGGCCGTCATGTTAGTCGTCGGCACGAGGCGCAGCGCAAATGTTTGCGGTCAACATCATGTGGCCTCTTGAGCCCACAGCAATTTGGTTCTGTTTAGTGGGAAATATTTATTCGTCGTTTTATGATCAATCGGAAAGTAATCTACTGTCTTGTTATCTCAGGGAGTTCTTAAGTGATTTCTCCAGGCACGGAGCAAATAAAAAGACCATTTGAGAGATCCTGTTATATCTCTGCTCAGATAGGAAGGCCAAAGTTGGATTGAGTAAAAAAAAAATCAAAGGGGTGAAACTTGTTAACCCAAGATGGGGCACCTAGCATTTGCTCAGTTGGATATTTAACATAGTACATACTCGATTTTCATCTAATTTTTGAAAGACAAACAGCTAGGAGATTCTGAAATACTTCCAACCATCCCTGAATCAGCCAACTGAGGTCAGTGAACTGATGAGAACTTGGTCCACAGTCTAAAAACATCATGGTCAGACTGACTCTGAATCTGGGTCCCATTGGGCCTGACCCTTTCCCGGTAGTGATCTGGCGTCCCTGTCGAGACGGCGGTTCGGCTTCCGACGGAGCTCCCGGCCCCCGGGCAAGGGCCGCGGGCGGAACTGGCAGGGTCGGAATTATGACCTGTTTTGGTTCAGATTTGTTTTGGGTCATATTTGACCCTTTCTGCGTTAAATATGACGCAAAACGGGGTCGTAATTTGACCTGGAAAAGGGTCAGACCCCATAGGACCCAGACCGGGTAAGTCTGACCCTGGTGTTTTCAGAGTGCAGAAGAAATCCCTCACATGAAAACTCAAGTTTTGAAAAGCTCAGAGTAACTAATACGCAGTATAAAGTGGGACACTGAGGTGGGACACATGACAGCTTTTCATGTCGCTGTTTCCATCACTTTCTGAAAAATATGTGGTTGGATTTTGCACTTTTTAGGAGGTCCGTATCTCTTAGTGTAGTGCAACCATCAGCGGCTAGGCCTACCATTATACATCGCTTCCCTAATCGCTTTGCGGCGTAGTTTAATGGCTTGTGGTAGCGGGAACCAGTCTATAATTTCACTGCGGCTGTGTTTGCCGAACACAGCCGAATCGTAAAAAAAAGGACCAGAACTTGGGATTGCATGGGGCCGAACAACGTCAAAGACATCAGGTGCTTTCTTGTTTCGGATGAAATGAGATTGAGGATGAAATGTGTGTGCCGAAATTGGAACGTGTGGCTGTTTCATGTCTTGAAAGGCGTTCCAAAAAAATTGAGAACATGCTACGCCTGTAAAATTTCATTCAAATTTTGAAAACATGTTAGGTTGGGAATTGGGAAAACTGGAGCCGAATGTATCAAAAACGTTAGGTCTGAATAATTTCATAAGAGTCGAAAATTCTGTTTCTCCAAAAACATGCTCCGATATTTTTGACTCCAGTTCTGCTTGGTATAGTCTCTGTCCTACTTACTGCATATAGGCGCCCTCTCCTGTCCAGTACGAAGCACTTTCTCCGTGTTATGGTGTTCTAAAGCGGACAGGCAAACGTCGTGGGTGTGAGTTTGAACGTCATGTTTGTGAATTGTAAAACGTCGTGTTCGTGAGTGGTCAGGGCCAATTTCATGGATCATTTGCGTGTTATTTTTGTCCTCGATAAAAGCAGCATTACCAACCGAAATTTTCATGTTGTATATTGCTTGTGACTGGCTTTCAGCTGATGCTCGCAAATTTTTTTGCTTAGCAGAACGGCATGAAATTGGCCTGCGCCTGGTAGCAGGACACGCAGTACTGCCTACCCAAGTGTGCTCCCCAGACCCCAGCCATCTACGTGTAGCGTGTGTGGTGGATGACAAGCAGTTGCTATGGCAGGGACACCAGTCTATGTTTTGCCCGATGATTTGTGTGGGATGAAGGAGCGTTGCTGAATCCCCAAATCCATGCCGCTGCTGAGCACAAAAATTTGTTTAGCACGTACAGTATTATCTTGCTTAGGAAAAACAGGTTACCAGCCAAAAATCCATGTCATTTTTTATGATAAACGAACATCAGCTGAACACCAGTCACAGGCACCAACACATGAACATTTTGGTTGGTAGTCCTGGGAAAAAAATCATGCTAGGCCTAATGATCCACGAAATTGGCCCTGACTGCTCACAAACACGACGCTCACAAACACGGCGTTTGAACTTACAAACACGAGGTTCGACGTCAAAAACACGACGTTCAAACTCAAAAACACGACGTTCAAACTCACAAACACGACGTTTGCCTGACCGCTTTAGAACACTATATGCCTTGTATTTCAACTGGAAAATGAGCACCCGGCAGCCGTAATGAGGTCAGCACCTCGACGCGATTGGCGATCTCATATCCAGGTAGGCGTCTCGTTACTATGCAGGGAGAGAAGCGATCCTTTGGTAATTGCATTAAAGTGGTTTAGACTCGAAATAATTGTGGGGATCGTATTAACATCGAGGGAGAAAAAAACAAAAGCAGAAAGGCCGGCGAATTAGAGATGCACTGCAAGGGATAATTGTCACGATCTGTTACACGGCGACCGTGCTCTCCCTTTCCCCAAAGTAATTACCTGTCTTTGCATATCTATACCCCGGCCCCTTGATTTTGATGCATTCCAAATTCTCAGCATAAATATTTTTACGAGGCCTAAAAACTACCAGGCCTGTGCTGGGTGTGAAGACGATGTTGATGTAAGGTTGGATAAATCAGATGATTGAGTTTTCAGGACCATTTTCTGTTGAAAAACAAAACAGCAAGTGCTACTTTAATTGGATTTTCTTTTAAACGACACCTTGACAGGCAATGAGAGAGGTTTAGACAATCGGATAAGATTTCAGAAGGGATGAAACATTCTCAATCACTGTGAGGTCACAGCTCGGACTGTGAAACCTCGCCTCGGGCATAATCTGCCTGAGCCCTGATAACTATACCCAGCAGGATATAGGACGGAGGGGTACCCCTTCATGTCCAAACCTTATACACACTATAGATTACTGTCACCTTTAACCCCCTCCCCCCATGTCGGGAACAGAATTCCTGAGATTCCAGTATAACCCACGGACGTATATAAAAAACCTGAACTTGCAACGCCTTTGTATGAACATAGAGCTACAACCCTCTATGGTATGAAGAAGAAGCCAACCAGCGGCCATTTCACCGAGCCGAATACAAATGCGTGGGTTGGCTCCCTTCTATTGACGTCAGGAAGAACAAAGGCGGGCATTTGTATTCAGCTCGGTAAAATGGCCGCTAGTGGATTCAATGATCTCTATTTAAGCTGATTAAGGGCATTGCCAGTCCAGATTTTATTATACACGTCGGAGGTATAACCATAGAGCAATGATCAACACAAAGGGGAGGTGTTCTCTTCGTCCCATATCTTGCTTCAAATGTGAGTAGAGTTTGCTGCGAGAGACAGACGTGCAGTCTTGCGTAGGCCTAGTACGTGGAAATGTTCGTCACTGCAACAACCGACACCAGAGAGGGAAAAAATCCTTTCTCTCTGGTTTTGTGTCGCCAGGACGGTAGGAAAAAAAAACCTGTAGTAGAGAACCAACGCAACTTGCGCAATGCTGCTTGCAATGCTGCACGTATCAACCACAGGATAGGTGTATATTCAAAGAAAGAAAATTCTACTTGCTTGAATATCAATTTCTACTACAAATGCCTCTTTGGAGATGTTTTTGAATATTCAGCAAGTCCGTTTGCGCGCATATGCCATTCATCCTGAAGTCCCTCCCTCCTCGTCCCCTCTAGAAGTTCTAAAAAATTTCCCGGCGGCCTGTTTCCAACATCTTACAACGTATGAACTTGAATTGAAAATTGGTGAAAACATCAACCCTGAACCCGAGATGTGCCTACAAGGTTAAGATCGTGATGACGTCATCAAGAGTCAATTTACAAGCCTTTAAACCTCAGTTATTTTTAATCCGTGAAAATCTGTATCAAAATCATTGGGATGAGATACCTAGTTTTTTTCTGGCAAATCATATAGAGTTGATTTGGGTCTTCATTTTTGCCGTAAGATGCAAAATCACCTGACGCTTGCTTCCAGTCAAAAACTGGAGTTGCATTCTTAGTTGAATTCGGCCAAAAATGTGAACTACATTTCGATGCTGATTGTCCCTGATAAGATGTTGATATGATGACCTTTATGCAAATAACACTTCGGAGGATTCAAACTGATAGCGTCATCAGTCCAAAAGTTACAATCAAAATACTTTCAGTATTTAAAAAATTGAGAGATATAATCTTGAAATTTTGTCCTTAAAAGACCTTGTCCGTATTTTGGGGGGTTCATTTGTTTGTTTCTTTTTTACGATAATCGGCTCGATGATAACGAATTCCTTCTTTTGTCGTGCCCGTAAATTCATCTGATCTTTATTAGTGTGAAATTGGTGAAAGTTGTGAAACTTCTTTGAACAATTTGAGACATCCGGCGAGAAAGGACATATAGTTATCTAAATTTTTTCAAAGGTTGGGAGATTACTTGATCTTAGGCATAATTATGTGTGCAACCGCGCCATAGGACCCCTGCACAAACACAGCAACATCCCAACGACACCCTTGAACACATACACACATTCCTGTCACTTAAAATATCCGACGTCCAAACTTAACACTAAACTTCAAAATTCCGCTTCATTATAATCATATTATTCAGGTTTAAATAAACTACAGTTGAAGGATATTCCGCCCAGTAACCTAACCTTTTTTTCATGGCACAGATTCTCTTATTATTGTTAACCTGTCTTCACGCAGTAAAAATTGAATTAAAACAACCATGGCCTTAATGTCTAAACTAACCACTCCAGCAGTTTTGCACAACTCCGGTACACTTCATTCTTGTAAAGTAATGCAATGCATTGTCGGATTTCAAATGCAAAAGCCCCTGATGTATTATCAGGGCACGAGGGCGTTCCAGCAAACTCAATTTAATCGCCATAGTCAGCGCGCCCATTGAAACACGCTCCCCTCACCGGGAAGTCACCACATTACCCGCTCGAATCTCTAAAAGCTTCATAATTGAGAAATAATCTGACAGTAAATGCAGGTGGTAATTTGAATTGATGTCATTATGACGAAGTCTTACCCTGTTTTGCAAATGTATTCGCAGGGATTATGCTTACGCATGTTGGTTGCATCTCGTTCGGTACTCAGCAGGTTCTCATCCAATAAATCCTTTTTAATTGGGCCGTAAACTGTTTCTATTCCCCAGAGTTAACCTTGTCCTCAGATGACAATGGATTAGATTTTCCAGGATAAAGATAGTAAAAACCTTGCGCTTGGCTTTTTCTCCACACAAAAAGTGGGTTTTTCGGCACTCAATCAAGACGTAAATCAGAGGAATGACATTTTGCTCAAAACCTTCGCCCAACATCCACCTAGATTAAAAGATAAGATGCTGATTTATTCAAGTTTAATTCTAGTCAGAGGGCCCAACGCTGTCAAGAATGAAGTGTTGAAACTCAAGGGAGTTTCAAATCGAAGGTGATGCTTGTAAACAACCACAGGCATGACGCATTGGTGGGATCAACCGAAGGCCCTTATGAGTATGGATTCTCTGAATGCGTTTTCAACAGTTTCCTTTTTGAAAAACAAATTAAGGGGCGAGAAAATATCGAGGGTAATCTTGTAAAGGTTGTTTCAAGCGGGCTGTGTCGATATTCGATTGACTATAAGAAGTCGACTGTAGCGTGGGATCTCTTGTATTGCACTGGCCAGCTGCATTTCTGATTCCGCTTCATTGTCAAAGCTGTGGCTGGAATCATCTCCGTGGTTTAAGCGAATATTTATTCAACTTTAACCTATAGATTCCCACCTACGCTTACGTAGTGATTTGAAAATTAACGATCTATGTCGCAGCTTTCGAAACGAAGGTTTGCAGTCTTCAAACAATGACAAACATTGTTTATATATTCATATCATGACCCCTGCTTCAATTTCTTATTCATTTTCATATCATAATTGCCACCTTTTTTCACCGCCCATGCACCTGTTCTTATTGTCCGCCTAGCTAGGATTCGGTGGAAGTGCTAGCATTCAACGATGTCGTCACTCTTTGCAATAAGCCTATTGCGAGTTAAGTTTGAATATCAAACTCCAGTACACTGAGTTCTTTCACTTGAACGTAACAATTTAAATTCTCCATACTGAAAACACTGTTGCTATACCTTATGATTATGGGCAGGCTTTTGCTTTATAGTTACATAAGAAACGCCTTACAGTTCTCAATGGATAAGAAGTGCACAAAGGAACCAGTCCATTCCAGAGATGGTGGCCGCCTTATACCCAGCAAGAAATGACACCGAGGGGTACCCCCCAACATGTCCAATCCCTATACACATTCCAGACTATTGTTACTTAACACATCCCCTCCAAGATGTCTGAAAGGAATTCCCCAGATTCCTGCGAGACAATGACCAACACAAAGCAGGGGGGGGGGTTCTCTCCGTCTCATACCTTGCTGCATATGTGGCCGCCATGCAAACGCTCAACTCCGAATCACGAGGTATAGCACCTGTGCGGTCAGAGGAATTCAAGCTGTTACGTTTATGTGCAATCAGATAACTCAGTGTACCAGACTTTATTCAAAGTTAACCCGCAAATGGCTAATTTATTTTTTGTGTCTACTAAAAGAGGCATTGCTTCAGGGCCTTTGGATTTCCAACTGTGAAAGGAAATTAGGCCGAATAAATTTATATATTTTCCATGTTCTTTTAACAGCTATATCACACAGTGCATTCCCTACGCGGACACTTGGACTTTTGCCCCGAAAATCGTCAATCTCAATGTCCTCATTTTTTTCTTCAAAAAAGCCCAGAAAAGATTTTATTTATGGTGGTGGATTTTTTGACGTGCGACAATTTCGTTTTTCCAACCTACCCGATGAACGATAGCGATGTGATTAATAATACCATTATCGCGCACACTCTATACTTGAAAGCTTGAATTCTTGAAAAGATTGAAATTTGTGACCGTGAGCTGATACCTACAGCCTTTGCGTCTCTCAAGACACCGTCCAGTCCTCTCTCTCTTCATTTTCTGGAAGGGACTGCGTGGCACATCCTTCAGTATTTGACGACAGAAGATCAAATACCACCGGCTTGCTGGGAAGGTTCGAGTGCCGGGCAAACACAACGAGAACATGTGGTGGTATTGGACAGCACGCTTCCCGTCCGTGTGGAAGAACCCACTTGGCATTATTTCATATGTGGCTCGCAGCTGAGCTATCGAGAGTGTTTCGAATTGGTAGCCTCTGTCACGCTAAATACAGCGAGGTAATCAGAAGTCTCACGTGGCCGGATCTAGCCTATGATGGGATGATTCCAGGCAGGGAAAGATTGCTGGCCTTTATTTGTTGGTTACACGCTGTATGAGAGTAAGCAATTGAATTTAATCGGTGTAAGGTGTCACAATTTCGATTTCAACAATGCCTCTGCTAATTATCATGTCTGATACCCTTGGTGTTTCTTCTTGGTGTTTCTTCACACAGGACCCCTTCTCATTAAAGTCTTGGACGGGGGCTGGGAAATATTTTAAGTTCTTGAAATCGCCCTTTTCCTCGCCAGGACGCTTGGTGTAAACTATTCACTCATGTATTGTCTACCTGCAAATCAGTCATGGTGGCCTGTCGTCTCGCTTGGGGACGGAGATAGGTTTTAATCAGAAAACAAACTAATCTAAACGATCCTTCCGCTAGTTTCCGCCGTGGAAAATTAATTTTCTGGCCGGGCAGAACAAGGAATTGCCTCGTCCCAGGGGTGCAGCCGGAGGGGTCTGACCAAATAACGCTGCGCTCAATTGTGTCTCGTTTGAGAGTGTTCGGGTAGGGAGACGCACTGCTTTTAACCGCGGAAAAGTACAGCTGCTCGAGGTGCATCGAACGGTGACAAACACTTTTAAAAAAAGGTGTGAAGTTGACTGAAGTCCTCGGGATAAGAAATAGTTATTTCGCAGGATAAATGGGTCCTTCACTTTGCGGAGTGGCGAAATAAGGGTGACAGATGGTGTATCTTGAATATGCTTCGTCTTGCAGAAATCGTGATCGTACATTCCAATCTGGCAATTGAACTGTCTGAAAGACCTGAAGATCTGCTATAAGAACGGAAGAGCACTTGTTGAAAAAGAGTTGTGTTCCTGGTGTGCACGTTTCTCCCTTCGACCACTGCAAAAGCATGTTGCAGATTGGTCCGACGTATTCCTCACATAGTCGTGTTTTACTTCATGGAAAGCAATTTCACAGGGGGACTGACTTGCGAATAATAATAATTGAGTGGGCACTTGCTGGAACATTGTGAAGGAAGATCGAAAAGCTGTGCAGTACACGCGCAAGAACTTATTAAGCCTCGATATTTGAGGATTCCTTCGTGAGTACATTATATCGGCGAGGCTTTTGTTTCTCATAGTGCAAGCCATCCAAGAATGTCTCCAGTTTCACACCACTTTGTTACGGGGACTTCAAATGGACGGTGCAAGCGGAAGTGCCTGAAATCAAGTTACCAATAACCGACGGTAATATTGATTGCAGCGAAACTACAACCGTGACAAACTTCCACAGCATTTTTCCTGGTGACCTTCAATACTTTCTGTATAGTGATGTGTAAATGGTATACATATGGTGCTCTTGTAAAGATTTCCTGTTTTCAAAGTGTAGCTGCAATGAATGTTTCTTCGACACAATATTTCTGTAACTTTGTACTCTTCTTCGGTGTATTATCACGTTTACATTCAAATCTGGTAAAATGCATTGAAAAGTGCCCTTTTTGAACGTTTGAAATTATCCGTGTGCTCTTTAAGGATGGTTGCGGGTGCTCTGGGTATATGTGAGGGCTTAGACTTTTCTGTTTGAATTGTTGACCATTTACTAATTGAAACCATTTTGAGAGAGATTGATGCTTGTTGCTATGCACATAAACAATGGATCACAAAAGACGAGAACATTTTGTCCAGCTAAATCTACAAAAATGCAGGACTGTTGTGCGTTTTAACCTATGTACTATTAAAGCTTTTCCTGGGATAATGTCACGGTTTTGCTTATGAATACGGAAATACTAAAAAACCTCTGAAATCGTGGAATAAAAGTTTAAAGTAAAGTTAACTGGGGCGCAAAGGTGCATTGTGAAGGCGTATATTAAATGAAACTGATTGCAGTTATACACTTAAATACCACATTCTTATTTCATCATTTTCATCGCCATGTATCGGCCAGGAGACAAAGATGGCGGTGAGTAATGATGGATATTACTGAAATCCTGCGACATTTAGCTAATCCCATGTTAGGCAGATCTGCGACATACCGGTAACAGTACAATACTGGCGATTCAAAATAGCGCGCCTCCAAGAGTTTGCAACGCGTTGGCCAATTACAATGCGCGAAATCTGTTGACTCTTTCCAAACGCGCATTGGATCAACAGATTTGGCGCATTGTGATTGGCCAACGAGTTGCAAACTCTTGGAGGCGCGCTATTGTGAATTGCCCGTATTGGGCGATGTTATCAATATGGCTTTTGAGACGGGAACGTCAATTTTACACGAGGTTTGCCCTTCAACCGACGTATATAATCAAATATTCATAAATACAGCAGTCTTCCCGTTCAGTAACTTGCAACGTGACCGTGTATTTAAATTTGTTAGTGCTCGTTGAGAAGTGATAATGTCCGCTGCGTAAATCATTCGCTGACACCCAGTTACCAAACAGTTAAACCGATTTTGATTGGTCAAGAGTCTGTGCGCCCGCGGCTGGTCAAGCGCATCCAATTGGACAATTTGCACTTGGAATATTCCATAAAATGGACGGGGGTGTTCGGGAAAATGAAAGCAAACATCTAGAACAAAATCGCTGTAAATCCATCAGATATTGACTTCTGTTGGCTGTCTGACGAAAAAGGTATTTATGCATGAGAAAAAATAGCGGCTCGGGTGTTGGTACCGTCTATTCTCCTCAGGTCAAGCTCGTATTGATTCCCTTGTTCTTCTCATTGTAGTTTGATAGTTACGAAAACCTTGCATGTTTGGTCTATTCTCCACTGGTTGACTCATTGTAATTACAGGAGCTGCATTTAATGGTCAAAATAATCCCACCGTACGCCCTGAATGGAGGGCTTTGTCCAGCAGCAGGTCCCATTGAACCAGCAGCTGCGTGGTGAATAGACTGTATGTGTGGTATGCACTAATCTTCACACAATGGTGCGGTAGTAGCAGTCCTCAGTTACGAAGGGGTTTCAAAGGGAGACAACTGTGTGCATGTATTACACTTAATAAGACCCTCGACGTGTGTAGCCAATTCGAACTACTGAGACGAAGTGATAAGCGTGGAAAACAGTCATTCCTTTCCGAGTACCTTTAATCTAATATCGCAATAATTTCGCAGTTGTGCTTTCCCTTGTTTCAGGAGGTGAAATATAAATGTCGATTCCAACTATCTTCTTTAGTTTTCAGCCTTGACACGCGTAATGCAGTCACTGTGGTGAAAAGACAGAAAAATGCTGAATTATCAAAATTTTGTCTCTGACCATCTGAAAGGCAGTTTGTGCAGACAGTAAAGAACGTCATGGAATCAACTGTGAGGCACCAGCCTATTCTACCTGAGGTTGGAAAGCTCACTGGGCTATACGTATCTAAGATAAGGAAGCGGTTTCCGTTTCGTAACATATGTATCTTACTCCCATCTACGTTCCGCATAATGCAGGCAATTCTCCCTGGCACTATTGGCTTTTAAGTCAACTTATTCGTCTCGCCACGGGTGCCAAGCGATCACAATCGGGGATTCTACGTTTCCCCGCCTCTCGCTATCCGTTGACCCAAAAAGATAACTCCGAGTTGATAGTGACGTCAAGGAAGGTCGATGTGTATCGCTCTAATTTGCTGAGACCGCCTAACCTTGTCCTCGCGGGAGCAGCTCCTCCGACGAGCCGACCTTTCGTCGAGAACTCATCACACCCTCGTTGTGAAATTTGGCGGGGACGGCGTTACATCCTCGCAACGCTTGCTGGAGTGCATTACGGTCGTACTGCTGATATTGCCGGAAAGGGGGGAGGTGGTTGATGATAAATACGCAGAAGACAATGGAAAATACATACTTGTAAGTTTTCCCTTTGTTTCTTTAGCTAAAATGTATATAGACTTAACACGGCTGATTTTGTCAAGAGGACTTCTTCTCGTTTCTATGAATGGACAAAAATTATGCCCGAATTGACCACCAACTGTGTTCATTGTATTACACATGTTGTATTCTTTTACTGTTTTTTATAAACACGTAGTTCCCACCCTTGGGATTTCATAGACCATATACAACTTCTGATTTGAATGGCTTTTGTTTCGTAAACATTGGTTGATTTTGCGGATTAGATTAGTTTTGAAGGTGAAAGCAAAGAATTCCTATGATATTGGTTAAATTGTTCGACTTCAGTGATAAAAGTAATGCACAAGCACCACTTGACAACCCCACTTGTCAATTTTGATAACAAAGTAGAATATTCCAAGGTTTATTACACTATTGTAATATACCTACTTTTGCAATGTGGGCTTTTTGTGACAAGTACCGATAATTCCACATAATTCCACAATCGGTGTATAAAGCAAAAACAGAGCCTAATGTAAAGTAAGTCAGTCTGGACAAAAATGCTGGAATGCTGGTGAATAGCCATCATTGTGTTCTTTAATTAAATCGAAACAGTAATTGCAATGCGTAGAGTTTGTCTGAAGTCAATATTTACATTAAAGACCTTCCTCTTTGTAGTTTTTGCTTATCCTAAGTGTTTGAATACCATACGCAGCTATCAAAACATTTATCAGTAGAAAGGTCTCGAACGAATTAAGCGTGGTGGGAGGCCATCAGTATTTTTTAATTTGGAGAAACGCAATTGTGATATTAGAATTATTAGTAGACTTACTAAAGTGGACATACCAGAATTAAAGACTTCAAACAATATTACTCAGGAAGCCGTTGATTTTTTCAATTTCATAAAGAGTGCCTACTGTTAATATCCGGTCCGTTTTTGGTACTTAAGTTCTCCAGTTTGTTCTAACTTGATGAGAGATATAAAGAAACTGGTAGGCTGTTAGTTATTCGACAATATGGTAAATGTACCCCCAACTTGACAAACCCCGTCAATTCTTAATGTGGGGACCAATTTCGTTTATTGAGCACTTCGTGTAAAGTACCTTTTGGATGTATTGCCGAGCGACTCAAAACATGTCTTTCTACTGTCATTCATGAAAATCAAAAGGGTTTCTGTTCAAGGACAGTGTGTTGGTGAGAATATTTGTTTGAAATTCAATTCGATTTGTTTAAGGACAGTAATAACATCCCTGGCAAGTTTCCGTTGATGGCCCTTACGACAGCATTGGATCTCTTTTAACTTTGGCCCCTCTGTTCAGTACGGAGCTCTGGAAGCGCCATCCTACTTGTCGAGATCCTGACATATTTTATCTCAGGATGATGACATATTACGGGCAATATGGCGGCACCATAAGAGCTTTTATCGCAGGATGAAGACATCCTGTAAAGGACATGCAACATCCCGCGGTAATTTATCATAGGATGACGATATCCTAAAAGTTGGATGACGACACCCTGAGTCAACTTATAATGGGATGACGACATCGTAAAAGTGCTATGATGACATTATTTGTCAATGGGTGCCATGACAAACCACCGTGAAAACAGGTGGCCTGAGATGGTAGTGTTTACAAAGCATTGTCCTGTTGCCATACACGATATTATTTAGATGTGATTGTCCAACGCGTTGCAAACCCTTGGAGGCGCGCTCTTGTGGCAAGCCCGTGTTAAACAGTAAACCGGACCCCTTTTTCACTTACAGTATGGATTGTTGAGTTTCCTTTTTATTACACGTGTGATATAAAACACACGATAAAGTTTTAAGTAGAGTCCTAGAAGGGACAAAAGTAATAAATGCTTTCATAAACATAGGCCACCGTAGTAAATCTATCGGCAACGACAGAAGGGTCTACTAACCCGTGCTCTGTAAGCAAATCAAAGATCTAGTCGCTAAGGATTGCCAATTATTCAAACATTTGGATATTCGATCCATTATCGAAGAGTCGAATAATTTTTTGAAGTGGAATATTCCGATGTGAAAATTAGTGATCCATTCGAGGTAAATGCCCAGAATTCGGCCCAAAAAGCTGCATTCTGAATGTATATTGCAAGGTGTTCCAAGTAAATTTAAAAGCAGCTTTATGTAGGCTATACCAAACACTATGGCCAAACAAATTCTTAATCCTCCAAATTTTGTTCGTGTTACATTTTGTGTAAATATGCATATTTTGTGGAAAAAAGGACCGAATATTCGACAGAATGGAATGTCCAATACTTAAATAGCCTATTTAGATATTCAAACGGCCTCAACCATAGTACTCACTATCTTCACAGGTATAGATCGAGTATGAAATGTGCCAAAGCCAGGTTTTCCGTAAATTCTTTGATTTTTCTTTTCTTGACTTTGTGTTTTTGCCACAGATTGCCTTTTATAGAGAAATATATTGTGGAGGTCATCAGCTCTGTGTCTTGGCCGGACCGAACCAAACAACCATTTGGAAACAGCCTAACAAAGGTAAGGGCAGATCTATAATCAAATTATGTTAGGGGAATTAAGGGGGGTTTAGGCCTAAATTAGAACCTTTTATTTGCCTTCCTGACAGGCGATTTTTAGGGCATTTTACACGCTTTGAAAAGGAGCAGAAATGGTTTGCCCCCGTTGGCTCCCAGTCTACCAATCAACGCAGGCACATAAAAAATGCACATCAATCGTATAAGATGACAAGGCAGCCAGCCTAGCGCCATTTCTTTGCAAATACATGGGCATTTTCCGCACAAACGTTTTCACGCCAACAGCTCCGATAGAAACACTGGTAAACAGAAATCTGAACACTTTCTGTAGGAAAACTTTCTGTAGATATGCAAAAGGCATTTAGGCCCCAATGAAATTTGACATCACCACAGAGCAATATTAATGCGCATGAAGGGCTGTTAATGTTATTCATAAACTAACAGTCGCTGTGGAAATGGAATGAGTTCTATGCACCCATCTCTGCATTTCATGAATACTGACAGGAGGAATGAACTCCAGTAAACGTAATATGTACATCAGTAATTGGAAATACCGTCCTTTGAGGGAAGTCTGTTACAATTTCTTTTGGTAGAAGAGAATTCATGCATTTGGTCCAAGCTGCCTATTACTCGGTTCCAAAGAAAACGAACTGCAAAGAAACCAATGCATCGAAACAACTAAATCACAGAATACTGTTGCATGTTTTGCACTAATTAATTTATTGTTTTAAATTAACCGACAATGTATCATTTACTATCTAATGCGTATTTGTATTCATATCACTACACATGGTCGTGAAAAATACGCTCTACTCTTACTTCCCTTTATGGCAACCTGAAATTTTGACTGATAAGATTACGTTTTATAGCGTCTTCTTTTGTGCTTCAAAAAACGCTTCCAAAAACAAAGTAATATCATGTAACTTCCGATAATCATCATGCATTTTTACTCAAGGTACGCATCCCCATGTAGGCAGACTGCCGAAGACATGCAAAACCGACCTTGCTCAAGTTTCGAAAAACACATTGGGCTATTAGCGACGTACGGTATACCCTCTGCTGGGATATGTATATTAAATGCCATACCTCCTGCGTGATTTCTGTTGTTTTGGCCCATTTCTCTACTCTAGAATACACAGGCCCATCCGGATTGCCATGGCGACATGTTCACGCCGGTAAATTTAATATGTTGGCGGCGATACATGGACACTGGGGTGATTCAATTGATGCTTCGTACGGAACACGTCACTTGACGGTATATTTTCGCAATTTCCCCTCTTGCGGCTCACTCGTCCACGGTCATTCCTTCCAATTGCTTCCGTCTTTTATTTCTGGTTACAAAGCTTGTCCTGTATTTTTCGCAAAAATTGTCTGTCCCAATAAGATTATTCGGGCCAATATGTAGCGACCTGCGCATCGACCTAATTTCGTTATGACTGAATTTATTTCCTGACATTGTCATTTTCAATTGTATATAAAGGAACACAAAACTTTTGAAGAGTTTTCTCTTAGAGTAAGAGACTCTTTTGCGCTAAAAAGTTAGAAGATCCTGAAACTCCTCAAAACGAAAAAAAATACAGAAATCCCGAAATCAAAACTAAACAAATCAAATCCATTACAAAATCAATAAAAACTCAAAGCTTACAGTTCCAAAAAAACAAAACCAAAACTGAAGAACAACGCTTTTTTAGTGAAAGTAATCGGCAATTTTTCACTTAATAAAAAAATCAAATGCTTCAACGTCTTTTCATCCCGAAAATTGGTCCTTATTGTAGCGTTTTAATGGCGTTTTCAGTTACTCAGGCTATTTGCGTAAATAACTATACGTTTATTCAGTATCTTTATTAATCAGCATCACATTACAGAGTCAGGAACAAGGTCCAGTTTTAGAGGCAGGAGGAAACCGGAGTACCCGGAAAAAAACCTGCGAGAGCGAGTACGGACTAGACACCAAATACAATTAAAGCCTGGGCCGAGGCGGGACTCGAACCCGGGCCTCATTGGTGCAAAGCGGGGAAAGCACCGTCTCGCTAACCCGCTCCACCGAATTCGCCCTTCATTCCTCGTAACTTTCTGATACTACGCGTTCCTTTGTCAGATGCTGTTTCAGGTGCGTTTCTGAATGTACATTGACCACTGAAGCGGTATTTACAAAATACTTTTACTACCCAGAAATTTCTTTGTATTTTATAACTAGCAAGTATACCCAGCAAGATATGGGACGGAGGGGTACCCCCCTGACATGCCCAATCCCTAAACACACTTAAGACTATTATACCTAACACATTTCCCCAGGTCTGCAAAGAATTCCAGAGATTCCAATCAAACAATAACCAACACAAAGGTTGGAGGGGGTGCTCTCCGTCCCATATCTTGCTTCATAATGTTGCATTTCATGTAAGCTACTTTACTTGCCGATTGCTATACAGAGACTTGAGCAAAATTAGTAATGCCGTGAGCCAATGGACAGCATTCATCATGCTAAATAAGCTTCAACAGACCTTTTCATATTAAATTCCTAATTTTTCTCGCATGCGCACAAATAGCCTTGGCGGCAAGAAGCGTGAGCGGACCATCGAAACGTACAGCGGTGTGAATTTGATCATTTTCTCTCAGGTTTTCTGCATTTGTTCATTTTGTCTTCAGAAATTACCATAAAATTGTTAGTTTCTAATCTAAGCGGCATTTTCGTGCTCTATCAAAAGACTTTATAATTGTGATTTTCCTGTGCGCACGAGATTGTGGTATCTAAGCCGGTCTCCTTTCGTGCTGTTTCATAGCAAAAACAATTTAATTTTTTTCTGACAAAAAAAACGAAATGAACAAAGACGAAAACCTGAGAGAAAATGTAATGAACCAGATCAAAATCGCACCCCCGCACGTGTTCAATGGCCAGCTCTTACTTCATGCCGCCAAGGTCATTTGAGCTCGTGCCTGCATAATTGTAAATTTGTCAATGAAAAGGTCCATTAAGTTCGCAGCCAAGGGAAGAAAACAGTCTCATAACGGACAGCTTAATTAACATTCAAATCATGGATTATGGGTGTCCTGAGCAGTGGCGTAACCCGTGCCCCCGGCTGCCCCTCATGTGAAATTAAAGAACAACCACTGCTGCAGCTCATTGTCTTTTGGTGCCTCCTTAAAAAAATGTGTGCACCCCCGGGTGCCCCCCGTACATAATACCCCTAGTTACGCTACTTAGTGTTACAAATTATTCAAAATGAATGAAATACTTAAACGTAGACTCTTCCTTTAGGTTTAGTTAAAAATACAGCCGTCTTAAGGTTCATTCCGGGGCCCGAATTCTTCCATTTGGATTATAAGAAAGAATGGACAGCTTGCCAGCAACAATTGCCGTTCACAAGCCTCTGTTTTCAACAAGATGACTCTTTCTTTAAGCGTCTTACTGGTGTAAAGGACGGGCTAGCGGGTATCAACACATCACATGCAGGGTGACGATGCGGTGATGTATGGCACACTCCATCCCTGCCCGATCCTGGCACCAATCCCCGCCTCTTCTGCTTCACGTAAGCAAATTATTACATCACCCAGCCACTCAAGGCTGGCTGAACTCGCCCCCACGTGACGGCGGCGCAGCGATTATAACCATCCCGCATGTGTGGCTGTCGGTCATTAACGGCACAGCGAGGGATCCTTTCCTCGACAGTCAGCGATCGACCTGCTCGCGTGACTTCTGCATGGGGACAATTTTTCCCTCTCTCGGACTACGGCTTACAACAGCGGATGTTCCGTGAGCATTTTGATTCAGTGAAACCTCAAAGTACTCGATGAGCGTTTTGAGGAGCTCCAAGAGCAGGTTCCTTTGGAAATTGCGTAGATTCTAACCTTGCCAGATCCCGAAGCGTGTTAATATTCCAAAAGGTAAGCACATCTTCTTTTTAGCAACAAAATAGAAAAGATTACGCAGTTCACTACAGCTGGTTATATTATTATAGAATAGAACACCACGAATACCACTCCAACTGATTTCTTGCTTGTCAGGTTTCACACGACCGTATTTGCAGTAATCATCGAGGCGTTTATCTCTAGTTATTAGGAAATTAAAAACGCGTAGACAGTCGGTGGGTTGCTAAACAGAGAATGTTGGTTCGCACAGGGTACATGCAAGGAACTGTTCCCCACACGCATGTACAGTTTGCAAGAATTATGGGTCAGCAGAGAATAATATGTTCAAAGCAACTAATTAATAGGTCATTAAGAACAGTGAAAAAAAACTTATGTCGGGCCCAACAGTGTCTTATTGGCATCTTCCAAGATTAAAAAAATGCCATGGGAAAGGGGGGGGAACAAGGTAATTATCGGCAAATTCGTCAGATGTGAAATACTTGAAGGTCACTCATCCCATTCTACATTGGTCGACCCTGCAGCCTCTAAACACGTATTTGTATTGCCACGTCCAAATTGCTGGCAACGGTCTGCAAATTGGACACACGACCATGAAAGTGTGCTGATTTTCGATTCCTCATGAAACCGTGCTAGGAAATCAATATAGAAACTATTAAAAGGAGTTGAAATATTTCCAGTTGTCCCACGAGTCTCTGTCTTGCTTGAACTGACAGCAATTCCGTGTCGGGCAAAATCTGGAGCCGCAAGCCAGCAGCTCCAGGAAAAGTGGGCCTTGATCAGGTACCCGCGAAACGGTTTAAGCTGTATGCTCGTTGAGCTTGACCGTACAGCAAGGTCGTAGAGATTTCACGCACGAAGTAAATTACACACCACATGCTGCGCAATAATTGATTGGCTTTACAAACAGCATTGGTAACAAGAGAAGTAAGAACCTCTTTCGTTGATGAGTTACAGGTATTGGTTTACAAGCTGTCAACGCCCTTGGTCAGGTTGCTATTCAAACGCATGGCGTTTTCCCGTCGGATTCATTATTCAAAGTCATAAATCCGTGCAACGGTTTAAGCATCCGTAAAAATATGCAGACCCCGTCACACAGGTGGTCTCATCAGATAGGAAATACCGCCAAGAGTATGCCGCTAAGAGTATAGAAATAGTCAATGCGGGAACTTAACACCAGATCAGGACGATAAATGTCGGCTCTTCCCGTTGTCATATAAACTAACGGCTTGATTTCCTCGAAGCAGGCAGTGTTTTAAAGCAAATGGCAAATGCGGTTAAAATAACGTGATTGACTTTCAGATCGTTTGAATTTATGTTTAAGGAGAGACGTATCAAGAGGAGTTTCGAAATTTGGCGTCAGGATGGAAGTTGGGAAGTTGAAGTCAAAATGTAATTTGCTGGCTGCAGGAGAGATAAATCGCAGAGTGCGATTACACTGCAAAACTGTGATGTCAATTGGACACCCCGGGTGTTATCAAAAGATTACACCAGACGGGTGTCGTCCTCCGATAACACCAATTTAACCCGGTCGGTTTTACGATGTTTTATACATCAGTTACCTCGCATCGTGCTTATCGTAATTTGTGGTAGCCCTATATATAACTCTAGGTCAAAATTCGTAAAATCCATTGCATTTGGTTAAAAGGTTTCTGTGACGTCACCCTTTTGTTCAAACTGTAGATAATATGTTACGAATCTACAGCTAACGGTAAATTCTTAATTGATTAACGAACTGCAGTTATTGCACATTACCCTCGTGTCCACCCTCCCGTTGTTTTGGTCGAACATCTGTGGCCTTATTGTGTATGTCTGACTGTCTCGATAGAAAATGACGTATATTTTGTTACCTGTCGAACTTGTACGATCAATGCAAGACAAATGCAAGATTTCCAATAAGGATTTGAATTTTTCTTCACCTTTCTGTAAGGACTCAAAGTGATGTATTTTGGCTGCTTTTCTGTATCTACGTTTGCCAAGTCCGTGTTATATGTTGGATTAAAGTTTAATTGAAGTAAGGCAAACTCGAGTACATGTTCTAGTTGTACCAAGATCATACCGGTCCTGAGGTGATAGATCTTTCATGATTGCTGCTCCATGTCTTTTGAATAGTCTCCCCTGAGTGTACGGTCCAGTTCATCTCTCGGTTCATTTAAAACAGCTATCGGCTATCTTGCTTAAAGGGTTAGCCATTAAATTTGCTAGTCTTGTTAATTTTAGGTGGATATGTGCGCTTTATGAAATTCATTATTGTTATTATTTAGCTCAAAAATTGGCGTCGTAATTTGAATTCAAGGTTAATTATTTTCCAAACGAAATAGCAATGTGTAGTATGTGGGCGTTTTGGAATGATTCATTCGTAAGACCATGTCAGGATGAGTGAGCGTCATTTTGAGCGGAGTGTAAAGTGGTTCGAAAACTGCTAACCCTACTTTCATGAAGTTGAATTTAACAGCATTCCTCAATTTCAAAGAGTCTTGTGGTGGTTTTAGACCGGTGGGTTTTGCTACTATGACACGGACACACGTATAATAATGACTCTTACGGCGCAAGAGTACATCGTCAACACAGACGGTGTTGACTGCAAGAATACTCTCAGTGTTTCACGTAAAGCCAAAACCTGTGCACGTTAATTAATGGAACAAAGGTGTGCACTCAGGTGAAGGGTTAACCGTGAGAGCGTCATAGACTCAGGACTGCAGATGCGCGCGTGCAACAATGGGAAGTAGACTTGGAACTGTGGATTCGTGCATAAATGCGGTCAGCCTCGCCTCGCCCGTTCTTTGCGCGTCCACGTAACGAATAGAGCACTGGGCTTCGTCGAACATAGCATTGCTGTGCACGCACTTTGCATAGAGAGGCGGTAGGGCATCGCCAAGATACAATGGGTGGAGTGCGTACGCCAACACTCCACACCTTTAAGATTTACACCTAGTTTAATACATGCCACGTTGCTTCCAGGAGAGCTCTATGCGGTGTCTCGGTTAATTTTATGTTTTTGGCGGTCTCTTTAACCACATTGAGGTAGTAGCACACATTGGTTCTCATAATTTATTTTGTTTCTGTGTGTATCATTCTGTTACTGCAGGCCTGTAGCTTTAAAGAAGCAAAAGCTGTGCATTATAGTTGAATTTGCACGATGAAACATATAAACTCTGTAAAGGTTGATTTTGTGAAATATGCCAGCTACTGCCTTTGAAATCAAGACAAAAACCAAGACGGTCGGAAATCAAGACACTGAAAAAATTCACAGAAAGGCCTCTCTCGGTTTGGATATATTTGTCATTTCACCGAGCACAAAAGATATCAATCTTTTTTGACATACAAACGGGCAGTCCGAAATACTTTATCAAAAATTGTGGGATTTTGTTTCATAGAAAAAAGACCCAGGACTTTCCTAAATATTTTTCATTGGGATGTATATCTTACATTGGGATAATGTAGACTGCTGTTCCATATAAGTCCTGTAATTTGGTCGGGGACATTATTTTCCCGTCATCAACAAAAATTCCAATATGTTTCTACCACAGGGCACCATGCAGGCATGGTCGAGTTGTGCGTCTCGCTCAAACCCGAGAGTTCGTGCATCTAGTCGTGATTTTGCGATAATCGCCGTCACCACATCTCGATGGTCGGGGTGTGTAATTGCGTCAATAAGTCCCAGAGAGGATGCCGTCACTATTTGAAGCTAGCAACAGAGGGAATGGGACGCCTTGATCCGCTGAGGGGGCGACCTCAGCACGTGCGTGGCTACCCTGGCCCCCCGGTTGCGCAGCAGAGCACAGTTTTGAGGAACCGCGGCGAACTACAAAACTAATTCGCAATATAGCGAGTCTCTTGCGGCGTCCCACCTTTAAATCTCACTCAGAGGTATCGTCCTATACTTCATCCTGCGCTGAAGAGTTTGAGGGCCCTTAGTCATCTCCTTAGTCTGGTCCCGCGAGAGGCTTATCTGTCTCTTTTTACTAGCCGCGTATCCTCTGAGATCCCATTATGCCTTTGCAATCCTATTAAGGGATAAGATGGCGCAGGATATGACAATCTGGCTCGTGTAGAAGGCCCCAATCATGGCCACTTACACGGCTGCTTGCCCAATAATTTATTTCATCGCAACAGTCGCAGTAATTGGATGGACGACATGCGCAGGCTGGCACAACAATGTGTTGGCCGTGAAAAGCACTGTGGATAGGAATACATGCCATGCCGGGAAAACAGACTCAATTAAGCAATATATTTGTTCACAGTGTGACCACTGTTGTGAGAGAGTGCTGATGAATATTCAAAACGGAATTACCATAATCAGTGAGGGAATTCTGAGGGACTGAAAATGACTTCCAATGTATGCGTAAATGAATGATAATGAGTGGGCCTGGTAGTCCAGGAAGTATTATGAGACATTTATTCATTAGAATATCAGCCAATTAAAGCAGGATGCATTTTTGAATCGGGGCCAATTAGAGTAGGGTGTAGTATGTCACTCTTTTAAAACCAGCCAGCCGCTTTGTAAGTCTCAGGATTACCATGGAAGTCATAAAGTACTAAACCAAGCCACAGTAGAATTTTAATTGTTTACATACCGGCAAAATTTGATCCAAGTAGGGAAACGAACTACTTTGCAGTCTCTACACAAGATGATATAAGTGCCCGTCATTGACTCCACAAACGAAAATTTACCATGAGTATCAAAGAATGATACGGGTGTTGTGTTCAAACATGTTTTACGTTACACCAAACAGTCATTAAATCTTCTAAAGCGATCATGCTCTTACAAGTAAAGAATATTTAATAGGTTTTGGATTTGGATTCGTCTATGTCCGTTTGCTTTTTGGTTTTTTTGATACTCAAATGAAGAGTTATTTTGCGAACTAGATAAAAGCCATTATGGTCTTTCTCTGAATTTCAACTTTTCGTTGTTACCTCTAGCCAGTCTCTGTTGGTTTTATGCATTAAAACGCAACTCAGTGAGTTAGAAGGAGACGTGATTTGATACACTATTTCTGTTCCTAAAAGAAATGACATCATCTCAACCAATCAGAAACCAGCAAAATGTACCAAGTTGATATACGTTGAGAAGCGGAATGAGCACAGTCGAAAGAACAAACAGGTGTGGGTGTTCAAAAGAGTCCTATATAAACAGTTCATGAATTTAAAGATTGTAACTCATTTAATGAATAATCATTAATGATGGTGCCTTCACCATGAAAGACAACAATGAGTATCTTTGACAGTAATCGGTTAGGGCAAGTTCATAGGCTGTTTCGTCACATTGAGGGCACTCACGATTTACAGGTAAAGAAGAAAGGGATCGTTCAAAATGAAATATAGGCCAATCAATGTTGAGCAACGTTTCCATAGTGATTGAATTATTAAGTTTTACACCTAAGTTGGAAAGAATCGGCCGGTCCGTTCAAATTATACATTCTGCTCTAACTGATCAGTGTCAAATGATACACTCTGATTCGGGCATCTCATCATATATGTTTGTCTTACTTTAGACTCCCTCGATTACTTCGACCCTTCATTATTATTCATTATTCAAAGGACTGTGACTCATTTGCACTGTATGCATGTTTTGCCTCATAAAGGTCCAACACACAACCTCGGCCACATCGTCTAAAACTGCCTTATCAAAATAATACACTGATAAAAATTCGCTGTCCAGGCCAATATACAAGCGGAATAGGAACGTTGTGTTTGCTGCCACTAAGAATTCAGTCATCACGGGGCAGCACATTCCCTACAGTCGCTTTCTGGGGCGGAAACACTCCCTCTGTTTCAGCTAATATTTCGAAATGGGACGCGATTTTGGTGGGTACAGGGAGAAGTGGAGAGCATTTCTAAAAGTATTGACAAAGCACTGGCATTCCTTTAATACTAAGGTGTAAGATCGCTTCGTGTCCTTTTCGTCAATACACTCGATAAAGCTACTTGTAAAAAAAATTCTCAGACAATTTACTTTCTCCAAAATGTGTTTCCTCGAGTCTTTTTTACGAACGCAGATCAAGATGCCCCTATACGAAATTTACCATTGTTGGTTTGTTTCTTTTGTTTTACCTTGCAGTTTCAAACTCAGGCAAAGTTCACATGACCGATGACTAACCTGTTGGAAATATTGGAGTGTACCCTTTGAAAGCCAGTGTCGCAAAACAAAATTGATTCACCGTTGGAGTAAATTCAATCCGTAACCCTCTTCAAAGCAAACACATACCACGTTGTTCAATCAAATGTCGCTTACTAAGAAAGTACTATTAGTATTAATTGATTCGACTACGTATTTGATCCCGCCTACTGAGAGCCAATCTTTTAGACAGCACAATCTACCTGTGTATCTGCATTGGGCGCCAATAGCTCTGGCAGCCCAGTAGATAGGTACTAATGAATCATTGATCTCAACTCGCCAACTTTGATAAATGGGGCCATTTGTCGAATTGGCCGAGGAGGGGATCTTGTCATCCCTCAAGTTTCCAGAGGACGTAATCAATTGAGGCCAATACATCCGCGGCATCATTAACCAATACCCAGAAGATAAAATTTACAGGAGGCGAGACCAGAGTGCACCGGTTCCATTTGGCTCGTCCGCATTGTGGACATTGACATTAGATTCCATTTGTCTTTACGGGTGCAAGCCATTTATCATTTCGGGCCGTCATATTTGAAGAATGTGCCCCTGACGCCAATAGTGAAAAAGTACTGTTGGCTCGTTTCAATTTCTAATCATCATCTAGGATGACGTCGCGGTTTCCTTCTGTTTGTCTGGACGAAGAGACGGGGGCGACAGGCGCAGTGTTGTCTCTGGTAGACCTTCGATGCAGGGCCAACTCCCTGAAGGATGAAATAGTCATCTTTGGATTCCAGGGGCATATTTGGTTTTAGGAAACAGTGGAGTTGATATGAAAAGTGTTGATTGTAAGACATTACTTCCGGTAGGGGGGACGGGGGAAATTCAAAAGTAGATTTGTAAGAACACCGTCACTCCATTTGATTCCAGACACGCTTGACTCATATGAAGGCTACTGCATAAAATACGCGGGAACATTTAAGTCCCCGCTACAACCTCGACTGTGTATTCAGTCAATGGCTTCATTGCACTTAACACCGCCACAACGTCTACCCCACGTCAGCGATTTCCCTAGAGTTAACGGTTCATGTGATCCCACATGTAAAGTTCTGCGACGGAAAGTCTGTTTCAAAATCTCTCCTCACCAGCGCTTGAAAGGAAACGAAAATCATTTCCAAATTACCACAAAATTACATTAAACTACAAGTTAAAAAAAATCTCAACCTCTGTTGACATCAAAAGTACGTTCCCTGGCGGAGATCTTTGACTTTTCTTAAATCTTCCGTCTTGTGCGCTTCTTCGTTTAGGAACATTTTTGCGGCACTGTTTGATCACGCAGGCACAACCGACCGTGCGCGCGCGCGTACCAACGGCACGAGCTGGAAGTTACTAGGCTGCATCCAAATCTGTTGTCTAGAGCTAGGCCTTGGGTTTTCACTCCATTGGAAATACGTTACGGCCCCAGGACCTTAGACCTAGCCGTAGCTCTGGAATCCCGTCTCGGACACAGCCTAACTTTCATTGTCAGTCAAAGATGCCCTGCGTACCCACGCTTACTGAGCGGGTGGAGTGACTGCTGTCACCTTTTTCCTTGTCATTTTTAGGGGATACAGATGCCTGGCGTCATCAGTATGGTGCACTCACGGGGATATATTGAAGGAGGGGTATACCTTTGGTTGCTGCCCCGATCCATAGCTCGTAACTCAATCACCACTTCTGTTTGCTTTGTTTTTTTGCCGCATTTGAATTTCTGTCTGCCATGAAACTCAAATTGAAAGTCCAGTTAATAACTTGTAGCAAACAAGCAGGAGGTACTTTGCCTCATAGCCTTCTCCCAGTGGCAACAAATCAAACACAGACACGGGGGGGCATTTTTTATTTGATTACTTCCTCCGAACGATGTGGTACCAGCTTGAAATATAACATTTGGTGGTCTTGAAGAAGCAGATTTAACTTTCAGCACCTCAAAGACGAAGAGCTTGCACAGGAAGATTGGTGTTTTTAGGAAACGAGCCTCAGGCAACCACGTCGTTCGTGGAGTCTATCCATCCATGGCATCATTGGAGAGACAGGTTGTGTCCAGAAAACCTTTTAGCTTAACATGATGTCGAAGGGATACAAGGGGTTGGACATCTTTAAAGGCGTTATCCCACCGATTTTCGCAGTAACCAAGTAGGCTTACGCATGAAAACGTTCCAATTGATCTGGCTACTTTCCACCTAGAGAAAAGGAGCCGTTCCCGTTTTAGTGCCTTCTCAGAGTGTATTCAGTCCCAAAGGTTTCGGCTGCTCATTAGCAATGATTTTGAAAGGTACGCACATGTAAAAGCATGAATCCTCCATGTATTGGCAAGCTTTCCATGGAACAGGACGAAGGATTTTCTTGTAATTGGCTTTTATTCTCAAAGGTTTCACGAGTTAATCATAAAAGCTAGGCACAGATTCAGCCAAGCTTTTATTCATGGTTAAACAAGAACCGTGGTCAGAACCAGTTTAAGCTTCATCATGAATAATGCGAAACTCCACCTTAAGTGTACCGAAGTTGCTGAATCATCTGAGGGAGTCCCCTTTGTACTGTTATTGGGTAAAGTTGTTGTCGGTATGGCTCAAATACTGCATTGATCAGAAATGACGCCTTATCTTGGCAAATCAGAGCTTGCTCCATCATCCCCACAAAAACGATTTGTCCTCAAAACCTGGAATAAAAAGAAAAGTATTTGCACAGGTGTACAATTTATTCATAGCCACCAGACATCTACAAGACCGCTTGTCATTCGTTGAAAATTCTAACTGCCGCCAATCCTCAAGTTTTGGTGGGGGCCATGACAGCTCGGCTTGTGAAGAAGTCTAAGCCCATCAGTCTGATTCGAACTGGACTACTTTTGTCACCAGAGAAGGTTGAACTGTCATATAGGCCTAAAACTCAGAGTCCCTCTTCATCTGAATAAAGATAAATATAAGCAAAAAGACGAGAATGACATCAACAAGCGTGATGTTTTATCGAGTAGGAAACCGCACCGTATACCGTCCCCCAAATTAAAGCATTTGCTATTACAGACCCAAACCAGACCTGAGGGTACCACAACCCTTTAATGTAGCCTTACGTCTTCCCTTGGGTTCAATTAATGGTAGACTTCACTTGACCACGGCAAATTGACATTCTGTATACTTATAATACCTCGGGTAATGCATAGACTAAACACCCTGTGATATGATTAGCCTCCCTTATTTTAAAATTGACTTCCTAGTTTCCTTTGGAGGGCCTGGAAGATCTCCTGGACGGAAATGTCAGTGTAATTGCTTTTGCAAGGGGGTGTCTCTTTTTTATACACGTTGTAGAAGGGAATTCATTCGGTTTCATTGAGTAGACACTCGCCGCTTGTGTATACAGAATTCGGGACATGAACTCCTTGACCAGCCGGCAAAATGTAATTCCTGCGTCACTGATATTGCTGTAACAAGCAACAGCCGTTTCAGGAGACGAGCGCAGATTCATTAGACACGTCCTGTACTTTGCCTTTCTCTCCGTTAAAAAAATAAAGAATAAAAGTACATTGAGTGTACAACAACACTTGTCAACATCCATCCTTTCGGGGGCAAAGGGGGTTGAAATGTAGTATAGTGTTTTGGGGTAATTTAGAAGTCATGGATAGAAAGAATATACAGTTGTCGCATAATTTAGAGGCCTTGTGGTAGTTAATAAAAAAGTAGAAAATAACACCAAAGGAAAATGGTGAAGGCAAATTAAACACAGCTTGTCAAAAAGCAGCGTAAATTAGCATGATGTTGGCAAAAAAAGATATCATTAAGAAACAAGGAGGGAAAACGCGCAGTAAACGGCGTTGCCACTGCAGGGCGCAACAGATGCCGTTGTCGATACCGCTGTTCTTGGTGTCGTTTTTTATTGAAGCCACTGCTCTTGATGGTGCTGTCAAACGGTTGCTGGTTGCTGCTGTTGACGCCACTGCCAGTGTTAATGTTGCTGTCCCACTTTTGCTAAACGCACTTTTTTACGTTGTCATTGTTGACAACGCGCGCCGAGGTTCATGTCCTATTTGGTAGTGTAAACGTATACGCTCACTCGGACCCGTTGCCAGTATTAATTTTGGGTTCATCAGTTGTATTGGGGCTAACTTAATACCTATTACAGTTCATGCCGTGGTGCACAAGCATAGCCACTGGATGTCTCTCAACCTTTGACAATGCAAACTAAGCGTGACATTCTGTCACATACATTTACGTCACCCCTCGTCGCGGCATTATTCAGTGTAGGGCCCCGCAGACACGCGCATGCCGAAGTTCTGCTGAACTATTGCTATTTGCTGAGATTCCAGATTCCTGGCGGCAAACAGCCAAGAGAAATAAGGACTTAACGATGCCCACATTTAGGGGTAGAGTAAAACGATATTGTTCTTTCCGGCTTCAAGTTGACGCTCGGGTGGAATGTGGTCGCGGGATTAACGAGAGCCGAAAATAATGGAAGATTTGGCTAAGGCTCTGACGCTGCAATCCTGCAATCATTTAAGCAAATACACCTTGAGAAATCTTCTAAGCTTGCTTTTCTCTTTCGGAATCAATGGAGTTGAGAAAGTGCACTGTCATATATAGATTGAAATATTATATTTGCTTGCACTTTATTCACGTTCGATCGCACTATTCCTTTCTGTCTTCCTACACTCCACGAATTCTTACTAAAGTTACCGTGGTTTCTTGAGCGGAGGTTTAAGCCCAGCCGTAAAATCCATTTCCGTCAGAGACTCTGTTTCACATTTTATACGGACGGCAAGAAGTCTTAAGTTGTCGCGCGTTATGGACAGGGACAACCTCAGAGCCCAATGGCTCTAATGACTTTTCTCTCCCCACGTAACAAGATCAGCCTTGTCTAAGTGATCTCGTAGTGTCTCAAATGCCGCAATTGCACACTGTTTGAAATGAATGTACATGCATGTGTCTCCAAAATTACTCCGACCGCCGTGACTCAATACCACCTCATTACCGGTTTTTGCCGAGGCAAGTGATGGCTTAACATCTTTAGCCGGTGGGAGATGTAATTAAAAAGGGCACTTGCCTTGAAGCTAATTTGAAATTTAGATACGGACAGCTATTACGCTGTAGCAAACACACAGAAATCAACTTCCATCAGTGATTATCTGCACTTAGGTGATTCGACGCTTCTTGGTAACTGTCGCTAAAGGGAAAATGCGATCGGAAACATTTCATTTATCGCTAGCGGGAAACAGCTGCGAAAAATCAGCCACATGAGGTATGTATCTCGGATGCAACAACTCTGTTGCGTCGTTATAAAAAATGCAACAACACCTTTTCGTAGATTATTTAGAAGAACACGACACATCTCCGTTGGTGACCCTATGATCGTATTTAGATGATCAAATTCGAAACAAATGTATGTCCACATTATTTATATCCGTTGCCATGCATAAACATGTCCAGTGACAGGTAAACGGAGTTTCGAATGTGTGACCTTAAAGTAACACCAAACGCCATTGATTGATATAATGCCACTCGGTTAGCAACATCGACTGCAATGGCCCACCACCCGAACGTTGACTACCTAACAAGACATAGAAATAAGGTACCCGGCAATACATTTCACATAAACATGACATTATTCAGACGTGACGACATCATCCGTGCATGAAAATTTCTCAAATGTACTCGGGACCACGAACGATGTTGAAAGAGCCATTCGTGTCCAGTGCAGTGCTCGTGCAATCAGCTCACAAACTCGGGTGGTTACTCAAAGTTTGGAAATTAAACACGGTTTGTGAGAGTAAAAATCCACGCAAGTTCGCTGCTTCGAGCATCGTTTCAAAGTGATCAGTGGGGAACACTTGGACAGGTTGCAAATCAGTGGGACTTCACAGGCCTCAGTGAAGTCCCGCTGAATGGCTTATTAGGAGAGGTAATTAATAACAGTTGATATATACTTCTGTGAAGCTGTACTTTTTGACCCCATTCTTAAATATTTCGACTACAGACCCTGTATGAGGTCTGGTAAAGATACAGGTAGGCCCTATGCTCACAAGCCTGTTCCTGGCAGAGGTCACACTTGGGCTTGACCCTGAACATTATGTTGGAATTGCATTGATTCCCAAGGTGTTAGTGGAGACACGACGCTACTAGAGAGTCTTTGTACACAGCGGGAGTGCCAGGGCATTCCTCTTAACGGCAACAGTGATGTGTCATCACTTGGCTATATATGTCATAATTAGGCTTGATGAAGGGGGTTCTTGCCTGCATCGCCGACAAAAAGCCACCTCCGCTGGACTTAGCTTTAACTTCACGCTGAGGCGAGGAGTTGACCGCGGATAAGTGTCGTTAGGTGCCATGCGCTGGCACGCGGCTTGCTGTTTATTTTCAGTTCTAGTTGCGATTGTGCTGAAGTAAACAAAACAGTCTCTTCTCACTGTGGTCTCGCGTGTAATTTTCTTTGGAATCATCTGAATGTCTTCGCCGATATCATCCTTTTCTTAAACACCTAAATGATCACTCTGGTCTACTCGGAAGCTGCCATTATTGTGTCTCCATTTAAAGATGCGTAATCGTCGACCGCGATGACAAACGAAGGAATGTCAAGCGTATTTGCCCAGCTATCTTTTCTCGGGAGCGTTGCGCGGACGTAAAGCAAGATTGAGTAACATTTCAGGGAACAGATAAACACTACGAGAGGCAGAGGATCGGAACAGGCAACATTCACATTCGATGAAATGAGAGTTGGATTCCGTGAAGTTGGTGTGATCGCTGAGGCCAGCGAGGGTTGAGACCCCGACGATCTAAAGTATATTAGCTTCTT
This sequence comes from Acanthaster planci, assembly GCF_054643075.1. NCBI lineage: Eukaryota > Metazoa > Echinodermata > Asteroidea > Valvatida > Acanthasteridae > Acanthaster > Acanthaster planci. The sequence continues at coordinate 19,866,020 of NC_141781.1, read as the reverse complement.
TTTCACGATGAGCAGGACGGAAACTCGTCGGCACAAACATGCATAATCACAGGAAAATGCGACGCACTTGAACTAACAATGGCGCCCGGAAGCAATCCTTCGTTGCTTAGTTTACTCGCCCGGGTACCAATGGCCGGCTTTATTCGTTCACCGAATGGCTGCGGGCGGCATAACCACCGCCACTTCATTCAGTCACCCAGGCAGTAATGCCGAGGTGTTCAAAACCCACCTTGTCGTATCACGTTCCAAGACTAGGGGACGCCGCCGTTAAATGAATGCATAGCAATTCACTCGGGAGGTTCCGTCAGCACTTGGGGAAAAATCCAATCAGCATATTAAAGTAATGATCACAGTCAACAAGTGTGTTTGTTTCTAATTAAATATTAGAGCTGAAGTGATCGCGAGAAAAAGTCGCATTTTACTTCGACTTATGCTTTGCCGGTGGTGCTTTATGCAAGTCAATCAAAAAAGCAAAGGAGGTTAAGGCTCGAATCATTCAGCTTTTGGGCCTGAGACCATATAGAAGTCAGTATATGAAGCCTGAGACGTTTTCGCAAAGAAAAATCTAAAACGCTACGAAAAATGCTTCAGTGTGAAAAGACAGCCCCACCCGTACAATGGCTGATTCAAATTTCATCTTTAGAAGGAAGAACGAATCGTAAAGCAGCGAATCCACGTTTGTAAGTCGTCCTCGTTGCGGTCTTAGCTCTGGGCTTCTTTGACCAATTCTGAGAACCAACTAACCTGTATTGTTTATTTAGCAAACACTGAATACGTTATACCTTGTCTTCGTTTGGGGCTGCCGCGTCTCTCTTAATTACAGCTGGCATACCCGGGGATCTTGTTCCCGTTCAAGTCTGTTTACCATTATTCTCATCCGAGTTGTGAGCCCTGTGATACGTTCAGACATCTCACTATCGGATTTCCTCAGCCACTGTCATTTAGGATGACTGTTAATTTAAACGTTGTCGTTATGCACTGAGGAAAGTCATTCTCGCACACAGTGGTCAATTACTTCGCGAACTGACAAGACTTTTTACAACGGACGGTTCCACGCCGCGGTGCCTTAAGATGCTTTTTAGCGGGAAGCTTTTTATATCATGTATCATTGAACTTTGACGACAGGGTTACCCAGGAAACACATGTCCCGTCCCGAGCTAACCGATAAGAATGGCAATGCTCGGGTTTTTCATTAAGACAAACGATCCAGTGAAAGTTGAACCTAGGATAAGGGTTACTTTTATGTCTTGTATCATTGAACTTTGGCGACGGGGTTACCCAGGAAACACATGTCCCGTCCCGAGCTAACCGATAAGCACTGCAATGCTCGGGTTTTCGAACAAACGAGCCAGTGAAAGTTGAGCCTTCTAAATGTCTTCAGAAAACACCGACTGCTGCCTAAATTGTGGCCCAGTTTCCCGGTCTATTGGGATATGCAGTCTCTCAGATTATAGTAGAGACGCTTGTAAAAATATGGCGGTAATAATAATGTTTGGCATTTGGTTAAGAATATGCTGTCCAACTTGAAGATAAACAAGGCATCCTGGGATGTTTACTCTTTGAGTGCGGTATATTGCTTACAGGGCGAGGCGAGGTGCAGTTTCGCCGGGAAACGGCGCAGCGTGCAGCATTTCTATAAATGTCAAGTATTTTCTCAGACTTGTTTACTAAAGAATGTAAGGATACTTCACTTCTGGTTTGTGTCCCGGAGGTGGTGTGCTCTATGCCTTTTCTTACCAGACATGATGAATACAACACCTATGTGGAAGAGGGACTTTACATATGCTTATGAAGCATTGCTCTTGACTAACATTATTTCCTTTGGCGATCATTTTTAGGTTCACCTGGTTTGGGGACAATGTGGGGGATGGACATCGAGTATTAACGGAAACGGACAGCGTGGATGCCATATCTGCTGCCACCAAGTGATTCACACATTGCTTCCCCGCGTGGCACCACAAAACTATTGCTCCTGGTGTGGACGGGTTTTAAAGGTAGGTTACACCATTGGTGAAATTACAACATGGCACTGCCAAATAACCCTTAAATATCTTTCTTGGAGGAAAGTAATAACTTTGCTGAATATCTCTTTCTAGAATGTTGTTGTTTTCTAGAAAACAGAAATTAGTTTTGATCTAGGTATACCTTTTGTTTTACGGTTAATGGGAAAGAAAACCTGTTCATTTGTGGATTGATCCCACATGTGCGTTCACTCACTCGGAACGCCCTGTAGTCCATGGACGTTGCACAGGAAGAATTACAGGATCTGCGATTTGAGCGTCGAAACGATTTTTCCGATGTTTCCCCGTCAAAGCATTTAACTCAAAACATGAAACAAACTAGTGGAATGAAAGTTGCAGTAGAGTTTATACCCAAGAACCTACCAATCTTGTAACATTAAAGCAAAAACCGAGTCATGAATTTTACCTTTACAGCATACACATTGGACGACTGCTTGTCACGAAAGCACTTGACAATCGCGTTGTCTAGTTGGCCTTGGAGCGTTAATGTCGGGGTTCCACGTCTAGTTGTGTGCTTTCCCCGATTGTGCTAGGTGGAAAACCTTATACAGAGGAAGTATAATTATATTTATCTGTCTCCATTGTCGCCGTGTTCTCTCCCCCTGTGATCCTGGAAAATTAGGGCGGCTGTTGTAGTCAGCGAGATGGCGTTGTACTCATTGCTGTTCCCCGTATTGTCTTATTTATCTTGTTAGACCTGAATACGTATCAGATGTCATTCATCTAAAGAACAAGGTATAGGCGTCTGAGAAAATATCCCAGTTTGTCAGTCATGCGGAGGTAATTTACCTCCTGACCGGCTGAGGCTTCTGTAGCCTTTATTCCAGCAGTTTCTTTAAAAACTCCTTCGGTGTGAGACATTTCAACGAAAAACACAAGTATGGCACCCGGGACATGCTTTGGTCACACATTTTTTGCAGTAAAAGGAGACTCGTAGATTACATTTTCCCAATTCTTTCTGAATAAATCCGATGAAAACCCTCTCAGGCAGGCTGTAATTGCCTTTTCTGGGGGGGGGGCTCCTTTTGGGGGTTTAAGAACCCTTCCACACATGCAACGACAACGCTAGCCAAAGCATTAACATTCCTTGCTATTGCAAGAAACTGGGCAAAAACGTGTCGGGATTATGATGTGTCTTGCATACGCATGACCACCCGCAGTAGCAAAGCTTGGTTTCTCTAATCTTCGATAATTATATTCACAAAATGTACCGTTGATTTGTATTTCAACTATGTTTACCTCTCTCTTTTGCACCAAACTCAAATAAAATGCTAGGCACAACCTTTGATTTTAAGACTTGCATGTATTTGCTAAAATAAAAATGACTCCATGGAAAATTGTTTAATAAAATACACAAAAGAGACACATATAAACGTGGGAAGTGAGAGATCTTGACTTTTCAAGACCAACGCGGGGGTAACCATTTATGAATCGATCAAACAGAGTTTGAAAATGTTCAGGAAATTGTACAACCTTCAATAAGCCTTTTCAACAATATAGTGTGATGAAATTTAGTCCGAAATTCAATAACGGGCACCAGTGGACTGTTCAGCGCGCCGTGCACAGTTCACTTGGACGTAGCACACAATATATCAGAAAATCCCAAACTATCATTGGATTTAATTGAAGTTATTAAATTCTAATAAATTATCATTTTCTCTACCGCAACTTTGCAGTGGGTCCGTAAACTCTGGATTGACGAAAGGAAATGTTCAGAGTGAAGATGAATTTTTATTTAGGTTTGTAGGACACTTGGTATGTTTTGATCCCTGATAATGTTTAAAATGGTGATTTTCCGCTCCGAAGAATTGGATGAAATGGTCAGAAATCACTTGAATCGCTCAACAGAAGGTCTGTAAAAGCAAGAATATTTTGGGATCTTAAAGCAGATGCTGAATTCCACGCTGCTGAGGCTTAGCGCTTTCATCTTTCTCAGTACGGTGCTGTCGATAAATTATTTGCATTCCACAGTGCCGAAAAGTCTCAGTGGGTCCGAGTTGGTTATGAGTCCGAGTTAGCATGGCTCCCAGTTAGTTTGGGTCCAAGTTGGCATGGGTCCGAGTTGGCGCGGGTCAGAGTTGACCTTATCCCCTTCGGTACAGGTATCAGTGGTGGCAATCCGGCGTAGCTAGTGGAGGAATTGAGGATGACCATGATGAGGAAGTACATAGTGAGCATACTTGCGTGCTGGACCATTTGAAACAGAGGGATGGTGCACAGTTGTCGACGTAATTTCACGAGTGTAATGACAGTCTGGTTCCCCGACCTGACACTCACATGACTTCCCTTTCCTTTACCCTTTCTTCTCCAGTCTTTCCTACAGCGTCATGATTTTGCCAACAAAACTGACTAATACAGGGATCTGACACTCCATACAAACCTCCAGCAACCCCTGTGCAGACGTGGCATACTCAGTGTGGACCTCTGTGCAAAACAAGCCTACATAATGTAGGGTGCGATGGCGTTATGTGTGCCTGGGTGTTTAAAACAAGTTCAAACCAGGGGACGCGGTGATAAAGTTTTTGTTTCGTTTTTGCTGTTATTTTGTTCATAGAGAGTTAAGAATAACAGGGCACTGTTTACCGAGGTAAACAGGTACCTAAAATCCACAGTGGATGTCTCTCTCCACCGAAAAGTGGAGTGATGATCCATTGGCCAATCACCCGGCCATCACGTATGTTTACTCCCCTCCACGTTAGTTTGGCTTATTAATCCGGGCCGAACACTGAATGCCAGCACTACTCGTTTGATGGAAACGAGATGTCTGACATAATTCCTTTATTATTCAGTCATTTAATGCAGCAGTAGCCTTTTTTTGAGCCATGAAATTCGTTGATTTCCTCTGTTCCTGTAAAAAAACAACAAAACATGATATTCTAGCATCCGGAGTTGTCCCAAGAATTTGAAACACATAAAGGTGAAGCGGCGCTGAACTAAAGGCCATCCTGATGATCATTAGCTTGCTTCGTCTTTTAAGCCAGATTCAAGAACTTAAATTTGGTTCACGCTGCTATTCTATTCACAGCACAGCAAGTCATTACATAACTGAAAGTCGAGTTGATATTCGAATAGTATAGAATTCAGTAGAGTTAAATGGTATCGATAAAAATTGTTTTATGCTGTATCAAGGATCGAGACTGGTTTCTGTGAACACTAAATGATGATGTTGCATGAAATGACTTGGTGTCACTTTTTAAAAAATGCACCACTTTCGCTTTATCGTGCTTATCATGAATAATGTCCTTTGTAAATCTATTGATAGGGCATATCTCCAGAAAAACTTCTGTAAGAAATATTTTCAACAGTTTACACGGCTATGTATGCTATGTTGGCAACACGCCGTGCGGCGTCTCCAAGTTCTCCAAGTGAGAATACAACATCCACTAGTGCTGAACACTGGCTACGGCTCTTCACCGTTCCATAAAAAAAAATGAAGTTGTAGTCATAGGAGAGGCGGCTAGAACGCGGCTCGCCCGTCAGGCGCTACCCCACTAACCCGTGTATTAACTCAGTGGTGTACCGGCAGCGATGGGTGAACATACGTGCCGTGAGGGAGGCTGGCTGTGTACTACATGCATTTGTACCCCGCCCCCTTCATTCCTACCTTAATGACTGCCATGGACCATATTGTCTTTCTACTCTTCGGGTTGTACTGAGTCCCATACGTGGGCTGGAGAAACAGTGCAGGGTAATCTTACCTTTTCTTAGACGTTTGAACCTGCCCTTTTCCACAGATAAGACACTATCGAAGGATCGATGTGTTTCTGCAACGGGTACCACTTTATTAGAAAGGGAGGCGAGTAGGATTAAAGATAACAACTCAAGCTCCCAGCGTGTAGGGTATCGAAGTGTGAATTTCCTTTGCAGTGGTCTTTTTAAAGACCAATCTTATGTGCTTTTGCGAAAAAAGAGTTGAGAAATAACGTATGGTAGGAAATGAAAAAAAGTCTTTTTTAAGAGAAAAATAAATGAGTATGGGAAATGCTGTTGACTTTGTAGATTAAATGGGTTTTACCCAAAATGTCTGTTTTTTGAATGAGCCCTGGAGTTGAAATAAGGAACGACGTATCTTTTGGGTCGAAATGATTTTGAAAGTGCCTTGTTCTTCATCACTGTTATGGTTATTCCTGAAACCCAAAACATGTACTGATGACATTTAGCATAGATGATTTTGTTTTTGCTATTTTCTGCCAATTGCAGAATCTGTGTAATTAAACTCTGCTCAATACGTGGGTGCTCATTTACCTAGCTGCTCTATACGCTGCAGTAAAACTTATGGCCAAATACGGGGGTTTCACAATAGTGCGCCTCCAAGAGTTTGCAAAATCTGTCGACCCAATGCACGTTTGGAAAGGGTCAACAGATGTCGCGCATTGTGATTGGCCAACGCGCTGCAAACTCTTGGAGACGCACTATTGTGAATCGCCCACATTGTGAAGAAACTGACTGCAGGTAAATGTTGAAATATTCTAAGGAACTTTGCTATGCCCAAGATCGCCAGATGTTTGTTACTTTGTTACCGGATGAAAGCTTGATTTTTCTTTCCCACGAGAGTAGCCTACTCGTCCCTACGAAGGCGAGATTTCACAGTGGCCAAACAACCATAACAAACACAAGACAATGTCATAAAAAATTTTTAAAAGGGAAAACAAATATGGCAACCCACGGGCTGAAAAAAACAAGATAATGTAAATACAGGGACTCATACCAAATCAGATGGTCTTCCCCCCCATTTTTAAGGGTTCCTTCACTTAACTTATTCGGATGCGCGAAAGAGTAAGTCCTAACCCTTTTCACTAATAAAATGATTTAAGCAGGTTTCACCAACCAAAGAATCTGCCATTTTTCATAGCTACTCCAGATGGCACTTCCAGTTATAATGTTACCCATTTAATCACCCACGGCGGACCCATATAAAGGTTGATCCGCTGTGGCATGAATGCGTACTGCTCGTTCAAACCTCGGGGCATCGCACGCCTGAACGTTTATTTACTCCATAAGCATACATAAGGCCCTAAGGGTGCCACAAACCCTTATGCTGCCCTGGGCTCGACTGCATCAAGTCTCTTTTGAATCAAGGTTTCTGACAGTCAACCAATCGTCATATACCTGCCAGACATTCCCGGCATTTTGTCAACAGTTTTGGTGGTTTATTGCTGATTCCCCTGCGGCTGGGACGTGCAATGATGACGGATGCTCCAAACATCTGTCCCAAACCAGACTCCCGACCCCGTCCCCTCTTTCCCAGAGTGAAGAGGTGACATCATTTTCGCACGTGAGCGACGCTGAGCGATTTAGGCAGATGTAAGTCAAGATAATTGCCCTGGGCCGAGCTAAAGAGATTTCACAGGTTTATTATCTCGGTGGATCGGATTTGCCTCCATGACCTGAAATATTGGTCAGGAGTGCGTCACCTTCGTGTCACTCCACTGTGATATTTTTGTCTACTTCATGAGTTCGTGTATAACCAAGGGACGCTCCGTGCATCCAAAAAGCTTTTCCTCGTTAGTGATGTGTAAAAAGCAATATAAACTTTAATGCTGTTGTCTGCAGATAACCACGCATGTTTGTACACGGATTCTTAGTTCTGAACCAACAACCTACGCAAATATGCCCACAAGTTCCTTGACTGATCCACTTGAGTTGGCCTAACTTTTTTTGTGAAGTATACCTGTCAGCCTAGTACGAGTGCCAGTAGCATTTATTTATCAACAGTTTCAACCAGTGTTCGCTGATATAAGTTATGTTCATTAACTTGAGATTTATAATGTTTTGAAGAAAAAAAACAAGTAAACGAGACATGATCAGCTAATCAGGGGTATTTCTGTAACAGCTAATTAAACAAAACGTGGTAACAATACTACATGTAGCCAGTAAATTGGCAAAAATGAATTACGTGACGTTGTATCAAAACGCAAGACCAGTTAATTTAAGGTTGAGTAAAATAGCGGTCAAAAATCGCTAATTTATTTTAAGACTGCATGTTAAATTTCAATGAATTACATTATTCAACAAACAATTTCAGTTGTTTTGTAAGTTTAAATGTTTGAACAATACTTTAATGAATTACATTATTCAACAAACAATTTCAGTTGTGTTGTAAGTTTCAATGTTTGAACAATATCACCTCTCACCAAAATTTCGACAATTATCAATTATATTACGGGAAAAATTACATTTGAGATGACAGTTTGCCTAAGGATGCGTTTCTATTTATGACCGAATTCGTATTCTATCACGTGCTGACCACAACATGTAAGCATATCTTAGTAAAGTCCTTAGGATATGCCCCCGTGATTGAGTGCCGATGTTCAAGGAGTTAGTGTTGGCAAGGAACATAAATTTAATTTTCACGGCCACACTGCCCAACTGTCTGAAGCAATTATGTATTTTTATGATGGCGCATTGCCCACGCATAGTTCATCGTTAGAAACGGATATTATATCAAGGAAAGAATTACGACTGTGCCTTCCTGTACTTGTATGGGAAAAATAATATTTTTCGTCGTAAATATTTTCTTCAGAAATTGACTTTAACTGTCTGTCATTATACGGAGTATAATTATTCAAAGACGTCGTTGCAGTCAATTTATTTTTCCATGCAGACACTTGCGTCGGATGAGTGCCATGTTTTGGGCAGGTTAGATGGAACATATTACATTGTAGGGCTCTCTTTACAAATAAATCCTGTGTACTGATGACCAATGCTGGTGGAAAAGTGCAAATGGTCCAAACACTCGGCGCTATAGGCTTATTCGACGAGCTGGCAGGTAAATGAAGTGCATATCTGAGACTTTCCTATAACTTATAAGCGAGATTTTCTGGGAGCTTGGTTACGCACACCTCGCTTTACGAGCCCTTCGAGTACCCTCGCGGAAAACACTTTGCATTTCCCGCCTCCTGGAGTGGTTTGTTGGGACGGTCAGCAATCATTTGTTGGTGCGGAAGCTTCTGGTGGCTTCGTATCCGTCGTCAAATCGCTCGATGGTCAAAACCGAGTGGAATACAACGCGGCTGACAGGGAGGGAAGGTCGGAGGAAGTGACGACGGCCGTGGAGTGACGTATCTGTGGGACACTTGTGTTGTGTTTACCGGCCAAAATGAAATTCCGTTTCAAGAGGAGAGAGGTGTTTCTAGAGATTCGCCTGTTGACATCCGTTGAATGTGTTGGCTTAAGTGGAGCTGCCGAAAAAAAAGACTTGTTGCCAAATTTTATTTCAACTAATGATCTTTTTTCCTGTTTCGTAAGGCATGTGAGTGAAGTCTCGCTGTTATGTAGTCAAACCCGTACTGTGGCCGTCTAACTTCCCCTGGTCGACCGACTGAGGCATGGAATGGATCGTCTCACATCAATCCTTTGCATGTATTTGAGACTGCAGCTTTTTCAGGCTGGGAAAGATGTGCGTCAAGGAGAATGGTGTGAAATATTCATCATGAGTTTTGCCCTTTGCCCTTTGTTTCGGGAGCTCTCGGAAACGTTGAGTACACAGTGCTTTGGATGTAAGGGCAAAATTCATAATTAAAAACCTCAAAGTCAGATTGACTGAAGACTGAACTTTAATCTCCCCCATGGCTGCACCTGTACCTGGTGGGGTCGGGTGACTCCCACAAGTCAGGCCTAAAGCTAGTCATGAAAGTTCGGTGGTTGTTTCGTTGTTTAGGCAAGTACTATGTGCTGCATGGTCTAGATGGATACCGGTAATCCCTTCCCCGCACCGCACTTCAGCGCGTATTCTGCCCAATTTTAACAGGACTCCTTCCACTACGGAAATGCATCAGCTCTTCAACAAATAAAAATCGGTTCACGTAGGCCTCCGTGCGTGAAAGTTTGTACGGGAAAATTTCCACGTGCGTACGTGAAAACTTTCACATTCGTGTACGTACGTGATCATTTCACGTACGTACGTACGTGTTAGATTTCAAGTACGTGGAAAAATACAGAGTTTTGGCAGAAGTCGCGCGTGCGCCCGTCCCCCGTAAAGTGTTAATTTAATACCTCTGAACACTTCCCAACGCTTTTCCCCATTACACCATACTGCTTGTTATAGTTTGTGTTCTGAGTAAAACCCATGCACTTTGTGCACGTTTTTTTCTGTACACGACGTTCCTGCTTTTGCAACTTTTGATCTTCATCAAACTGGTGCCATTGCCTACACACGAAACGAAATATACGGTACTGCACGTAAACAGATTTCCCATGCTACTTTTCATCAACTTCTCGCAGCATCGTTCACTTTAGCTTACGAGCAAAAAGAAAAGTCTCCACACAAGTGGTTTCCCACTTCGAATGTCACGACAATGTAATTACGGCGATCGATTCAGGACTGCCTATGGGGCACGATTGCACGCAGCAAGCGTCTGCTCACCCGCAGACAGTACGGTTTCGCGAACAAACAAGGGAGAGAGTGCGCCGATTTTGTTGTATATACGGGAACGCCCGACAAAGAAACGTGCACGTCAGGAAACTGCGTTCGGCAGAAACGGTTCTCTGTGGACGACAGCATACACACACACAAATCCAACTCACCGGATTATTGCCGCAGTGAAAACGAAAGTTTGGAGATCGGCACGCGAGGAAATGAAAAAGGTCTCGTATTTCTGATCCGATCAAATCTCACTCATTCTTGTTGTAAGGAAACCTGCGCGTGCCTTAATCACGGGTTAGGACCTCTTGGAGGAGATAGCGACACAACCTCATTCCCCCAGTTAATATTACGGTAACCCTATCAGCCTGGGACTGCATTTGCAGATTGAAGGACAAAGGCTTTTTTATCCTGTGTACAAAGCTGTTGAGAGAGCTACCATTTCAAGTCGAATGACATGCAGTTCTGGAACAGGTTAATTCATCAAAACACCTAGTAGTATATGCACTCCCCAAACTAACAGGACTGAATGTTTACTTTACTTTATGGAATCTGTACTTTATAGAATCAAATACCACCAAAAGACAGCGTAATCATTAACATTGTTTATTATGTGTTCTGTTGCAATGCACGTGTCTGCATAATAGCATATGTTTACGGTCGACCTGCTTCCGGTAAATACGAGCCACACATATCATGGCACAACTCTCGGCCTCTCTTTGTTGGCTTTAAACTTCAACAAAAAACCGGCTATCCGCTTGCAGACGGCAGTTTCATGAACAAAGATGCCGTCCAGCGCAAGGCACGATTACCGGTTTTGAATTTCCCCCGCCGCAGATGGTTGTCTTGTGAAAGACCCAAGTAACCTTACGCGTTGTGCGGGTAATGCACGTGCCAACATAATTATGTTTTGTGGAACACATCGATATTCGGCTCACTGGACGATGCGAATGAAATGTTAACCGCAGCACTGGTGACATACGACATTTCAAAACAGTGAGTTATCATGAAGTTATTTTCGTCCTTCACCTGTGAGTAAAAGATTGGACCGAGTCTGAATCGAACGGGTAACTCGTGTAACACCTGGACATCAAAATGCCAGTGGATCTCGATGTTCACGTGTTTTTTTCCCCTTCCGCTGATTTCGGTCAAATCGTTGCGAATGAAAGCAAGACTTTTTATGATGGATCGCATTGCCGGGTCAAGTGAACTGTTGCCCATACAAAAATATCGACCACGTCGATTTTGTGCACAGCTTTTAGGCTGTGAGTGCTTGTCGCGATTTGCCGGCCTCGATTGATTACAGTATGGCTTTTTTTGCCTCGAGGTATTTGGGTGATGTGGAAATGTTTCATCTGTTTCCATGCTCTATGATTGTTGCAACTTGTGTTGTGTGGCAAAATCACTAGAAAGAGATTGCCCAAAGAGAGTGTAACATTGGCCTTTTCAGTTAAGTCTGCGAAACTGACTGCCTGCTCCATACAAATCTCTACTACGACCATCTTTTATCCTCAATCTTTCATGTCTGACCGTGTCTGGAGCCGGATAACTCCTAAATTTGACGGATGAACGTCGCTCCAAGGATGCGCTAAGTATCGGGTTATCGAGGTGTCGCGGGGCTCATGAGTTTGTTTCTTAAAGCAGAATATTGGGCTGAGGTGACGTCAAGTAAAAAAAAAACGACTAGAAATAACCTATGTGATCGTAGAACTTGCATAACTAAATTAATACAGGCCTATATATGTTTCAACCCCCCCCCAAGAAAAGAAAAAAAACAATGTATGAATTTAGAGCCATATGTGCACAGATGCCATGCTGACATTTTTCGGAGGAACTTCAGCCACTTCTTGTTTGGTTTATTGTACCCGCTGCCGATCGCATAAGTAGTACCCGGAGGACATGACTTGTCGCCGTGTTATTTCTGCCCTATACGGGACGATGATGGATCTTGTTGGATTTTTTTTCACCGCCATACGTAGGTGGCACCTGGTGTCCCACGCGGTCGAGTAAAACGTGTCACGCCGCAGAGAGTATTTGGGGCTCTTGTCCATCGAGCGAAAAGTTCTCTTGTGAAAAAAAGCCCGTTTTTACACACAAATTCAGACAGCTTTTCAGTGGAGATTACGCGCGACTCTTGTCGTTCTACCCTCTAATTATATTTTCGGCCACAAATGTGGTCACTGACTCCGCGAAAAACGTTTGCCGACCTAAACATTGAGGCTTAATTGGATTATGTGGTAAATGAGCAAAAGTACAAGTATATTAGAAAAAGTCACTGCATATTGTGTCGATTCGTGCCCGCCTTTAAAACTGCCTCACAGCAGGTGGTTTTATTATTTTTTTGTCGTTTTTTTTTCTTTTTTTTTACAAATGTACTTTGCACTCGCAGTGGGCAAATCGGAAAACGCATTAGGGAAAATATATGACGGCTGGAAAGGAGACTTGGCGTGCATATGTGAAATTAAACTTCTTGGGTTTCAAGGGACCATTAATGTTAGCCTCCAAAAATTTCTTTCGTTGTACCTCGTGATGTCTTGAGTTGGTAAGAAGAAAGTACACCGTTCTCATGTAGTTTTAGTATTTCTGCTGCAAAAGTATGACGGTAAATTAAATCAACCCTCGCCTCAAACCCAACTCAATACGGGAGGCGTAATCCCATTGCCACTTGTCAGTTTGTCTTTGGATCAAGCAAGTCCAAAAATATTTCTGCAAAAGCCTCAATCACGAAGCGCAACTTAGCCGCTCACGTTTCGCACAGTAGCAATGAAAGAAGCACGAAGGAGCTATTATTACCGCCTACATTGAGACGATTTGGGACGGCATTTTGTTACAGCCTCATCCTGGTCTCAACCGCATCCCAACCTTGAGCTAGGTAGGTGAAAATTGTATCCCTTGCTCACGACAAGGGGGAAACCGGGGTTTGGCGTGATAGATTCAAATCTTTTCTGGCCCTTTTCTGTGAATTCGAATTCTTTGGGTATGAAGGCCGGCTCAGGCTATGGGTTTACTGTGCGGACCGGTCGTCCTGCACGAAGTTCTCGAACGGTGCTTTTATGATTCTGTCTATCAGCGCGAGTTGAGTGTGTTTTTGCAAGGGATTGGACTGAGGCACGACTCATCACAACGGCCGTCCCCCGTTGGGGACTTTGCTGCATTATAATTACCCTTCTGCTCTTCGATGGAGCGTTGGTTTACCGAGACGAGTGTTCGATAACAATGTTTGAAGTGAATCTCGGTTAACGAGTTGATACAAGACGTCAGAGCGGGTCAGAGGGGCTAGGTATTGCCTTGTGACTAAAATGTGAGTCAAAGCAATCCTGGGAGAAGGAAAGGTAAGGAAATAGAGAATGAAAAGAATGAGGGAAAAATACACGTAGAAAAATAAGGAATGACATTTGCTAGTAATCTAATTCTGTAAATTATCCGCAAGGCGCAGTCTAATGTACGCCTAAGGTACTGATTTCAGTAACAAATTTTGTAATTTGCCTGAAGTCGCCGTGAGATTTGCCGCAAGTGCACGTGGGATGTGCAGTTGAAAGTGCCCATGGGCCAATAACGGGTGTAAACACCATGCACCGCAGGGTCGTACAGTATAATACGGGCGTTTCACAATAGTGCGCCTCCAAGAGTTTGCACGGTGTTGACCAATCACAGTGCGCGAAATCTGTCTTCCCAGTGTGGAAAGGGTGGAGAGATTTCGCACTTTGAGATGTGAATCGCACGTATTACGTTTTAGAGGCAAGGTAACATGTCTTGTATAAGTAAGGCATCCTTATTTATACAAGTCGTATCGTCGACACTAGATCCATTGTGTATTCTATGTCTTTTGACTCCAATTTAACATGTAGGCCTACCACCAGAGCACAGTAATACAAAGCACACATCTCCCCCTAAAAAAGACGATACTCAATATTATACCACACGGGGCTTTTAAAGTAGATTCAAGACCTCGCGATCAGCGAGCAATGAGTGCAAACGAGCCGCAAATCGTCTCCCGAGTAAGTCCAGAAGTTATCAGTGGTTTGATGCATGAGTGTCTTGGGCGGGGCCAAGTGGGGTGCTTGCCCCTGTACAATACCAATATGAAAAAAAAGGAAACAAGAGAAATGAAGAGAATTGGAATGGAAATCGCGTATTTGCTTGAAAAACGTCAAAATTGATCCCGCCAGCCGTTAACGTTTTATCACTTTGAGTGCTATTTGCTCCCCTCCTGGGAAATTTAATTTACCCCTAGAAGAAAGTGGTTTGTCCCTCCCCCCTGATAATGCTCGAATGAAATTACTAAATCACAGTTGGATTACAAACCAACAATATTTAACAACAGCTACATACAGATGGGCTCAGCTCAAAGAAAGTCCTGCAGTTTTTGAATCATCACAGAAATCGATGGCCATCAAATTCTGCCAAGGATAACCTTGGATGAGACCTGTCATCGGGATGGAAAGCACTGTGCTCTGAAATTGTACGTCTTACACTCTCGTCTGCTCCTTGAGCATCCCACTTTGACCTTTTCCTCGGTGCTTTGGTCGACTGCTAAAGCTCAAAGGTTGCAGCCCAAGCTCCTTGAAGCCAGAGATCATCCGCGAAACCCAATTAAAAATTCAGACTTGTCGGAATTTAAGGGAAAAAAAAGCTTGTTGGCTTCTGGCATCGTGTAGCAAGAAATCCCTTCTCAGGGGCTCGGAAAGCCTCGCTACTTGAACAACTGGGACAACAAATGCTACCTGTTCCGCCTGTGCGGGGAGTTTTTCGCTGCCTCTATTTTGACAGGAGTCCGCTGAGCGTGTTTGTACAACTTCGATACGACTTGCATGACTACGTCTTCTCTGGGTGGACCTCTTACGGTTATTTGCCACAAACATGAAGACAGCCAGAAATGAATAGAGTGCAGTTGGCGAGGGCGGTCATGCTTTGTACGGTTACATGAGAAGCGGTGGTGGTTTATCACCTTTGGATTAGAAGAAAAAAACCTCTACGTGTACCCATGCAAGGCCTATTTAAAAAACGACAACTTACACGCTTTGTGCATTTGGATCACTTCATTTAAAACGATGAAATTCCCGAAATTAAAGAGCACCTCTGATTTTCTCTGATTTTATCTGTTCAACTAAATATGCAAGCATGTAACCATTGTTTGGCATGCACAAGAGTTTATCCACAACGAACATAGGGCAAGGGTTCCCCTCGTTATCTCTGTTGTCTCCAAATGACGCAATCTACATTCAGAATTCGCATCATGGCTTGAAAAGACAAAGAGCCCTTCTTAGCTTGTTAAAGTTGAGCTCTGAAGACAAATGACACTGCGTTCGATTTGGATGCTGCCATATTTATTTGAACTGATAAATCCGTCAGAGAAAACAAATTTTCCTGAGAGGTGCTCTTTAAGCTACGTGCAGTGAGTTCTAGTACGGTAGACACGGTTGAAGAAATGTGTAATGGAAACGATTTTTCAACACTGTATTTCAACACAAGGAAGCATAGGTTTCCTCTTTTATCGAACACTCCCCGGCGACAGCCCCTTTTGTGGACAGCTTGTCTGCATGATGGACTATACCATAGGCCTACATAATTCAACATAGAAATCGCTTAACGGTTTATCACCCATCGACTTATATGAGCAGGGCACGCCAAACGAGGCCTTGTGTATTTCACGCATGTCAGTAGCACAGCAAAGGCACGCTTACTTCGGACGAAAAAAAAATTGCTCAACTGACGCACAACTTACAGTTGGCACAGCCACGCTGAACATCGCCATGAAATAGTAGTTACGGTTTCACTTGCTGCAGTAAGCACGACTTTTCTGCTAACTGTCAAGCAGTGCCATGAAATTAAGCCCGGGAATGCAATGAGGAAACGCATGGAAAACTGATAAACCAAAAGGTGTAACCACCACGCTGACAGCGATCAGTTTTGTACTTTTTTCAAGCTATAAACTCATTATTTTATAGTCGTGCATTCTGTGTAGTGAACTGCAGATCGACACGGTAAACCCTTGGAGAGAACTTTTGCGCGCTGTCTCTTCACAATAAACCTACCACCTTTTTTCATAAGCAGGACCGATGTAAAGAAAAAATCACACATAAATTGAACAATGTGTTATTTGGGGGGAAAATCCACGGGCTGCTTCAGGTAACTTTACAGTCGTTTTATTTGGTCCCCTCCAAGCACGTAAAGGAATGAACGCCACCCATTGTGTGGGCTGTGACAGGGGAAAAGAAAAAAAACGTTAAAGTGAGAACCATCTATTCAGATTTCCTTTGAGTTTTTGAATATTTATCGATGGAAAGATGCAAAATTGGGGCTGTAGGAACTCCAGTGAGGCTGCACCAGAATGGAAAAACTATATTGAATGTTTTACAGTGGTGGCCTCGGGCAATGTGACGAGAAAACGAGAATGGGGCGGCCACCACGTAAATGGCAAAGTGGAATTAGTGACAAGAGGCAAGTCTATTCAAAGGCAGCTTCAATACGGAGGCTGAAGAAGCCATGGGCGGAGAGGACGACATCCAGTGGAAGACGCCAAGGACTGACCCACAAATTTCATTGCGGGTCTTAAGGAGTGACAAATAGATTGCGTGAGGATCCGGCTCGGATGTATTAGGTATAAACAATAACGGTGCGAAAGACGCCTCTCACGGGAAATAAAGGATGGTGAGAGATACTCACGGGGAAGGGTGGTACTGATTGTACACGATACAGACAGAGAAGCAGGCGCTGAGACTTTCTCTTGTAAGGTGTTGATCCACAAAATATTTGATCTGGTGCCAAGTCCGATGTTGCCGTGTTCTTGTCATACGGCAAAATTGTGAGCGCATCCAGTCAAAACCTCGATGGCATTTAGCTATTGCCGATTCATTATTTTGATCGGGTATCCCCATAGACTCGAACCCATAGACTCGAACCAACTATGTTGACAAAACTCTTTGAATTCTGGCTTGAAATGGCTTAATCTGGTGAATTTGTGTACTTGGGAATGTTGATTTTCAGCTTTTATGAAAAATTGGGCGAGTTGATCGACAACCATGCACGCAGCTTGATCCACTACGGGCTTGCATTTTTAAAATCACTTTCTCGTTTAACACTGAGAATTCCACCAAACTGGAGCTAATATGCATTCGAGTGACAGCTTCACTGCCAAGTAATCGTCAGTGATCACAACAGACGAATGCATTTGGAAAATTTGCCGACTGGTAACTTGTTTGCAAACCTCTTTTTGTGTAAAACGGAAATCCGTGGTACGCTGCATTCCATGTCTCAGGGGGGGGGAAGTGCCAGCGGCCAACGTATATCATTTATCTACCAATTTGGGATTCATTTACCTTCCAAAGCCTCATTGGCCGACTGGAATTAATCATGGGGGGGGGTTAAGCAGCTCTCCCCACACACACCCCATGTAGTCGCTACGCCCCTAGTCATGCGTACCAAACACATGGAAATACCACTATCCTTTCGTTTTCAAGCTAAATGGAACATTTCTTGAGAGAGGATGGATTCAGCCGTAAAGACTGTCCTAAGGCACTTTCAGTAGGCATGGACTACAGGATGAAAAAACAATATCACCCAAGCGAACGAGACACACAAATAATGGCTAGTCAGCAAGGAGCAATCTATTTGCCATGGTCTACGGTGGAGACTCTGGTTGCAACGCATTAGACACGAGGTCAATGTCAATTACCGTAAGAGTCCATTTTGTAAAATACAGCTTACAATTTTAAGCCACATATGCATGTCTGAATAGATTAAGAATGCTCCGTCTGTTATCGGGACTATATTTCCTTGGAGTTTATAAAAACACCCTCAGATGTACTGCAGACCGAACGGGCCTTATCGAGATGGTAAAAAGCCGTCTGCATTTCAAGTCACTACATGTATACCTCGTGCACTTCAAGTGCACCGTGCAGGGCAGCGATATTTTGGCAAGCCGTGCTCGTGCGATTGAAGTCAACCGCCACATCGCTAGAAAGTACAACAGAAACAGGGCCCGGGTGTTCTCAGATAACGTGCTTTAATTGCTTTTTGCGAATGTAGTGGCAGAGACCTGCCGTAGAGAAGCAACATCGCAAATGTCGAAAGACCGAACGCCGGCCATTAGGAGGGATTCACTCGTCCGAGTTAGTGCGATCCTTAGAGTACGTCCAACAAGCGGGCATTACGGCGTTGTCAGATTTGATCAACCCTCGCGCCTACATCGGCCGGCAGGTGCACCGCCGGTCAGGCTTAGATGTCTGGGAGCACGGTGTGTCAGTGCCGTTTCTCTATTTATTTTGCTAGGATGTGTGAGCGCCAGTTAACATTCTATAGGCGCACTGTGTGTGGTAACCCAGGTTTACACTCGATATGCAATACAGTTTGTATTGTTTTAACCTCTGCCTGTATGTCAGTGAAGGCTGTGTAGGAGTACTGACTATGCCTCCATAACTGAACATTCCGCTATAGTTACATTATTTGTTGCATTTTGTCGTAGAAGATCTGGGCACAGGTGACCTCTACAAACAATAATTCCTTAAAAATTCGTTTTGAATGGTTAACCCAGAGGAAGTGGCGACAAAATGAGTCCCAAAGCCATCAGAAAAAATGGATGAATTGTAAAGAAAACTTTGCACGATGGATTTCAACTAGAACTCTCACCATTTATCCACTCGTGTGAATCTGGGCCCATACTAGGAGTCCCAAATACGAGTTTTACATCGAAATAAGAGTTTAAAATGGGGGGTCTGATATTATTTGTAGATTTCGTAAACTTTTGTTGTGAAGAAATCGAGACTTATTTGGAAACTAATGTCCACGTAATGAAGTTCTCCGGCAGGTTTGTCCCTTCTCCATACCATGCTTATGACTTTTGCAAATATTCTCGCTTCAGTAATTAATGCCTTGAAGGCTTCAACAACATGACGTGGTCGCTTTTATGCGGCACGAAAGATTCGAATTCGTGAATTCGTTATTTTCATTTTTTCACTTCAAGACACTTCAATTTGGCAGAGTAATGCAAGCTATCTAAATACCTTCAGGTCTGAAAAAGAGAGAAAGTACACTTGTCAACTTGGCAGCGTGGTGCGACCATCAGGGATCGGTGCACGATGCCATTAAAGTTAATTTTAACCTGAAAAAAATGATCACAACCTGAAATGCTTATTACAGCTGTGACTGTGTTCTTCTGTCGAAGTTCCTCTGTGGAAGGGAAATTCTGCTGCTGCCTGCTTTACAAAAATGAGCTCAGGGTTTGGGTACAAAACATTGCTCATTATAAAAGTACCCTTACAATGAGCTCTGTTGTCAATCCAAACCATAATTTACAGGGATGCAGATCCCTACTGAAACACAGTCCTGGTTTAAGGGACTGGCTGGTAAAAGCGTGAAGTAATGACCTGGCTTTTGTCAGAGATGATTTTTGAGGAGGTCCTTGTCAGAGTAGCTCATTTCGACCATTTTGAATTACCACGGTGACCAACATTACCCCTCACTCTTCCCAAGAGTGGTCGATAACGAACCCTGTGTCTGCCACATTTCCCTTTCTGTTCTCATTCACGAGCAAGCCGTGTTATTATTTGCTGTGGGTTTTTCTTTTTCCTTCATTTTTTTTCTAATACTTTGGCTATGGGTAGGCCAACGGGCTGATTAATACGGCAAATATGTGTTTACGCCGGACACGAGTTATACATTAACGTGTTACGCTATATCTTAAAACAAAATGAGTGGAGCAAGTCGAGGTTGGCTTTAAGGGGATTGTTTTACTTTGAACTGCCAAAAAAGTGCGCACACTGATTACGTCTCCCTCCGAATAACCCCGTAGATTTCAAAAAAGGCTGCGGTAGCACGACTGTCATGTTTTCTTAACGCTATTGCCTTCCTATGCAAAGTCAAATCTCATCGACTCCTGAGCAACGGACATTCGCGCATGAAACACTCATTTTCTCATGTTGTGAAAAATGACAGTAGTTTTTGTCGTTGTGCAAACTGTCTTGGCGAGGTGGGTATCTCACGTAAAAAAAATTAGCTTTCCCTTCCTAGGCTCAAAATCAATTAGAGTATTTTTCTGATAGTTGCCGTATAATTGTTCAAGAAAAAGTCAGAGCGAGCTGTCAATATACCGGTATATAAGCAGAAATCCCCAAGGGAAAAAAAACCGACGTGCAATTATCGTTTGCGTTGTAAATATCGGTGTAATTTGACAAGCAGTCGCTGTCAGAATAAGGAAGAAGTTACAGTGGCATTTTCTCCTCGTGATTACTACATAATTGCAAACGTGCTAAGCCTCTCGCCTCGTGGAAGTACACTAATTAGCAATGCCTTCAGGCGGTTATTGGCATATCGGCATTAAGGCAGAGAATTAGCTTGAACGTTGCAGGGAGGAATTAATGAAAATTATAGCTATATTGCGGGTACATGTAAAGTAACGAGCTTTTGTTGTTCAAAACCTGACCTTTGAATATTACCCGTTGGCACCAAAAATCAAAGATTTTGTCGGAGGGAAGGTAGGAATAAAAGGGTATTTTAGCTGACATGCTGGTTGGCAATGATGAAAACCATTAAATGTCCGCCTACAGTTGCCTTAATCATATAACTTGTTTACTGCAACATCCGGCTTTCAGGTTTTATTGTTTAACATAGGATAACGACACTATCTACTGTCTATACACTGTCATTTCAAGCTTGGGACGGCTTTCTGTAAAAGTGGTTTGGTAAGATTTCTGTGGTACCTCGGCGAAAGCAACTTACAAGGCATCACGCACTCGAATGGAAATAGCCATAAAGAGAACGCGTGCCGTTGGGCATACTAATCTTAAACAAAGCAAAATGACAGCAAACGCGTCTCGTCACAAACGATGCTGTCCGTGGTGAATGTCTGGCACTGTATACATGTACATGCAGTGGCATAGCGTTCGTCATAAATAGTGGTTTGACGTTTTACAATTACCACAATGGCATCTGTTCTCCCATTCCCAGTGGCTGGAATAGAGCCTACACTTTCACCACATTACCAACTGTGTAGGGACAAGACTGCAGCGAGAACCCTGAAATCAATTTCAGTAGTTTCACTTATTCTAAACTGACCTTACAGTAACTTCCATCCTCAATATCTCCTTCCTTGTTTTTCATTGCTTAGAAATGTGAGACGTGAAAGCAGAAGACCTGTCGATCCCTCGTAGCCGCGGAACTGGATTGCCGTGACCTAATACGACAGCTTTTGTTTATTCTGTACACCCAATTAAGCGACAAGCAATCCTATTTTATTACCCCCACAGAGGTTGGCAAAATATGCTGGCATTGATCAACTCTGTTTATCCAGTGAGCAAGTGTTAGTTATTTCCATTCCCCGCGGCGAGTAATGGAAATGAAAAAAGGGGGGGAAAAGCCCGTTTCCTCGTTGTCGTCAGAATATTTGTAATTGCCTACACCGGCAATGCAAATAGACCGACATACTCTGCGCGCTGTTGGCGTCAGAAATATTCTGTTCAGTTTGTCTGCAATGAAGCGAAACATCCCAATGTAATACTGTGACAGAGGCCATCAGTTCAATTGGTGCACACTGCATCAAGCAGTCGCAGCAAGAAAACTAGAGTCTTGATGGATGACAGGCAGGCTGATGTTATCAACCGCCAATTGGTAAGCAACCGCCAACACTGCAGTATACATGTGTTAGCAACAGTTGTCGCACTCACAAAGGTGTACAACTTTTGGCAAACTACGAGTTGCGCAATTCCAGATTATGCGCGCGAAATGTGCAGAAAATACCGTCCGGTTCTTTTCAGAGCCGTACACACTCACAGAAGAGATTTTTTGGCATGGCGCTACCGCTGAAGTATGACTAAAAATGTGCAAGTGTCAATGGACACAAAACACCTAAAATAAGATACGCCCATGTGAGAGACACTCCACCTGCTTACGGAAATTTTAACCTCACTACTTTTATACCGTTCTTAACACTGCCGTTGCTTTCTCTTCTTGTTCACTCCATCTTTGTTCATATTAGACTTTTGCTTTTGCCATTAACATAGCGATTTATTTCCCTTTTAGCAGCAATCTACACGCGTGTACAGTTTTGTTTGATTATTCCACTGTGCCCGTTCGTGTTGAACTTAAATAGCTGTTTGTCTTGTTTCTTCCCGGAAAGAAAGAAATAGGAGACCAAATTCTGTTGCCCAGCCTCACTTGCACGCGTAGAGTAGGTGGATTTTCGCTCGTTAAATAACCTGTTCCTCCAGATATTGAATTTGATAGAAATTAACCTTCCTCCATAAAGTAGGTTCCAATGAGGGGTGGGTAACTGGGTATGAATGACTACCCCAAAGCGCGGTTCTGCGGGGGACGATGTGGCATCTTGTATTTAGTCCCCCTCCCCAGAAAAATGAAAAAAATGCAAAGAAAGGCATGAACTGGAATCGCAATTCTGCATTTAATTTTTCAAAAATTTAATGAATAATATAAATGGTGACGTCACGTGCAAAGGTTCTTCCGCCCCCTCCCCTTCGCCGAAGAATTGGCTCTACAAGCATGGCTGACTGCGTCTGCAAAACACATCAATTATTTTGCATTTTCTTTGAAAATTTAGGACACGTGTTACGCTTTACGCACGCAACAGATTACAACCCAGGGAACAACTCCCATCTTGACCGGAAACAGCTTTGTCAACAATCATATCCAACAACATCGATCACACTGGAAAGCAATATCCTAGGCTATGGGGAAGTAGACCACGCTACCAAGACGGAATCTGGTTTTTGCAGATGATGGTGATGCAGACTCCACATACTACCAATATTCTGTTTGCTAGAATCCATCCATCCATGCTTTGGCCGGGCATACGACGTAAAGTGGTGTTGCAGTAAGGACTTGATACAGTTTAGCGCCTGATACGTTTCTCCAGTGTTTGGCGGGAAGCGGTCTTTGTATTGTAGCTGTGATCACGATGCCTTTCCCTCGTTTTTACCATAATTTCAAGGTTTTGCTCATACACTGGCGCTCACTCAAGATTTGTTTAAGGATGAAACCTGATGAGGGCAAAGCTACGGACTTCAGACTTTATACGGAGTGAACCTCGGCCAACAGGAAACCATTAGTCTTCAACACCATTGTTATAGGAACGTGCAAATAACACCTGCATGCAAAGAACCTCTCCGGCCGGCACGATAATTGGCGCGCAAAATACAGCCCAATATGTCGTTGAAATGAAAGAACGCGTGCCACAGCTCATTCTGCATGCAGCGTGTGACACCCGAAACATGTTTTGGAGACTTGCCTTGCTTTCTGCGGTGCATAAATCATGAGATAAAATCAATACATTCATGTCCTGTGTGAGTGCTTGTGGTGAAACTATACGCCACAGAAACGGTAATAGCCGCGGAAGAGTAGAAATTGAGAGTTTTAATCTTGCAGTTCGTCGCCATGCAATCGTCGCTACTTCTTTATATAAATCGTTGGGATGGGGTATCATATAGCTTGTACCTCAAATGATCCCTGAGACCTAAACGAAGCCTAAAAGTTGCTCTCTGTCGTACCGTTTTGTCTAAGAATGTTGCATGAAACCTGGCACAGCAATTGCTCTTATAGAAGGTTGCATCATCCAATGTTTCCGTGGTCAGTTACGATGTGAATGCTGCACCCCCGGAAAAAATCCTGTTAGCAGGCATGCCAACCAACACAGGTAACTTTAACCAGAGTGAGCAGGCATGCCAAGCAATACAGGTAACTTTAACCAGAGTGAGCAGGCATGCCAAGTAATACAGGTAATTTTATCCAGAGTGATTAGCCACGCCAAGTAATACAGGTAATTTTAACCAGAGTGAGCAGGCATGCCAAGCAATACAGGTTACCGTACCAGAGTGATTAGCCACGCCAAGTAATACAGGTAATTTTAACCAGAGTGAGCAGGCATGCCAAGCAATACAGGTAACTTTAACCAGAGTGAGCAGGCATGCCAAGTAATACAGGTAATTTTAACCAGTGTGATTAGCCACGCCAAGTAATACAGGTAATTTTAACCAGAGTGAGCAGGCATGCCAAGTAATACAGGTAATTTTAACCAGAGTGATTAGCCACGCCAAGTAATACAGGTAATTTTGACCAGAGTGAACAGGCATGCCAAGTAATACAGGTAATTTTAACCAGTGTGAGCAGGCATGCCAAGTAATACAGGTAATTTTAACCAGTGTGAGCAGGCATGCCAAGTAATACAGGTAATTTTAACCAGAGTGAACAGGCATGCCAAGCAATACAGGTAATTTTAACCAGTGTGAGCAGGCATTCCAAGTAATACAGGTAATTTTAACCAGAGTGAGCAGGCATGCCAAGTAATACAGGTAATTTTAACCAGAGTGAACAGGCATGCCAAGTAATACAGGTAATTTTAACCAGTGTGAGCAGGCATGCCAAGTAATACAGGTGATTTTAACCAGAGTGCTCGTTGAGATTGCACTTTTCAGTGGACTGTTATTGACCGACAGGCGTTCACAGCCAGACGGGAAGAAATCGTTACGGACAATAAATCGACAAAATTCATGATCTGTAATAAATGAAGCCTGCACAAGTTTTATACATTTACCGCTGGAAGTGGCATTCTCGGTCGATATGGTCATTTTTCTTTTTATCAGAGATGGAATGTAGTTTGAGACACCAACTGTGATTCAGAGCACCTGTGCAAGTGATGCCCTCTTGACAATGTGCCGGTGAGGTAACATAAACCCTAATTTCATGAAATTGAAATTTGAGACAGTTTACCGTACCATAGGGCCTACACTCCATTTCTTCAGAAGATATGTAAACACATTCAGTAATGTAGGTAATACGATCTTGCTTTTTAAACGTTTTTTTTTCTGGGCCTTCTTTTCCCATCTGCTCGTTTCCGCGCTTTTCATGTTCGTCTACGTGCATACTGAATAGCTAGCTCAGTTTGCCCGGGCAAAAATTGAATTAACATTGGCATTTACATTGCCAATATTGCAACTTTTAAATGCATATAACGGTGGTGGTACGCGAGGTGACTGTGTGCTATAAAAACCTTCCGTGGACCGGTTCCTTAAAATTTAATCAGTTCCCCCCATCTACTCTTGCGTGGGTGCCGTTCTGACATATATTTATACAATACCTGTTGGCATGGCAACGTCGCATGAAGTTTCCCGTCAAAACTGGCAAGTTCGAGTTCGCGCTTTTTTTAGCTGACAAGACAGAGGAAAACATGACTCACTCTATCTTGTCAAGAGGGGGGGTACGTAACTTGCCGACCGGCAGATTGTGAAGGTGACTTTAGAGGAACAAATATGAAATGCAATTACTTTAAAAATATGAATATTCATTCGTGGATTTCTTGCCTGCCAAATTTAAGGGGTATCAGTTTTGCCCTTGCTTTTTTGTTTAAAGTAATTATTGCAGCATGTATTTATCTTTTAACTGAGGTATTTGGTTATATTTACTTTTTCTACAATGCCTAAAACTTCCCCCAAAGAAAATAGCATATCAGGGACTTTTGACTCATTGTTTAACAACCGTTCATGCAAGGAAAGGTCTGGGATAGGATAACCCCTTTAAAAAGACCTCGATTTTAGAATTAATGCGTTATCGTTGTCGCGAGGTTTGTCCGTTTGTATGCCCAAGTGGGCAAAATAAGCCAGAGGCTAAGCCCAATGTTCTATTCAGAGAGAGTGGACTATTCTACAGGGTTTCAGAATTTCTTTGGCACAGCACAGTACCGTGTTCAGTAACAATTTGTTAAAAAGCCATTTTAAATTGACAGAGTAAAACTTTTATTCCCTCCTTACAACTACCCGTATATTTCCGTGACTTTTTACAATCCGCATAGTCTGAATTCTGAGTCCACTTGAGAATGGCACGCGCGTAAATACCTCATTTCTAACAACGCGTTACTTCCTGCGCAGGTACTATTTAAAAGCTTTGTGTCCGAAAAAGCTGGTACCCGTAACATCCAATTTAAACAGCTCCAGTGAAAAGGGAAATTGACCCATTATCAATAAAGAAAAATACCCCCCCCCGTTTTCTTGCGGCCGTGGGTGATGGAAATCGCAGTCTTACCTAAAAGAAAATCCTTGTTGCCAGTTTTAAATTTAGACTACTTGAGTTGACGATCACTGAACAACTGCTTTTTTCATGATCCCCAATCCAAAGATGAAGGGGCTAAAATTAAGCAAAGGCCATTCGTCGCATGCGCACGCAGAGAGACGGCAGCAATGGCAAATCTCCTCCCTTGAGGTATGCCATTATAACCGATGATGTATTAATACTCAAAGTATTGACTCAGTTACAACTGACATGATCTGTTGAAGGGGAAAAGCTGAACAGGGTCAGCTGGGCACAAACAAATCTCCTAGCGATGGCTTTGACGCACAATAATTGGGACACGATTGAAGGGTTATCCCGCTTTAAAGTCACTTCGCCCCATCTCCACTTCGCTCCATCCCCGCTTCGCCCCATTTCCCCACTTCGCCCCATTTCCACATTGCACCGTCCGTGCTCGAGTGTGTTACAAGCCTCTTCAGAAAATGGTCGAGAAAGTAGTTCCACAAACGGCATGGAGTTATACATGTACATGTATGTTGAAAACTCTACGGCATTCACGAGATTAACGTCGACTTCGTTGTCCATGGTGAAGTAATACCTATGGTTGGATTAGCATTGGGTTTACTATCACCCTCTTCAAGTTTATTTCAAAGCGATACACAGTATTGTACACATCGTTCTGATAATTGTCGATTTATCCAGTTGCTGTGTCCAGGCGATCGAATAAAGTTTGATACACCGCAGCAGGAAATTTTGTGGAAACATGCTGGTTCAAGTACGAGCAAAACAACCTAAAAGTAAACTCAGGAACACAGAAAATACACACACAGAAAAGGGAATTAACTTGAAGAAATCTTAATTGCAACATCGGTATTTTTTTCGATGCGTGAGGTCACGTTCATGTACAGTCACCGTGGCATGAGTAGACTGGTTGCTACACTCCTTCACGCATTCTCTTGCATGGGTGCGGCGCGGCGGGAACCAGCGCTTTGCGCACATGTTTTTACCACAGCGACGGTGAACCACGAGGAGAATTCGTGAAATTAACAGAAGTTGCTTTTCAGATGTTGCAAATGTAACTGGAAAAACGTAAAAAGCAAGCGTTAAAATGACAAAAGTGTTGTTCTGAGGTGTTCGGGAAGACAGAAAAGACAACATGAGTTATTTATTTGTCTTTCTTATAATCATTAAATTTGTCTTTTCTAACTTACCAATACAAATTTCATGGTCTCGCCAAAACATTTGGATCGGTCGGGAAATTGGAAGCGTTATTTTGACCTTTGCAAGTTGGATTCTCCCACCGTTATTTGGATACTCAAACGTCGATGTTTATATTTTTTTATATCTAGGCCTATGCCTCTGTTACTCAAGAACAGAGTGAACAATAATCGGTGGGGCGAAGTGGAAATGGGGCGAACGGGGATGGGGGAAAGTGGAAATGGGGCGAAGTTGGAATGGGGCGAAGTGGGGATGGGGCGAAGTGGGAATGGGGGGGGGAGTGAAAATGGGGCGAAGTGGGGATGGGGGGGGGAGTGGAAATGGGGCGAAGTGACCGACGCCCGTTATCCGAAGCGAGACATTAGGCTTGCACTGTAAGTTATTGACTTACCTCCAGCAGTGGGGAAAAACAGTCCGATTCTCAGATTCAGGAATACGAAAAGTAGTAAGCCAGTTGTATACGGGCAAAACCTTGTTGCCAAAATTCCAAGATGACATTTTACCGGATGCTATTGCAATTTATTTTCACGTTTGCAAGCTACAAAATAAAGCATATTTCTGCGAGAGAAACTTCCGGTTCCGTGGTTCCAAACGGCAATCAATGCAAGTAATTCTATGTGCAGTGTATGTGCAGTGGGCGTGGCTTAAACTGAAGTGACGTCACACTTACGAACCGGATGAACTCAACTGCCTTGTGCGTATCTCTGCAACATACATTAACTTCTCGGCACATGATTGGATTTGTGAACAAGAAATGATAGCCAAAACGTTTTGAGAAACTTAACGCGGAATTAACAAGCATACAATAATTTCACATGCAAACTACTTTGACATTTTCGCGATAATCGACCGATACCAGTATGGGCCAGCACGACGGATACCTCGCCACGACATTCTAGCTAAGCATTGTGTAGGCCCTGCACAAGTTTCAACGTGTCCGTTGAACCTGTTATTCGAACGTTCGAGTACGTATTTACGTAATTGATATTAAAGTGAAAGTTTAATAATTCCAGAATAAGGTGGTCTGATAAGTAAAAAGATATATCATAGAGTTCGTATTCGTGCGGGGTTTCGTACGTGTGACATGGGGAAAGATATAAAAAAATCGGGCTTACGTACTCCACGGAGGCCCCCTTGCACGGGGTGCCAAATCCGACAAGCAATTTAGCACCAAAAAGGCGATCTATGGGAAATATCGAACAAAAGACCGGACGAAGGCATCGTTGTACCCGCGTCACTATCGATCGGTCCAAGCTTCAACGAGCAAAGTGTTTTCGAGTGAGGAGGAAGGCAGCAGCGCTAGGTAGCCAGCCTGCCGCACCAAGCAGACGACAACTGAAGAAGTACGAACGAGAGGAACAAAACGAGCAGAAAAATCTCTGCCCGGTCGATACCATCCCATTTTTGCAACACATCGCGTTAGAGCGAGCTTTGCTTTTGTTTTCGTGAAAAGGGCATGTGTGTCGGCTTCGGTCCGTGACCATGCATAGCATATGGGCATCTTGTCTATTTCGGACGATTGCGAGAAACAGCCAGCTGCCGGACATTGACGTTGCTTTGTTTCTGGTGCAGAATATATCAGACAAGTTAAAGGCGAACGGTCCCTGGCGAAAATACACAACTCAATCATTTATGAGACACGCGAGAAATATCAAAGGTCTAATTACGGATGTTAGGGTTGCCATGTGATGAATTTCACACAAGGGCGCTGTTGTGTGCAAATTCCCTTCGATCTAATAATGGAACATACTTTCGTTGGAGTACAGTCCTTTTTCTTTATTTCTGTAAATGGCCGTACTATTTAGCAACAATAATTTAGGACGATGTTGCTCGATACAGATTTGGGCACATGTTCTTTGATTCACCAGTTCGTCGGGTCCCCTGATCGCAGGTACTTTTTCTCACAGGTGTGGTTTTAAATATTAAACCACCAGGGTACCGCGCATAACATATGCAGTTCCCGCCAACAATTAGGCACGAGATGGACAGTCAAATAAATACTTATGTCCGCTGTTTCGTTTCACCTTAACATTTTACGAGGATTGCGTCACCAACCAGCTTCATGGCAAAAAAACCAAAATCGTTGCTTGTCGCGTTATGTAAACAGCTAGGGTTCCAGTTGATTAGACCATAGCGTTTCTGTTTCTACGGCCATTCGAATACGAATCGTGACTCTCATCGTGAATCTGATTGGTTAACATAAATACCGCTTCGGGCGAAATGCCAGCGTTACCGGCACACCTTTGCCGTGACATCGGATCCGATGAGATCCAATTCATAAAAACCAAACATTCCTGTCGAAGGGTGTGTCGGTGAATCGTTCCAGGTTTGCACTGAGCTCCTTCCTATTTGTACCGACCGATACCCCGATGATCCGAATAAGTGGTTAAATCGGAAGGTATGCGGTCGGCATTTGGACTTTATTGGTGTAGTACTTCCCTTATTCTTTAAAGGTTTGTCTTGTCTGACTTGTTTGAGGAGTTCACAGACAAAAAAGGAGAAGTTTCATTGCTTGAGATTTTTGTCTACTGCATTTCAGCTGTGTGCTCTTTCAATAGGTATATTTTCCTCATTCAATTTCAGAGTGAGCACAGTGTCTCTACTTGGTGCTTCTTCGCTAGACCGGCTGGCCGAGTTTTGAAACTGAGCATGCGTGGATAGCCCTTGACCAATAAGACATCTGCTCTCTCCTGAACGAATCACCGACTCCGTACACAGCTCGTGACCTACCCCTGGCTTGCCTGTTACACTGACTGCGCGCTAATACCCGGATCGATGCCTGAAGTTGGTTAAATTTCCACCCAGGGAGTGCGCGCATCGATTCCGACAAACTGGCTCGAACACATCTGCACTGGCTTCAACGTGCGTTAGGGGACTGTGCCCGGTAAGAAAGCCACGTTCCCTGGTGTGAGTTGTAGAGGCATTCTAGTAATCCGAAAAGAACAACCGTTGTCTGTAGTCTCGGTAAGAGTTGGAAAGAAATTTGAAGCTTTTCGGCATGGAAGAGGGAAACGTTTCTACCACTGTACCGACGTACTTGAAGTTGGGCGAGGACGATGAGAAAGAGGAACTGTACCGACACGATGAAAAAACACGGACAATAGCAATAGCGGTCATATTTGTAGTCACTGTCATTGGCAATGTGTTGGTACTCAACTGGCTGTTTGTGCACCGGCGAGAACGCACGAGAATCCACGTGTACATGACCTTCCTGGCGCTGGCCGATCTCAGTGTTGGCATGATTCCGCTGCTGGTGTCGCTGATCATGTCCCTGAAGGAGAACGTATGGGAGTCGACGGACGCCGCGTGCCGGGTCCGCATGCTGATGGAGAGCGTGGCGCTGATGGCCTCCAGCAATATGGTGGTCGCTATCGCAGTGGACCGGTACCATTCCGTGATTTTCCCGCTTCGCAAGCAGCTGCCCGAGCTGAAGGTGATCTCGACGGCCTTCGCCTTGGCTTTTCTCCTGTCCTTGCCGCAGCTCTACGTGTTTCGCAAGGGCGAGTTCAACGGTACGGCCTACTGCAGGACAATCTTCATGGGCGAAGATGACCCGTTCCGCCAGGCCTACCTCCTATACATCGCCTCGGTTGTGTTCATTATCCCCTTCTTAGTTATCAGCGTCTCCTACCTTCGCATCGTGGCTAAATTGTACAACGATGGCAAAAATCTCTTTCAGAGCAACTGGAAGAAATCGACACGATGGAGAACCCTCAAAATGACTTTTGTTATCATCGGCGCCTACGTGGTGTGCAATATGCCGTATTTCACCACCGAACTCATCCGAGGGTTTGCAGGGCAAGGTAGCGTCGATAAGGTGGCCTTCAGCGTTTTCAGTGTCTTCGCCCCGTGCAGCAGCGCCTTTAACCCGTACATATTCCTTTTATTCAACGTCTGCGGCAAAACCAAGAACCGAAGGCCGGGCCAGGGCTACACCACACAGACGGCCGTGCTGGAACAGTCTACTACGCCAAGGTTTGGGAGGGAAGTCAAGGCTGTGGACTGCGCCTACTACAAAGCAGCCAGGTCGCCTGTCAAAACGGCCATATGACAACAACCGTCCGGGTGCCGTGCCCCCGAAATGATAGAATTACTGGAACAGAGGACAGATGCTGTTTCCGACTAAAACTTCGCCTTTTTATCACGGTGACATATTGAGGTTAATAATTCATATGATACTCATCGAATCATCTTCATGTTTTTGACTGATGACCTCAGTGTGATCATGTCTGACCATAACTTCACGATCTGAAAATGCTGAAGATACATGCCAATTCAATGACTGTTTCATTTAGCATTACAAGTAAAACAACGAAAAGGTAAAAACCATTTTATTTTCTCCTAATTGTAACTGGTGATTTTGTACATTATTGAATGATGCTACGAATTTGTAAGGAATTGTGCATTAGCTGTACAAATCTGATTTTAATTATATATATATATATACGTGCATGTATAAATGCAGACTATGGTTTCACAGAATGACAACTGTATCATAAAATAAATTTACAGAACAGACACAATTGCTGCTGCGTAAAGGGCAGAATAGTGGAGACGGACGAATCCCAGCCAAAGCGATCAAACGCAACTTACTTGAAAGTCTGTGTGAGCTATTGGCATTTCAGGACCGTATTCGCTTTGCCGAGGCTTGATAAATATCACCCCTACCCTCTTCTCGGCAAGTCTTTGCTCCCAAGGATTGTGTAGCAAATGTCAAAGCTCATTATCTCATTATCAGCTCAAATCTCATTAATAACACTGTTTGGGTGTCTGCCATCGGATGCGTCGGGATACCTCCAAATACCACACTTTGATATTTTGGTGAATTTTCACTGCGGTATTCGGGAGCTTCTGACATTGGGAAGCGCAAGTCGCAATCTCAGCGTGTATTTGTGCTGTAGTTTATAGAGATTGCACACTGCATGTCTCTTTCCGAATCAAGCTCTCTCTCTTTTTTCTTTTTTTTTCTTCTTTTTTTGCGTTTCAAGTCCAGACAGACTTACTCAGACAAGGTCGATTCGCTGCGCACTTCAGACAAAAACTTAACGGAAACATCCATTCAAGTATGTTTGTTGTAGTAACGTGTAGTGGAAGTATAAATAGAGAATTCAGTGCACTAATGCTCCACAGAGAAACAATGGAATTATTACATTTCAGTTCTAGCGAGACACAGGTGTGCTTTTCACGGCGGGGAATCAATATTTCAGAAAAAAAACCGAAATGTATCACCCATTTAAACAAGTGTTAGAGCGGCGTAGAGTTGGGCTAATGATCTTCAGAAATCGTGAATCAAACCTGTGCTGGTGTGAACACAATATTGGGCTATATAATCATTGTAATAATTATGTTTAATTTTAAGACTCTGCATTTTTATCCGTATGAATTGTATAGTAATTTAGAGTAGCTGTCTCATGATCTGTGTTGTATGCTGGTATAAATGCCTGGGAGATTTTTTTCTGACCCAAGCAGCCTATGTGGTAAAATTAACTTGCTTTATGGTCTTTAGTTGCAGTTGAAACGTCTATAAAGTATTCTCTCTGGTTCAGCAACGTGAAAAGGGGAAACGGCTTACCCTGCAGGGCCAGTAAAAATTCGTTAAGCATCGAACCCTCACGTTTCGCCTTTGAAACGTTTGTACACGCTACTATGTCCCCTAGGCTTCAAGTACAAAATCAGTGGGACCCCGTTGATAGGTACTGTAGCAAATCCTCGTTATTTGAAGAGTTGGGGATATAGGGTAGATCAGTCGCGCCGTTGTTGCCGTTCGTGACGTCGGTGTCTGGTTTCGGCACTTCGCCGCTCAGCATCCACATTCAGTTTGGACGTCGTCCTTTGTCGAAACTTACCTAAGACGGTCCGGGATCGCCAAGAATAATTTCCATATAACCCCTTGAAATTTAACCGCACATTATCTAAATTTCATTCTAAAATACAAAAATAAATAAAACAATGTCTAAAAGATCGGCCCCAATTCTTTCAAAATCTTAAAAGAACTCTTTGTTCGATTAATTTACTCCCGTTCTCTAAGAAGATTGATTAAAAAAAATGACGTTGGGCCTATGTTTCGTTTTTGTCAACCACTGCACCAGACTATTCCCAACATAGCCAAAGATATTTTTTGGCAGTTTGGTTTAAACAGTATTCCAAATTGGCCGAGAAGATAGCAATAGGCTAAGATTTGCGATTGAATTCGTAATATATACAGTATTCAACGATAACCATTATAATGCTTTCGACATCCTGGTATGCATTACGCGTACGGGCGATTCACAATAGTGCGCATCCAAGAGTTTGCAGTGCGTTGGCCAATCACCATGCGCGAAATCTGTCGACCCTTTCTAAATGCGTCTTCGGTCGACAGATTTCTCCTACGGTAATCGGCCAACGCGTTATGAACTCTTGGAGGCGCACTCTTGTGAATCGCCTGTATTATTTGTACTTTTCATTTCCCCCATTTTCATTCTATTGATGTCCCGATTTGGCTTTTAAATTCCCCAGCCTGCTGCACTCTGCCACTCCACACCCCTCGTTACAAAACTGGACTTTTCCCTGCTTGAATACGTTGACCGACTTATACGAACTCGAAGACGTAAGTACGACCGACAAACTTCTAAGGCTCTTTCATCAGAAGAATATAAAGCACACGAGGAGGACTGCATTACATGGCTAAGTCTGTGCAAACCATAGCATAAGTGCCCCCTCCACCCACCCCACGCATCTCCGGAAGCGTGCAACCATCTTAAATATTAATCTTTGACCAACACCCCCGTGACACCCTCTCCCCTGCACGATCCCTTAAAAAAGATCATATTACCATTGCAATTATCAATCCTCGCCAATTACTTCTGACCCTTCGAACAGACAATAACGCCGGGGAAGGTCTCCCGGGGTGCCCCATCGGGTAGAATTTCAGGTCCTCCATCGTTTCTGATGTTTTCCAACTTTATCTGCAGTGTCTTTCACTGGACGTGTTATTGGATTCAGTGGTCATCAGAGTAATAGGATCATAAGCTTGTCCCACCAGTACTTGGAATTTTGCAGGAAAGAAAATGAATTAATTCATTTGGATCCGTCGTCAATTCATTTCATCACTTTTTTGACACAAAACTCTGCGCGCTACCCTTAGCCACCTGCTCTTTGCCTAGAATCTTTCATCACTATTCTTTCTTTTTTTTCTGTGTAATATAGGTTTGCCTCCTTAGGATTATCTGTCATAATTTCAAACGGAGAGACCTTTCATCGTGTTAGTCTTTGTCTCTAAGGAGTAACGGCATTCGGCTTTTGTCACTATTTGATAAATTATGCATTAGCCTGACCGAGTTTAAGGCAAACCCTATTCAGTGCTTTCTCGACACACAAGGCGGTGTTTTTGCTATAACACAGCACGGCGATCTATATATGATTTTGTGTCCTACTATAGGTTTACTTATTTTGAAGGAAATCTGTAAGGGGCCGTATCAGAGGTAATCCCCTTGTTTATGTTGGACAGATAGTGCGTGGTTTGTGGACATCCACCAATGACTTAAAGATCATTACTACCCGCCCATCATTTTAAAAAATGGAGATAGAGAGAAAAGATGGAAACAATGTTTCCTTTAAATTTGCATTTCATGATTTTTCCAACATTACGAATCGCCCTGAAGGTATTTCAACTCGTAGACACTGGAGAAAGCTGTGAACATGTCGGGCAATTTTATTCAAACCGCAGCTGGTGGTCACTGTGTATTAAGATTTGACCAACGTTGGAAGCTAGTACGATTTACATCTTTTTTATAGTACACGCATATACATAAAATGACAGTGTTCACTCGAATGCAGACAGGTTTTAAGCACAAGAGTTGGCTGTCGTGTAGTAAACCTGGACAAGACAGGGTCTGGTTTTCTAGAAGAAGCCGCAATCCTTGAAAAAAGGTCACGCAGAACCACCATCCATCAGCCACTGAATCAATTATTAAATGGTATGATTGAATCGGTTCTTGCAAGCTTACTGCCCCCAAAATACACTTGTACAAAGTGATTCCCCAGGAAACAGCCGAGCGGAATTTTGCATGCAAAGTTTACACTGCAAGGAAACAGACGTAAAAACGGACGGACAGACGGACAGACACTCGGAGTTTTTTTTTTTTTGTTCAATTCAGATGTTTTTGAGCTATTAAGATCTCTTCAAATGTTGGAAAGATAATGGTTCCGATTCAAGTTAAAACTGACTTTGCAACACGAACTGTCAGTTCGAGCTGCTGTTGCTAAACATCAATGGCGACTTAAACCGAATGGCTTGCGTAAGAAAAATTCAAACGCGCAAGATTCAATTTTACATCATCCTGCCATTGTACATCCGGAATACATCGTTAAGAAGGATAACATTGATCTAACAATATTGAAGGCCTATTAGATAACCGAATGTGCTTCGAGCTATGCTTTATTGTACATAGAGTAAACTCATATCCTAACCGTGGAAGCAAAATAATATGTTGTGCTCTTTGTTACAAAAATAGAAGTCCACAGCAAGCAATATCACACTTGAAAGGTGTTTTTTTTTCATATGGAGCGTAGACCTTTCTGCTAATATAATAGCCATAAAAACCAATATTTTGTCTCTTCAACACATCTACATGGTGAAATACCCTGAATATTGGAACCTATTGTTTATAAATGCACAAAGAACAGATGTGATGAATACCTGAAGGGTTTATGGACACGATAGGATATTAGCATTTTTGACCAACAAACTGTAAATGGTACAAAGAACATTCTACCAACCGTTATGTGCATTTTGTTGGTTCTTTGCGCTGTACAAATGTACTTGGAAGACGTGATAAGCACTGAATTACATAAAGCAAACCTCATGCTGGGAAAATATCTGCATGTTTGTGAACAGAATAAGAATTGTCCTTGCATCTTTTGAAACCTGTTTAATCTTGCGATACTTTCTCTGAATAGCTGTATACCTAATGGTACCTTTTCCCACATGGCCTCAGTTTTTTCTTAAACCACATTTTCGTTTTTGACATGAAAAAGAGTTGATCCTTTCAGTTGATGAATAAACTCTCTTACGTAAAATCACCTGTGTATTTTTAATCATGTGTGTGTTAACTGTGTTATCTTTTGAGGCAATCATTCGTGTTTCCATTCCAATTCTGCCGCCTCCGGTGCCCAGACCGGCCCCGTGTTGAGGGGATAATTTCTTGTAAGAAATCCAGGACCTTGAATTTTCCCCCGTAATAGCTGTCGTTTAACACAGGTAAAGTCTTACAGCATTGGAGCAAGGAATGTGTGTCCCACTGTGGTTGCTAATCATTTATCGTTAGCGCATACCATATCGAGTTCTGCTATGTTGTTTTTTTCGGCTTTAGTCTGTTTGATTGGTTGGTGTTGTTTTTCTTTCTTGTCGTTTTCCTTTTTCGGGGGGGGGTGGTGTTCAAGACTTGCCTGCTGTTGAGGTCCGTCCATAACCAGGGCAAGACTGTGCCTAATTTGTCTCCAGCAATGGCTTGTGCCAGTCAATTCTGTCAAATTATGGCTTCACCCGCCTCCGGTGTTTGGGCCGGGTGGGTCACTGATTAGCCACGGCGGGCGTGAATTGTGTCTGCTTTTTTTTTTTTTTTTTTTTTTTTTACAATCCGAGTGCCAGCCCTGAGTCCAACCTGTCTTCAGTTGATGCAGAACACAGCACGTGCCTGGAAAATCTAATGCAATTTTTTTTAGAGCTAATGGGTTGCTGTGGGAACTAAATACGGACCCTTTGAACTGGTGCGGATGCGGGACACATATGCAGTTTCGAAAAAGTGTGTGGCTACGTTGTCATGTTGTTTGCTATTTCAGACGTATACGTAAGTATATAAACAAACTCATTGATTTCGAACGCAGACTGCTTAGCGTATGGGAGATGAATAAGTACGCAGAATTTTAGCCGTAGGGGCATATACATAATCCGTATGCTTAATAATAATGCTTCATGGTCCCTAATATCTCTGAATTGAAGCCTGCGATTGCTATAACGCCTCGCTGTTACTTTTGACTCTTTTCCTGGCTCTTAAGAATGTTTCCGTTTTGGCAACCCACAATTGTCTCTGGCTTCAGTTCACTACGATAAAAAAGGCTCTGAATGATGAAGAGCTTTGTGCACCGTAAATTACACCCGAGTCACTATTGTCTCCATTGCGAAGTATTACAATGTTCGATGCAGGTGACTTGACTTAAAAGCATGCACAGACAGTGTCAAAACGACCCCGTGCAGGTCGGTTGTGACCATATCATACTCATTCATATGGCATGTTGTGACTCATCTCATCCGTTCAGCCACCACTGTTAATGAAAGGCTTTTACAGAATGCTGCGTTATGAACCATGCTGGTAATATATTACAACTGATATCCCAGCTATGTAGAAGGAGTAGCGGCATTATGGATATGGGCATAAAGGAGGGTAAAATGACCAGCAAAATAAAAATGTCTGTTGGTTCAAGTCAGCGTAATGGAAGTTGTTGCTGTAACAAAACGCCCTCTCTCAGTCATTCTTAGATGCTCTGCAATCCACAACACCCCCACCCCATGACGTTACCTTTGCGCGTGTGCATCTTTTGTCAGTTTTGGTTTTTCGTGTTGCTTTCCAAACGACTTACAAACAACTGAGAGGCAATCACACTTTCAAAGAGCACGTGCCTCCAGGCCGGACGAAGACATTCACTGTGGAATGTCTCAGATGAAATGGATCGGGCGATAAACCCCGCCAACGGGCGGGTGGCACGTCTCTCTAACAGCAGCCCTTAGGAGCAAACGGGGATTATGTTCCTGGACTCTTGACGAACACAGGAAGGGAAGTACGCATCAGTTATACCCCCAGGTCAGTGTACCGGCTTTGTGTAGATTAGTTTCTCTCCAGTTCTGTGGAGCGGATGTGCCCTGTTGAAACATGGTTTCTTCTTTTAATACTGTCATCAAACCGTTGGTCTAAAATTTCCTCTTGTCAAGGGGTGGTATCTTGCGTTTCATAATACCATTAGGTTTACACACCCGAGAAGCAGTTTTCAAAGAAAATAAGGAGCGAGTCATAGCCTGCATGCTTCTTCAGCAGAAGATAAATACGCACTGTATACGCTAATATGACCGCATAATTGAAATCATCCTGACCATCTATACCTTGTGTTGTGTACATTGTTAATTCACTGGTGTCTATGAGGCGTGTTTGGCGTGCAAAGTTAACATTTAATCCGCGTGCACAGATAGGTCTATTTAATAACGGAGATATCTCCATTATTAATAGCGATATCTCCACTAGGAATGCGGATATCTCTATTCTGGGATTAAATGTTAACTTTGCACGCCATGGGCGTGCTTTGAAGCGATTTCTGCTGCTGCGTTTGTAATTACATGGTTACTTTGATAATACTTTCTACAGTTTCATTTTTGTGCAAAGGCTGTGTTGTCTGTCACTTATGAGGGCGTGGTAGCGTCTCTCAACCACCCAAGTGAACACCACAGTAATCCAACCACATCTCTACGCCTCTTCCGGATGCAAGTGGGGTAAGTAGCGGGCTGTATTATGTAGCGTTATCCTTTGAAGAACAAACTTTCACCAACACCCAAAAGAATGCAGAAGAATGAAAGATTGTTCGGGAGGTCAGGCAAAAGTTGAACACAAAAACCCGCCCTAAACAATTATTTCCAAACTACAATTTCAGCAGGGCGGACATACATCACTTGCACGCGTGTGTAGCGGTTTTTCGGTCACGTGATTTGAAACCGTCGGCATTCGATTTGCACAGATGTTCGCGAGCACGCGCTTGCCTTCAGAGCCTCTCAGTATTTTGGCTTTCATGAATTTGTGCAACAGGCCTAGAGACGCATATTCTAAAATGCACGCGCCGCAGCAGACTTGGAACATTTCCTGAACTGTCCGTGCCCTTCAAGTGACGTCACGCAAAAAACCTCTATAGCGCTTTGCTTCCCTGTAACATTGTCACCATGCCGACCGCGAGGGGATTCACGGATGACTTTAATACGCTCTTCTTGTTCAACACAGAGTAACTTTATGTAAAGGCATACGGGTAAGGCGTTAATGCTGTTGCCTCCTCCTTCGTGGCAGAGTTAAGTCCATAAATGCCGTTCTTTGAGAATTGATTTTTCCCCACTGGCGGAACCATTGGGGACCACCCCCAACAACAGCACAAGTTTGTTTTGGAGATAAAATAACGAGAAGAAAGCAATTAGGGAGGGGAACTTTCTCTCTTCCCTTTCTTTCAAACGCATGCAAACGGCACGCAAAATAGCCTCTCTCCGTAAGGCCCCAAGTTTCCAAATGTGTTTGCTCCCTGAAAGATAAGTAAAAAAAAAATGAAATAAACACACAAAATCTGATTCTGGATTCGTCCTTTCAGGGAATGAGATCCTTTACCCCCAATATTTGACGTGTAGGACCACATCGACAACTTCGAAGCCAAGGTCGTGTGGAAAATATGGGCGAATCCAACGTCAGCAGTTTTCTACAGGTCCAGGAATAACAAGCTTTCTGCCAAAGACTGATGCAACACCGATATTTATATTTCAAGAAATCGATTGTAGACATGTAAAGCGTATTGAACTGAAGTGCACACATGACCTCGCAGCGTAAATATTTGCGCAGTAAGCTATTTGCGTTGTTGACCTGCTGGGTAAAATACACAGCGTTTGATAGGCAGTGTATAAAACGCAATCCAAACACGATTCCATTGATAGTCTATTCGCTTCGCTTCAGGGATGAGCACCATCGTCTTTCAAGACAACAGGTAGACCGCTTTTTTCAATTTGGATTAAGTACATCAGCGACTTAAAAAGCACATTAGTGGCCTGAGCTCGAGCAACCTTTTCGAACGACATGGGGTCTTCAGACGTCTGTGATGGGCACATAACGGTGTCCAAGCTCACTGTCTTATCGCTGTCCGAAATCGACAGTGGGAACCAAAGATCGTATAGCGCCGCGAAACGGCGCAAGATGGCGAACTTCACCGTGAATGCACGTAAAACGTTGTAATTGCATGGGCGCCATTTGAGCAAGCGATACGCCTGCGCAATGCACATTAATGCACAGGCGCAGGCGCCGTGGCAGGCACGTGCACCTGGTCAGCCTGCGCCCAGGCATTACCGTAAACTACGCTAATAATTATTATGCCAAAGAATGTTGGTTATTTGATTATACGTAGCCTATCCAGTGCCAGGATGCATAGCAAAAGGTAACATAGTGACCAGTTCAATTTCGAAGAAATGGTTTAACCTATACCGATTAGTAAGGGCATCAATGGAAGTAAAGATTATGAACTACACCATTTCAGGTGTAACCCTACTAAGAGTGTTAAGCTTCAGAACTTTATGACGCCCATCTATTGTACTTGGATTCTGTTTTGCATACACCCCGTACTGTCTCCTGGTATGAAAGGAACTCAAACGACATTGATAGAAACTGCAAAGATGCGAAAATAGTGCATGGACAGGACATCTTTTCGAACTGCGAAGCTTCAACGTGAATAACGCATGGGTTAGCTGTATCACGTGCCCAGAGTACATCAATTATATACTGTGTTTTTTTTTTGTTTTGATAGTGTTTGTTTGTCGGATATATTTTCGTTCATAAGGCTTGACTGAATTCTGTTGTGTTATTAATTTTGATTTATTTCATTTGGTGTATTTTTGGTTTTTTTTTTCAGCGTGCGTGTTTTCCTTTCCCGCAGGAAGGAGGCACTGCTTGAATCATTCCCGTGGTCTAACTACGAGGTGACGTATCTTGTGGTGAAAGTCTGTTTCATGCAAGATTTTGTAACGCAGTGGACAGGTTATTAGTCACATGGACGATAATGCTTGTCTTCCGTTACCAGACCAGAGACGGGGGGGGTTGTCAAACCCCACAGTAGAACTTGGCACTGTGAATACATATTTTTATTTATACAAAGGCCTATCATAATGTGCTTTGAAACAAGTCACATGTTTTTCGCGAGCCGAAGGATGCATGTAAGACTTGTATACATGTACTTTAGTTTTCAATATTCACGGCGTGTCGTAAATTGGTCTAGTGTGAATTTGCTCGTCACCAAGCACCTTGAATCGGGCAATGGGTGACGAGCAAATGATATGAACATTAGGCTATCAATAAAAAATCTCAAAAAAAAAACCAACTCAAAAATTTCAGGCATTCTATAAAATTGATAAATTCTCGTAAATAATTACTACCTCTACTCACGTAACTAAAAAATGTAAAGCAAGAAAGAGAAAATTATGTATATGTTTTGGGGCGATTTTAAAAGAGTTCATTTGGCACTTCGCAAAAAAAAAGAATCCGACCAAAATAAAAATTCATCGGAATTTTAGGCCATAGCGGATATATGAAATCGACATTTATGGGTCAGAATATTTGGAGTTCGAATAAATTTCGTTAGATTGGAGGTAAAATAATTGCTCCGTACAAAATCGTTAGAAGCGAAAGTTCGAAGAGCCCAACGTGAGGGTCCGCACCACTTTGGGGTACGGAATCTCCAAGCGTATTAAACGTGAAGCAGCTCGTGAACGAGTGTTTTGATTAAACCAAAACCTTCTCAAGTCCTCGAAATTACCATTTTTCGGGGGGGGCTGGATTAGTGTCCTTGCTGGGTGGGCCATACAGCAGTTCTTGTTTCTTTGTTACAGTTTTAACCAGTGAAATAACAAACAACTTGGATAAGACAACCGTACAAGACAAAAACGAACAGACGCGCCATACAATTTGTGAGATGTGACCGGTACTTACGGTAGATTTGCAAGTCTATTAATTCTCTCTGGACTGGTTTCCTTCATTTCCAACAAG
The DNA here is from genome assembly GCF_054643075.1 of Acanthaster planci. Lineage (NCBI taxonomy): Eukaryota > Metazoa > Echinodermata > Asteroidea > Valvatida > Acanthasteridae > Acanthaster > Acanthaster planci. The sequence continues at coordinate 19,823,604 of NC_141781.1, read as the reverse complement.
CGAGTGGCGCCAATGTAAACGGCAACCAACACGAAAACATGACTGCCTTGTCCCCGCGCCCACACGTGGCCGGGCGGCAGCGGCGGCCAGGGCTAGGCTGCGCGAAGCTGAGGCACGGCGAGGCATTTAGTAACTGATTTCATGTTTCAAATATTGCTGTGTAAGCCGTCCGGTGTTTAAGCCGCCGGGACATTTTCAACGTGAGAATCAACGTGTAAGCCACGGCTTGAAATCCGAAAAAAAAATTACGGTATATTAAAAATATGTATTTATTGAAAAAAAAAACACAGCAACGAGCGAAACTCAGAAGCGAGCGGGGGATGGTTTGATCGACCCCCCCCCGCCTGCAGGCTTGGGCCGGCAAAGAGATCAAAAAGGGACCGCTAACAAGCAATAATGAACACACCACCAATTCAAACCCGAAACTGTTTCGAGCCCAAACAAATCAATCGTGTATCCTCTTATTCTCCCATAAGCAAATGTTCTTTAATTTGGGCACGTTGGGCTAGCCATTTGCTCCACTATCTTAACTGAAATCTGTTTCACCCAGTTGAAGGACTTAACATGGTCTGGTGCGCCGGCCCTGAATGTCGATACGCCATCGCGCTCGCCATTTTCGCCAAGCAGAACAGTCGATTTGTGAGAGTTCGGCATTCCCTGACTTTTTGTTTGGACAGTAACAAACTCAATTCCTTTCCAATTCGCCAGTGTTCTCTTCCTCTCCGACTGTTCCAATTACTGGAAAGATGTTTTTCTAATTTCTCTTGCTAGATGGCCGATTTGACGGTACCCTAAATAATAACTAGGGTGGGCTCTGATCAGAGTCGAAATTGCCAGCATAGTGTGGAGATTGGCGCCTGGCGAAGGCCCACCGAGCGAATGATTCGAAGCCCGGCCACAGGGTCACCGAACACGCTCTTGGGGTGGACACAGCGCTGCTAACCGGCAGAGAAATCCAATTATTTTCCTACGCTGCCACAGACGGAAAGGTCCAGTTATATTAAACAGTACTTCTTGCAGCAAAAGAAAAGAAAAAAAAATACTTCAGAGTGTATTTTACTCAGTCATTGATTAAAAAAATATGCCCCATTCTCGCCCACACTGATATGCATTTCACCACGAAGGACAGAAAATGTCTCTTTTCAAAACAGCGCCTAAAGCTAAACAGGTGCCAAATGAATACTTCATTCGCACCTCTCTTGACACATTTCCCGTCAAGCGCCGCATTGCGCAGCATTCGTAATTTCACACCGCTGCCTCCCCCAACCTGTTTTAGCTATTAACATTTGGAGCATGCTCTACTCTGTTAACATTGTCGTAACGTAGTCACTGTATGGATGGGGTGTGACTATAACTCTATTTTCTGATCGAAAACACTGAATCTCAATGAATTTAAATATTGCCAAAACAACGAGGAGCAAGTCTACTGGTCCTACCAGGCCTAGGTGTCATATAGTTACACTGTTGCTCTTATGCCTGAGTGCAAGCCAAGGAATCGTTGATTATCCATGGCTGGCAAAACAGTAGTGCCAACAAGTGATTAATTCCACTTGTTTGTTTCTCTGCTTGCTTGTTTGAGCTGTTTGTTCGGTCGTTTGTTTGGGTGTGTGTGTGTGTGTGCATGTGTGTGTTTAATACCTGGGAGCGATTGTGCCCGATGTATCCTTCACCCACCGAGCAGACGCTTCTGACGTATCTGATAAGCTCAGTAATTAATTAAAGAAAACACCCAAACCGACCCAAACGAACAAAAAATGAACCCAAACACCAAATTGGCTTATCAAATGAAATAATATAATCAACTGTAAACTTTAAGTAGAGGGCCCACCTGCCGCTAGCTTAGGATTCGCTCTCTCCTGGTTTTTCTTAACCACATAAATTTGCCCCCCGATATTTGTCTGGTTTGCAAAAACTTCTCTCCACCATCTTGTTCTAGAGCCAAAGAAACCTAAGCGTACTCCTTCCCAGGTCGCCCATCTTACGGTGCCTGGAACTGCCACCAGGCCGCGCGTGCCTTGAGTGGTTGCCAAATCCTACATCCACCCTCAATGTCGTCGACATGCACGAAGTGTTGACTTTAAGGGGTTTCAGTTCTCGATATACCCCCGTCCATCACCTGCATGTGCTATTGGCAAAGTGCTCTAACTGTTGGCAATCTCGACACTTGTTAATTCATTGGGTGTAAAATCACGGGTGACTCATACAAAAAAGCTGGAAATGAAACCGAATTAATGTTTCACTTGCACTCCTCTACAGAAAGATGAGCAGTCCAGAAATTTTGGTCTTCAACTAGCACAGCGTGAATACATACGTCGATAACAGGCGACCGATGACGGCCTTTGGCGAGATCTACTCACTCCCCTGTACATGTTTTCATGTTTGTGGAGTCATGTCTTGTACACGGTTCGACACCGACGCGTAACAGGTGGAATTCCCGTTCTCGTTGAATGTCAGTTTTCGATGCGCGGTGTTGTTCGTAGAACGCATGACCATTCGTTGATACAATGGCAGTAACGCGAACAATAGGATGCGTTTGCAACTACTGGGTTAAAATTTCATGCAAAATACCCTGCATGATTTTTTTTCCATTCATGGGAACTTCAAAGAAAACCTCAGTCGTTGCCCAGTAGGGGTCAGAATTGGAGCAGAGTTCCCAGGTTTCTCGGTATTAAACATGGGCTTTTTAGGGTAAAGCGACGGCTATTAAAGGTTTCTTGGTAACGTTTGCAGTTGTGCCGTGTGCAACTCCAGTGACAACTTTCATAATTAGCCCTAAAAGCTTCAGTCTACTTAGAATCATCAAAGGAGACCACCTCTTTGCTATTTCTAATCAAGTAAATTTAATAAAACTGCCTATAAAAACTTGAAGGACACATCCATCTTAACCAAATCACAAATGCTTCGATATGGTATGATCGGAACACATACACAAGAAATGGAACAAAAAACTTAAACCAAAGCCCAAACCTTGATGGAAACCCCGATACCTCTCTCTGGTAAGCTGCAGTATTTTCCGATAGGATTCTAGGATAGGATAGGATTGCGGGGAAATACACCGTAGCGGTCTGGATAAAAACGTTTCCTTCCTGTAACAACGCCGTGACTCAACCTCAGTTTATCGGTTCTGCAACATCTAAAGCAAACACAGTCAGAACATATCGTCCATGAATGTGTGCAATGCATTCTTCGATGATCGAGTAGAAACTCTTAATTACGCAGCTGGACAATCAACGGCGGAGCTTCCCAGTCGGAGGGACTCGTCATCAGAACTTGCTGTCCCTCATAATCGAAATTTGTTGTGCGTTCCTTTGAATCAGAAAGCAATAAGTCATCTGCGGAATGAGTTTCGCCAGATTATGATATGAGCTTTTTGGTTGGTCTTGCATTTGCGTAAGGGCATTTCTTAGAGCGCGTCCACTTCCCTGAGATGCGTAGGTTGTGCGTGCATGGTTTTCTGTCAGACGTTTGGCGGTGTATGTTACATCTGTCATAGGCATTATAATGAATGTAATTTTATTGCACGTAGCGCAAGCTCTGTGGTGAAATATAATCCGCCCCGAACGGAACAAAAGAAGGCGAGAGTGTTTTTGGTACTCGCCGCATAGGCGTGCGTTTATAATGGAGATCAAAGGCGCGTTTGACGCGGAGCACGCTGAGTATGCATAATGAATTTAGTCCTTATTGGGTGCGTTCGATTAGCTTACACGTGTAAGTCAAACTTACACGAGAGCGTTCGTCTAGCCATCACGTGATGTTCGTGCCTGCCCTGGTGTCAGCCACCACTACCCCAGCTGGCGAGCGGGTCTCTGGAGGCTGCCCGAGTGTAATGACGTCACGGATTGACTGTTCGAGCATGGACGTACATGATGGAACGAGGCGGAAACTTGACCTTTTTCCCAGAATGCCTTGGAAAACACACTGCAGCGTTCGATAAGCCTCATTTTGAGGCTTCCCTTGAGTGTAACACTGGGGTGTTCAGGGAAGCTCATCGAACGCACCCAATGCATGGTCTTTGCGTACATGCAGAACGCGTGCAAGAACCCGCTTGAAAAACTTATTCCTACACCTCATAAATATTCATGAGCAAACAGGAGTGCGTCATTGGCCGATTCCACCTCGCGTCTGGGAAGTAGAAATGAGACGCGACAAGGTGACGTCATAGCGGTGAGTATCTACCTTGCTGCCGTGCGGAACCCGCCGCGTAAACATGAACTCTCTGTCATGTAAAATACGGAACCAGTCTGGAGTTGTATCCTAATCTATTACAATAAAGACGCAAAACGTATGTCAGCACCAGACTATTGTAGCCCTGTTTCTATGCACATTGGCACTCCACTATCATTACATGGAAATTTAGCAGCTGAGAAACAACAGTGGCGTCTGTGAGTACAGGTAACGTGAGATTTCTGTTTGAATATTTATGAAGTATAGTAAAACATATAGAGCATGGTTTATTTCCGGAAAAATAGTGGGAATTACAGGTCCCGAGCTGTAGGTCTGCTTGACTACCTCCCGACGCTTTGCTGTATTTGTACACTACTATCTGGCTTTCTTTCGCCGCTTGGAGGAGCACTTCAACTCAGGCCAGATACAATATTATTCAATATCTGTGTCGCATTCCGAGAACTTAATTGTCCACGTCATATTTTAAATTTACGTGTAGTTCATGAACATTTCAAGGTTTTCTTACATTAGTCTTGGTGTTGTTTAAGTTCCATTTTAGATGTCAGTAGAATATGGCCCTCTATTTTACCTATGGTTTTTAGGTTTTCATAAATTTTCTTGACATGCTTAATTATTGTTGAAATTTGTTCATGCCTGACGTACCACAGACGCCAGCGCGTGGACTTTACTTTCTCACTGGTTATATAATTTTATGTACAGCGCCATTTTGCTGTTCCCTCCTTCTTTAAGTTCGTTAAGAAACGGTGCCACCAACCGACTCAGGGACTCACTTTATAAACGACCAATTTATAAACACACATGCAACTAGAAATGCCTTAACTACAGGCCCTTTTCAAGCCCCACCGCATTTTTTCTCTTCAGTAAAAGGTAACACTGTGAAAGAGGAAGAAAATAGGGTCTTGGCTGGCCAACAGTCGGCTAGTATGGCATAAAAAAAAATAAAAAATAACATACCGTTTGCTTCCATTTTTTAAATTTTAAGTGAGTTGGGGCTTTTTCCACGAGTATTAAAGCTTCAAGCAAAACGTTGACTTTCAAGTTTGTCCCCTTTTCGAAATAACTTCGAATTCAGCTGGAACTTGGGGAGATTTCAAGAGGGCAACAATTTCCACTTATGAAACGGCACTTGCTGACAAAACGGGGTTTATACCAGCCATAAATCGGTTTGTTGCCTGGCTGTGGGAAGGACTTCATAGCATGAGTGTCCTGGAGAACAACTGACTGCAAGAAACACCTGTTTTGGTGAGATTCGCCCTCTCATGCAGTCGGGTTCAGACTGATCAAATATGACAAACCTTGTTCCTCCTACGTTCCTCATTGGTTTGTCACTTGCGTTAGTCACGTCTCAGTTGGAAGTTTCTTGGACGAACAGTGAACTTATATTTTTTGTGTTTTAGTTTATATGGACTTAAGATAAAACTAGGATTGTAGGAACAGCAAAGACTGTGTATGGATGTAATTGTTGACTTGTCGCAAAAAAAATTATGTGAAACTCGATTTGTTAAAATATAAACATTTCTCGAGTTACAGATTACCTCGAAACATTGAATTTCTTAATGTTGCATAATGAAAGCGTCGCAGAAAATATGCATAATTATTCTTTAGAAATTGTTTCATTTGTATCATTTCGAGTCTCACGAGCGACGTGGGCGCGTTATCTTGTTTTAGACTCCGTCAAGCGAGCGCTGAGCAGGGTAGTCCCTCAACTTATCAATCAGGGATGTTCACAGCAGCCCTCTCTAACGGAGTCAAATCGGTGCCTGTCGCAGCAGTCCCGTTAATCACGCATCGCTGCCAGCCCACGGCGTACCACGTTTCTTTCTTTTGCCCCCATCCTGTATTAATAGATCTTATTTGGACCAGCGCACGGCTGCCTGATCGCAATACAGAATTGGGGCCATAAAGGCGGGGGTGCTCTCTGGGAAGGAAATGGACGAGTGGTGTTAAGCCTCCGGCAATCGGGGCTTGATTCTTTCCGGAAATATTGTGTGGCTTTTAAGGGAGTTACAGCACGTGGCGACTCCGGCTGGCACGTCCAAGCTGCTTTCAACTCCTCCAGAGTAAATGTTTGTCGTGTCCGGTGAATCAACTTTGAACACTCATCTTTATACATTGCCACGCTCCCTGGCTATTGAAACCTACTTGAAGTGGGAATTTGCTTGCAAGGAGCTGTGTAGTTTAAGGGATAAATTTTGATTGAGGACGAAGTCAGTGTGACGCCCGGATTGAACTTTTAGGCTGAAATAGGAGACAGCTGCCTGCAGGCATGTATGGATCTCAAATAAAGTCCTACGCAAAAGAATCTAGTGGAGAGTGATTGCACTCTTGAAAAAGTTATGGCGTGCAAAGTTAACATTTAATCCGCGTATACAGATATCTCCATTCTTAATAGAAATATCTATATTCTTAATAGATATCGAATAAGGTTAATTCCTAATAGAGATATCTCTATTCCTAACAGAGATATCTCTTGGAAAAGAGATACCTCTATAATAATGATTAATAGAGATATCTGTATTCCGTGAATAAATGTTAACTTGGTACGTCAAGGAATAGAGATATCTCTGTTCAAAGATTAAATGTTAACTTTGCAAGCCATGAAAAGTGGGTGATTGCGGATTATCTATGATATTTTGTTTAAAAAAACCTACTACTAACAAATCACCTCGAGAAAAACCAAAAGGAAAAGGTGACATTCCCTGCATTTTCACCTAATATCCATCTTTTAAGCTGAAAAGTTGTATTGACCAAGTTATGCAAATTTTATTTGACAAGAGTTTCGTATCTCAAACCTGTAAACGATTGTTGAACTGATCATTGTGTAAGTTATCATGCGTAAGTCGAGCGCCTCCACCCGGCCTGCTTGATTCGAAGAGGCACATCGTAATGCATATTGGTCTCTTGGCCTCTTCTATAGCTTATTTACTCCATGTCTGATTGGAAAGCTAATAACCTTTTATGCAATTACTTTTTTAAGATCTCATGTACATCTTATGTACACCAATTTCCATTTTGAATTGATGAACATCAAAACCCTAAAAGTCACATGAGAGAGCAAACCAACTACGGTTCTTCTTCCCATCAACCGGATTTACTCCATCATCGTTCGGATTTTGCGCGCTAATCCAATGAGACTTTTTCAAAGGAGACTTTCAATGGAGGAAGGTTTGGCGTCACGTCACGCACGCGTAGATCTGCTTTGCTCGTAAACACACTGATTAAAGTCCTACTTTAAATACCCCAAATAGAGTGCGTTCGATTAGCTTACACGTGTAAGTCAAACTTACAGGAGAGCGTTCACGTGATCTTCATGCCAGCTCTGGTGTGATCCACCACTACCCCAGCTGGCGAGCGGGTCTGTGGAGGCTGCCCGAGTGTAATGACGTCACGGATGGGCCGTTTAAGCATGGACATCAAAGACTGAACGTGGCGGGGACTTGACTTTTTTCCCAGCATACCTTGGAGAATACGCTTCAGCGTTCGATTAGCCTCATTTCGAGGCTTCCCTTGCGTGTAACATTGGTGTATCCAGGGAAGCTAATCGAACGCACCCATTGTGGGATATTTAAATTATACAATACCAAGGGTTAGATCAAGCAAGGCATACTGGGAATCAACACGGCGCAGCAAGATTGTGCCAATGGGAACGAGGTTGGCTTAACACCTTTAGCTTTTATCTCTATGTTCTTCGCAGTATTGCGCGTGCTCAGAACTATGCCAGCCTGCTCAGAACAACGCGTGAATGCTGAGAACTTGTAAAAAGGACGGCTATGTTGGCCGCCACTATGCGTCTCAAAGTCTCCCATTATAAGACGTGACAGTCTAAAAGTCTGGACCAGTAAACCCCATTCCGAGGGACCATTTATAATCACGCGGCTGTCCCAACCTAATTGCACACGCGCACTTCGGCAATTGACTACTGCCTATACTGCCTATTGTTCAAGGAGGAATTTCACGCGCGTGCACCCCCTGCGTACGAACAGGATGGTACCGTAGTAACGCCTCACCAACAGATTCTGTACCTTGATTGGCCAAAAATGTGTCATGTGACGCTTGCTAGATTTACTGTTTTTATACCACCACTTCAAAAAGACTGTAGAGGGATCCCAATACGACGCTTTTAGCGTCGATCTGCTCACTTCTGCATTTGAAAACGAGGCTGTATGTGTCAGCTTCAATTCTTTTTACAATCAGACGATTGAAAGTAAGGAGTCAAGACACAAAATACATAAAGGTATGTTAAATTCAGACTTTTCAGGCTGCACGTTCTTGTGGAAGAGTCTTTCAGGATGACTCGATACGTAAAATCAAAATAAAAAATAACGGCAATTTACCGCGAACTAACGTACCTGCGATGGTCGTGTATCTGCATGTGCAGTGGGCGTGGTTTAAACTGAGGTGGCGTCACACTTACGAACCGGATACTGCATGTACCGTGTCGACTCCGCGGACGCGCGCGCGCAACGAAGTTCGCCACAGAGAGCCTCGGTTTCGATGCGGATGTGCGCAGACGGCGCTAATGTGAAATGCAACTCTACCAAGCAGCCTCCTTCTGAAAAAGAACTACTGTATATCCGTAGCAACGAAAGCATAGGCGTGTATTTCGGCTCATAGCGAACAACATGGGTTAATGAATGTATTCAAACGTTGCTGTTCCGCTTGGAATTTTTGAATTAAATTTGATAAATGTAAATTCCATTTTGGTGTTTAAATTGTTGATTTTCAGCTTAAATTTTGCCTCGGGAAAATAAAATGCTCCATGGATCACCTCGGAAAGGTAGTCTAATACTACACCACTAAAAGCAATCGGTATTCGTATAACAGATGGCTTTATTACTTGATTTACTTTCATAACCTTTTAGAAATAAATGTTTCGCTATTTTCCCTACACGTAATAATGAAATGAATGGATTGTTAGAGTAGTGATTCTCCTTTTTAATACAAAAAATTTGTTTCCTAACATATCAACGTGAGAGTTAACTGTTGACTTGTGTATCGATGAGATGAGAATTGAAATATTATTTTAGTTCGTGCTTCCCTGATGGTATGTGGGGTGATTGATGATCGTGACTTGGAGGAAGGTGTATGTCAGGGGGGCTCTCAAATAGCTGTCAGATCCGCTTTGTTATACTAGTTTGAAAAATGGAGTAGGACCCGTGACTGTGATAGAGCGAGGAGTGGGTGGACGTGGTGTGCAGATCTACCACGCTTGTCTTGTGCATCCCCGCGTCCCCATAGTCAGCGTCGGGTCGTGGGCAGACGAAGAGCGCATGTACTCGAGGTGCCATTTGCGTATGATAAGCATATGGATGTAGTTTAATGGAACAATGAATTTGCCTTTCAGGAGCCTCCGGTAAACATTAATTTACCGCGCTTTCGTCTGACTTTTACCGGCGTATACGTAGCTGCGTGGCCAAGTTATTATGCCTCAGAGGGTCTGCAAAGGGATCTTCGTAATTCGTCTTATACGGCGATAAATTTGAGCGAAGCCGTCTCTGTGCTAATGATATGCAAATGAGCCAATAGGATACAACTCACACAATGTTAAATGGGCGTGTAACCCATTCGCTTCCTCAACCAATTCCAAGATATAAATGGCAATTTACTGATAATTGAAAACTGTCATCTACCAATCAAAACCTACGGGCACATCCAATAATGCACTGCGTGTTGCAATATCGGTATAATTCGTGTGTGTTTATGGTTGATGCGCGCCACTAAGTCGGGTGCATAGTATTGCGCCCTGGCTTCTTTAATAAAGGAAAAACAAAGGCCGATTTTCAACGCAAAGAAGAAAACTCGATTTTTGAGCTACCTAAAAAAAAACACGCCTTGAATGGCAGAGATTCGACACAATTTGATGAAAGAACTACCTAAGCCAAAATGCGTATGGTATACTTAGTTTCATATGGAAAAGAAGTTATTAGGAGACTGGGTACCAGCCTATGCCCTATTCGGCTTGAAGTTGTCCATCTTTCTCTCTTTTCTTTGGACGGTAATTCAATACCGGCGATTCTCAATAGCGCACCTCCAAGAGTTTGCAACGCATTGAAAAATCACAGTGCGCGAAATCTGTCGACCCAATGCACGTTTGGAAAGGGTCGACAAATTTCGAGAATTGTGATTAGCTGACGCGTTGCAAACTCTTGGAGGCAGGCTATTGTGAATCGCCCGTATTCTCCGCGGTTTCCCTCCTGGACTGTATACAGTTTAAGCTTGAAATATATGATGTGAACATCAACCCCTATCCATTGGTGTATCCGGGGGGGCGGATTTTTCTTGATTAATTCTTTTTAAAGCTTACTATATCTGTATATTTATGTAAAGTATAATGCCCGAGGTGCACGACATTCGTGGGCGAGAATGGGCCGGAGGGGGAAGCCCGAGGGCCATTCTTACGCACGAATGTCTCGTTACCGAGTATACCAGGCAAGATATGGGAGTGGTAACCCCCCCCCCTTACCTGTCAAATCCCTATACCCACTCTAGACTATTGTTACCTAACACGCCCCTCCTAGAAGTCTGTAAAGAATTCCTGAGATTCCGATCAAACAATGACCAACACAAAGGCGGGGGGGGGTTCTCTCCGTCCCATATCTTGCTTCAAATATTACCTAGGGTATTATGCGACTTAACCTCCATCCGTGACGTCCCCCTGTCGTTTTGCCTCTCCGTTATTTTGTAGGACTGGAGCAACTTTGTTAGCAAGAAGCCCGAAGGATTTGTCGTTACGTAACTTTTGAATGCAGGCATCACAATACTTAAGCAATTGTACAATTGAGCTTCCCTCATGAACATGCCGAGGAGTGAAAGTGACAGTGATGGCGGTCTATTCCTAACACAGAATGTATTTCAGTCACAAGACAGTGATGAGTATCACGCTTATAATGCGGTAGCTGATGCCTTAGACTTTCAAAATCCTACCACAGTAAAATGAGAAAACTGTCTACTAGCTGATAGTATCTGATATATCTGACAATGAGCTCCTTGCAGCGTCTTTCGCATTAGAGGGAATCACCATCCAAACTAACCGTTTTGAGACGCCGAAAGGAGACGAGGAGACAACAGAGTGACAAGGTAAGCATTCCCCAGAAAAATAATGATTTGTTTCTTGTTTGATAATCAAATTCATACATAAAAGAGGTTCAGACAGCTCTGGAACAAAGTAGTGTAAGTGAGAACTAATCAAAGTTGACCGTTTCTTTCATATTATCACATTTCCAACTGAATCCTAAACTTTCATTTGGAGATTTGAAACATAGCACAATGCACCTTGGAACAAAGGGTATATTTACAAAAAATCAATATCTTAATGAATTCTATTATTGTTGGTACGGAAAATAATTTTGTAATGGTTTAAGAATCATTTCCATTGGACATGCCTCCAAAAAGGGAACAGAAAAAACAAAGGTCCATTATTTTGTAGGAATGGAGTGGTAGAGACGTTGCCATTCCAAATAATGGAGAGGTGATGTCTCTATCGCTCCATTTGTACAAAATAATGGAGCGGCAAAACAATACGGTGACGTCACGGGTGGAGGTTAAAACTTTTCAAAGATAAGCGCCAAAACCCTTTAAAACATCACCATGTGAAATAAAAGCAAGGATGTCAGGACCGCTAGCGAGGCTTTTGGTATTTGTTCTCTGCCCCGACATCTTGTTGAATGACCCCAAAGTCACATTTGCTTTTGAATTTGCCCCCTACCATAAGCTGGATACGCCACTGCCCTGACTCCTCTAGATAGGCATTGAAATGTGATGCCATGATGTCGTCATCAGGTTCTATATCAAGAGCGAGTTCTGTTTCCCCCAGGAAATATAATCTTAGTAATCTTATACAGGAAGAGTTGACAATTTTGGATCTGAGAGATTTGGAGATGGCCAATGGTTTTGCTTGGATCACCCTCTTCTCTTTGCTTCCAGTGTTAATGAAGTGTCAACATTCAGGAACATATGAAATGCTTCATTTAACCCCCAAATCAATACATCCGTCAGTATCTACCAAGCAATCTCGGATATTACCGTAAAACCTCGTAGTCGGCTGAAAATTGGTGTCCAGATGTGCGTGCTTTCGTGACGTCTGTATTATAACGTTATCAGACATCAATTGCCAATCAATTTAAACTCGATATAGGCCTAAAAGAGAAACATTTTCAACTAAAGCTTTGGAATTAAATGAGGTATGCACGTTCATAAGTTAGAGGCCTGGCAGACCATATCTTGGACAGCATTACTGTTTGCAATGGAAAGTCAGTTGACCTCGACCTGCAGGGTAAACGGAAGTGCAGTGATGTTAACTAAAAAAAAAAATTCTGCACCCAACTTATTCGCTTAAATGTAAAGATTTGTATTCTGATATACAAGGATTACTGACGTCTTAAGATTAAAGGGCGCCCTCACAAGGAGAATCAAAGACAGTTCTTTTTTTCACATGAGATTTGGTTGCCATGCTTTCCTGAAAGTGGACGAAAATCTCCATATATTGTTTGACAAATTGTTTTGTGATATTTCTAAATCATGACGTCATTATTCTGGAAGTTACTGAATAGACAATTTCCAGTTGAGAAGGTTCCTTTTCATTTGACTTCCTGTATTAATATCCAGGCGTTTCCACAAACTGATGAACACTAACTAACATTCTGTGATGTAATCGAAAAAGCAAAATCAGCCGAGAGAGATATATATGTACGTTTGTGTTTAATATATCTAAATATATAATATATTCCAAAGAGTGACACTAAATAGGGACTAGATGTTTTGGGGTGAAAATCACTCTGAGTATCAGATTGAAATAGCTGGAGAAGAACCCATTCCAGAGGAAACTCGAGCGAAATCTCGATTGTCTGAGTTAAGACATTTCACCCGCATTGGTCTTGTCCATATTTTCAATCAGAGGATCTGTGTTCACTCAAAGGATTGATTGTCACTCTTAGGAACTTGGAGATATTTTGAATTTTGTCATTTATTTGATTTTTCAACTTATTTACTCATTTTTACCTTTGCTTGGAAGCATTTCGGATCCTTTATTATCAGTTTTGATGAGAGCTGATTTTGGGCTGAATAAATGAATTGATGGTTATGAATTCTTCATTTATCATAAATCAAGTATTATCATATTTGATTTTTGGTATCCTGTTCATAAGACCAATAACGAAATAAACATGTTTTAAAGCAAGGGAAGACGTAAACTTTCCATTTTCAAAATTCTTCTGTTCAAAGACATAAAACAGACACATTGGCTGAGAAATTTTAGTGGGTTTGCACATTTTTTTCCGAAGGCAGAAAAAAATCAAAGATACACGCACCCGCTCAAAAGTTTTCTCTTTTTTGCCCAGTAAACCACCCAGTAAAGCCAGCTTATTTGTTCTTATCCCGTTTATTCCTTTATTTTTCTCGGCTTATAACAACACTCAAAAAATGCTCGTGCCTTACACGCATCATGCGTGCAGACTCACTGTGACCCTGGGACATTCTTAATTAACAGATGCGATGTAATTTGCCTAATATGGTTGCACAACAGGCATGTTGATTCAACTGGCAAAACATCTGTAATTACCCGAACTGCGTTTTACGTTTCCCAGCACAACTTGTTCATATTTGCTTCACACACAAGGAACTGGCGCGGCCGTCTCTGCATTCCCATGAGCCGATTGTAGATTTTATTTTAGTTCGTTATTACTGAGAATTGTAGGTGAGCCAAACATGCTGACGTGTTTACACGGGCGTTCATGACTGTTGAACGCGCGTCGACAACACCACATCGATTGACCTGTGTCAATATAGCATTTAAATTTCCGATGAGAAATTCCTGCGATCATAGTACTGCTGTCCTCATGAACAGTAACCATATCACACGGGGATAGTTTGTTGCAGAAGTCTCGGAACCAATGAAGCGAGACTGCGAACAAGGCGGCCTAAAAAGACCAGACTCCGTAAGAGTTCTCGCTTTCAGCTAGAGACACTATCCGGAGAGGAGCTGCGACGTTTGCAACACTTTTTTTTAATGTTTTAAATGTTTTATTTCGTGCCATGATATTACTTGATGTTTAATCTCAATCCATGTTTGTAGACAAAATAAACAAAATCCAACAAGACAAAAATCCAAAACAAGCAAGCAAACAAACAAACAAAAAAACAAAATGATCGATTTTCGAAAATAGTTGAAAACAGCACCAAAGATAACATGACCAAGATTTTCAATCGATTAATTAATCCTTCAAGAGCCCTTGCTCCTGTAATCTCACAGTCCAACGAGGAGACTCCAGTCTTTGAGAAAAAGGGCATAAACAATACCAATAAAACCCATTGAAGTGTCCCAAATCCCATAACATGGGTTTGCCGAGCCATTTTCTAATAATTTAGTGCTGTAGGCACTGACCAGTGCGGTACCGAGACGTCGAAGTCGTCGCGTCCGCCCAAGCACATGTGCGTGAACATGTACATGTCACGTGTACACATGAAAACACGCATACACGACTGCACTTGATCCGTGACTCGCCGCTACAAAAATGTTACTCCTCTTTTTTGTCATAAAATTTGACAAAGCAATAATTCCTCACTCTAAAAATTAAGTTTTATTAGAACATGCATTTTTTTTAGAAATCCTATTTTATTTAAACGCTTGAGGCCCTCAGTCGGGGTTTGGTTTCAGGCACGAAGCCTTAGACGGAGACGAAGTTGAGTATTGGAAAACGGCCCAGTGTCTAATATGGCCGTTTCACGATAGTGCGCCACCAAGAGTTTGCAACGCGTTGGCCAATCGCAATGCGCGACATTTGTCGACCCAATGCGCGTTTGGAAAGGGTCGACAACTTTAGCGCATTATAATTGGCCAACGTGTTGCAAACTTTTGGTGGCGCACTTTTGTGAATCGCGCGTATTAAAGTCATAATTTCTCTGAAGGCTTGGAGACAACCAAACCCGTTTGTGGTAGTTTGTGGCCTCGAAACAAGATAAGTTTGGTTCAAAGAAGCCTCAAACCACTGCTTATCTACACCTTAAGGGATTTGACCCGGTGTCATTTCAGTGGAGGTGGAATATCAAGTCACTTTAAACCCTGAACCCGGAATTCAGTCCCTGCTTGGCAAAACCACAGTTGTCTTCAGGGAAATCGCGGGGTTCCAGCGACTGCTAAGAGAACTTGCTCTCAGTCGACCCTATGCAACTTGATATATCAAGGTAAATAATTGTTTTTGCAGCCATATCTGCTGTGCTTTTGATTGGGATGAAAATTAAGGTCAAACTACAACACTGGAAAGAATTCTTAGGGCAAAAAAGAAACAATCAGTGCAGCTTTGTTTTATTTACCGCATTTTTCTGAGTTTTTTTGTGTAATGAACACAAGGGTATGGTCGTAATGGCTTCAGTCAATTATCCTTTGAACCTCAGAACCGAAAGACCCGCTTCTTAGGCCTATAAAAAAGTTCAATGTTACCCTAAGTTCGCTTTTAGAACGACAATCGCAAATACGTTATTATAATTTGAACAGAGATGTAGGACACTCTTTATAGGTCGTGCAAGGAAAACCAGCAGTACACAAAACGCAAAACTTGCGCTTGCAGGCTTTGTAAAACGTGGTCAAATTTAAGAACATCACAAAAACACAGCCAAACCTAATGCAGATTTTTGCTTTAAATGAAACAGTCAAGCCGCACAATGCGAGATCGGCAAGATTCACTCTTTGTCGTGCCGTTCTTGTCAGTTTTAAAAGAATGGCTTTTATTTCTCACTTCTCTGAAAAGGGCAAAATATAGAAAAGAATTTTGAATAAAAAGACAAATATCAATTTTCAACTTCCAAATAAATAATGCATCTGGCAATTTAATACACATTGGTTGGCATCTGAAGTTCACATTTAATTACCACTTTCCCTTGAAGTGTGCTTGCCAATCACTTGGCGTTTTCAATCATTGCCTAAAAGGTAGGTCTAACTGCAGTTAGAAATTACTTGATGTTTAAGTGCACGAAGTTTAATATCAGTCACGATGCTTATATCGTTTTCACTTTTCATCTTTCGTGATCTAGCTTTACGTTACATGCCCAGTTATATTTAAAGAGATATGTTACCGTAACGCAACCACTAAGTTGCTATGCGTTATAGAGAACATAATCGTCAATAAAAGGGCTTGATGAATATGTAGACGGGTACCAGTTTAAGTTACCAGCCAATTAAAGACTATTTCAATACATTACATTTTAACACCTCCGGGCAAAAAGTGTCGACATCAAGTGATCTAGCTGTGGTATATTATCATACGAGATGGACGATAAAAAGAGATTATCACTCGTAAGTCTTATGCTAAGAAAGGAAAAAGGAAATGTTGCCTATTTCTCAAAATGGGCCAAACGTGATAAACTACTGGACAGTCTGTTGTGTGTATGTATAGCTTGGATCTATCTTTCTGGACCGTTGCTCCCCGATTGCTTCGCTGGTATTGCTGAGATCATTGATGCAATTAGCAGTGGCGTAGTGAGGATTTTACTAGCTGGGAGCACAACGAGGGTACCAGCATCTTATGGGGGGCACCAGCTTTCAGTGGTGTGATTTTGGGGAGCAAGTTTAGGTTAGCCTTGTTCAAAATCCATTCGTCCGTTTTCAGCGGGGGGGCACCTGAAGGCACCGGGAATTTGTGGGGGGGGCACGTGCCCCCAGCCCTCCCTCCCCGTAGCTACAGCACTGACAAGTAGATTTTAATATCAGGATCCTCATACAAGAGTCTTATCTTTGAAAAGGTTATAGGCTCAAAGCTCAAGATAAGGCAGCATGAGATTTCAATTTCCCCTTATGAACAATACGTCTGCCGTAAAAGTATTGTTCACTAATGGTTAATATGGGGCATGGACTGGTACTCAAGAAATGTAAACGGAACCAACGAAATTGTTGCCAGGTCCACTTTTGAATTGAAGGACAATTCAAGATCTCTTGCACCATGTAAATCTACGCACTACTCTTCAGCTTTCAACCATTTTCCATTATTTTCCATTTGTCCATTTTCATTGCCTTGCAAACCTTAGCGACAACTCAAGATTAAGAGCTCATTTTTACCCTCTCGTGAAAAATCAAACAATAACTCAACTGTAGCAATACGTTTACCGGTATGTCTCATTTTGTAGGACCGAGTCACAAATATCACGCGGACCAGGTTCAAGTACATGTACCATATTGCTCTGTCCAAACAAGTTCTAATGTATCCCGCTAACTCATGAACGTGATGTGGTATTAATAATCCAAAGCTAAACACGCTGTGGTAAGACACACGGACATATTGCGGTGTGAATAACAATACATGGTAGCATTTTCTGGACACAGGAACACGTCGTTTACTTCCAAAAAGGCGTCTAATATTTCACACGGTTGCATGTTAGACAATTAACATAAAGACGGGGTTGGTTGGTTGGTTGATTTTTACAGCCCATCTCTCTGCCTCTTGAGGTATAAAGATATTAGTCAATCAGTCGACAACGGCACCTGTTACCGCTGCACAAAATGATGCTAAATTGTCTTTGCCCTTGTTTTGCTTATTCATTGACATTTGGGAAGGAGGCAACCAGCCCACCCCCCTGAAGCATTTTTTCATTGAAAAAAAAAACCTATAGGCAATTTTTGTTAACTTTTTCATTTCCGCACCTTCCGAAAGAGAGTAAACGGCCTTAAAATTTGGTTCGTATTTAGAAAAGATCACAAAAACGGATTTCCAAATTTATGCCCCGCCCCAAAAATATTTTAATGATTGCCCTCGAAAATTCGGTTCTGCATCTAGGTCTGTGTGCATTGGAATGAGTTTATCATGAGGAGTTGACATCTAACACACACTTGTTTTCTTTTATTTTCATTTTATTCATGATTGTATATATTACTTTCTTTCAATTTCATTTTTACTCGCATGCTGAGTCCAAAATTGGATTGATTTGAAAATGAGAAGCAGCGTCCTTCAAGTCACTCCATCTGTTACAGGGACTCCATCAAACGAGTATTTTCACTTCTCCAGTTATTTGCAGGCATGCCCGTGAATGATGGGCTCGTTTGCTCTGAATAATCCACACCGAGTCTTCGGTCCGTATTTCGTCTGTTTGCTCGGTCTCGGCTAAACGGCAACCTTCTGTAGAATGACCGCTTTGTATCATGGCGCGAGGGGGAAATGTTGACGCTCCCCCCCCCTTTCTATCTTTTGCAAAACCACTCGCCCTAGTGCTTGTGATTGAGAGGAACAGCAAATATCAAAATACACAATGTGTGGGCTGATATATGGCAACGAGCACGTCATTTCCTTTAGACAGTTTCGATCAGTTTTCACATATGTAAGAATTTTCATCATGGCACATATTATTATACACTATGCACAAAATATACGGAGTGAACAACTTGTTGACTAATTAAACCCCTTTTTATTAAAAGAAAAAAAACAAAACAAATTAGAAAGGTAAAAAACATTAGCCAACAGAGAAATTCAAACAAAACGTGGAATTAATTTTCTATAATTTACTCAATTGTTTTACAAAGGGCTTTTGTAAAGCTATACGAATAGTACGTCTAAAGGCGACTGACAAAATATTTCACAAAACATGAAGCTGCCATTTGTAACTGTGGATGCTCAAAGAATAATTGTAAAGATCGGGGACACATTGCAGGCGATATTTAACAAAAATTCTTTTAAAGCATTTTCTAATTCGGTTACGAAATACAAATTAAATTAAACGACACAGGTGAATCGCTTCGGTGAGAAATTCAGTCGTTTAATAGTTGAATGGCTAAATCATTAAACGCAGACTGGTAGTCGTTAACACAGACGCACTGTAAAACCCACGCCTTTCACTTCTAAACGCAAATTAAATGCAAATCTGTAACACTTTTAAAACACTTTGATACGTTTATCCTGACTAAATACATACGAGATGTTTATATGCTGAACATAACTATTTTATTAATAAACGCATTGTATGTTTATGATTAAATGTATGGATGTGTTTATCGTGTGTTAGGTTTTTAAACACGTTTTAATTATAAGCCCGTTTGGGTGTTTATTACTTACATGCCTAAACGCTTGTACAGGCTGTATCACGTTTTATACACTTCGACACATTAATAAAGGGTGCAGTGTGTACTAATTGCACGTTATTGGGTAACGATGCACATACACGGGTTCGGTTCATACGCAGTGACGTGAGGATCAGAAGGCCGACTGCTACAACTCACCACGGGAATAAAAATGGTTCAAATATTGTTGACGGACTTTATTTTCTTAAAGAAAATTATCACCTCTTCGAGATTCTGAAGTATCTGTGCATGCTATGTGCACGACCCTGTGGAATAAAACGAATAAAGAATAGTCCGATTTCTGCATTTGAAATTAACAACAGCCAAGCAGACGTGCGGAGACGCGGAAAGAGCGTGTACGTACAGCGCATGCGCCTGTAGTCGTGTCTTACACGCTGGGCGGTACAACTGAACGTATCGTCTAAACAATGTGTTTATTATTTTTGGTGTGACAATCAGGTGATAATCCACTCCGCATCCGTATATTATACATGATATCAGCTTAAATTAACCACTTACAACATGAGATTTGAATTTCAGTATCAGTAAGAGTATTGGCGAAAAACAATTGAATTCACGTTTTAAGCCGCTATAAACATGCGCTTAATGTCCCGATTATAAAGACTGTATACGTACGTTAACACGTTAACGTCTAAACGCACCGCGTGTTCAAATGTTCTTGAGTTTTACAGTGCAATGGGCGTATCTTGAGGTTGGCATACGGGTATGAGCTAGTTTTTATGGGTACAATGTGCCCATTTGTGGCCGATGATGCACTCAAATAGTCTCTAGGATCCGTTTTTAAGCGTCTTAGAGCACGACATGCGCTATAACACGCGTTTCTACTTCATTTTACACCCGTGTGGCTTTAACACTCTTCACAGAAGTAGAGCTATGAACTTGAAAAGAGGTTGCTTTTGCACCAAAAAGCAGGAGTTTTATGCTTGCGTTTCAACGCCACAAAGGTGTAATGATAGTTCCCAGTCGTGTGATTGGCGCACTTTGCCCTATGAAAACAGCCATGTAAAAACTAAGCACTGCAACAGCCATGGCGCCGATTAAGTGCTTAAGTCTTAAGATCAAGTCAAAGGTGCATACAACTGACAGAGCGGGATTTATTTATGTCCCACTCAGTCCACTGATGTACATCATATTTAAGCATCCGGATTTGGTTTTGCTCAGAATGAACAGAATTGCTACATATGCAAGAATGAGACGTGGAATCGAGTTCAGAGAAAGAACTAGAATCGAGATCAAAGAAAGAACTAGAGTCGAGTTCGAAGATAGAACTAGAGTCGAGATTAAAGAAAGAACTAGAGTCGAGTTCGAAGATAGAACTAGAGTCGAGATCGAAGAAAGAACTAGAGTCGAGTTCGAAGAAAGAACTAGAGTCGAGATCGAAGAAAGAACTAGAGTCGAGTTCGAAGAAAGAACTAGAGTCGAGTTCGAAGACAGAACTAGAGTCGAATTCGAAGAAAGAACTAGAATCGAGTACCTAAAAGGTCATCCCTGTAATTTTTTTTGTTCTGAGAGACGAATGTCCAACTCTAAAACTAAGCCACTTTAAATGATCTAATTTGGTTAATTTGATATGGCATCAATTTCCTTGTCTTTTGTGTGTTGATAACATCAAGGCCCAGAGTAAAACGACCTAAGTTAGTCATGATATTTTCATGAGAATTAGCCCCAGACAAACCACCCGTGTGAGGCGGCCATAGCGTCATATTTCCCAACGGACCAAACGGGTCCCGCACGTGATTCATTCCCCAATTCCCTGTCTCCATATCACCTTTGAGACTTTCTCTTTTTCTCTCTCTCGACACCCGCGATTGTGCGAGAACGCAACCCTGCACACTCCAGTCATTACGGGCCCTCCTCAACCCACACAATTAGCGCTGGGATTACTGAAATGGCATATATCAAGGCATCCTGGTCTTTGATGTCCTCGCGAGCCTGGAACAATTTATTTGCTGCCCTCATCCTAATGTTCCCTTGCATCATAAACCGTACTAACAAATAACCTTCTTTCATCGTGGGTAGACAGAATTTTGGACTGTCTTGGACTATTTATAGCAGCAACCTCAAGCATGACCTGGTTGTGGCGGTAAACAATATGGGTCGCACCTGAACCCATGACGCAAATGGACTGATCAAAACTTAATATTTCTATCAGACCAACCGTTGGGCAAAATAAGTACATAAATAAACACAAGTCCTCATCGGTCTGTTGGCTCGAGGAAATTTGTCTCCTCGCCACCGTTTCCATTGTGTAAGCAAATCACACACACCGCCGCACATTCTGAACGAACACGTGCTGGAAAGGCAACGTGCGTTGTGAGGAGTAACGGGGGAACGACTGGAAGGAGAGAAGGAATTACTCATAGACCGGAACTATTTTTAGGGACTGTTCAAATTAGGAATCACGACGTACAATCAGAAAAGTGAAAAGGACTGACAATGGGAGAGGTGTTCTTCATTTTCTTTTTTTTTGTTCCTTTTTTTTTACTTAGGTCCACCACACGACGTTCTCAACACAAAGGGGAAACCAACACCACAGTGTCATGCACTAAGAGAGCCCTCTGGAGTCTGCAAGCTCTTATTCTGGGCCACTGACAGCGTACAATTGCTGCAGATGGCCCAGGAAAGAGCCTCCCTCGTTGTACACACAAATCATGCTGGAACAAAATAAATAATAATTTTTTAAAACATCGTCAAAATAATTCATTAGTATTTGTCAAGATGACACGGATGATGTGTCCTCATGTCAGGTCAGATGCACTATTCATTGGCGAAGGACGCTTCAAGAGTTCCGTGAAATACTATTTTAATCCTAACGGGAAAAATTATTCAACTCTTACAAGTTGAACAAATGACAAGTTTTGACAAGTTTTGGTATGTTCCCTTCCGATGAAAATTTTAATTTCGGACATGTCAGATTGTTTCCAGTAATACTACAGACATACGACCTTTCCATTTTTATTTCCACGCGAGTGGAAATCAATCGAAAATACGGTTCAAGACTGGTGCTCACAATTTTCGAGAGAGAAATATTCCCCTTTGGGTACAAGCATTTATTCTAAAGTTCCAGTCCTTCTATAGTTTTACTTC
Organism: Acanthaster planci; assembly: GCF_054643075.1. NCBI lineage: Eukaryota > Metazoa > Echinodermata > Asteroidea > Valvatida > Acanthasteridae > Acanthaster > Acanthaster planci. Next base: position 19,801,277 of record NC_141781.1, on the reverse strand, counting down.
TGCATGCACGCGATGTTCTTTGAAAGATTGTCCAAGTTTATTCTTCGAGATTCTGCATGGATCCGTGGGCAGATGGAACCTAACAAGGCACTGAAACGGCGGGCTACACAGTAATAGCAGTCTGCCCTCAGTCTGGCCCACAAGCCTAAGGCTAAGACAGCAAAGGATTGATTCCTGCCCTTAGGAACCAAACGAGAGAACAGGCTACTTCGTTATCAAAAGTGTGTTGGAGATGCGTCAGAGTCGTTCCTGTGCTGGCATAGCATCGGAAGTGTCTGATGAGAACCGCACCAAAATGTCAAAATCCCCCCTCGCTCATCATAACGCCAGAGGACAGCTTTTAACGAAAATTCTGAAGTGCAAAACCGACAGCCTTATTAAGGTGATCGGGCTTGGCTCAATCACCTGTTTAGTTTGGGACAATGTCTTTGTGTTCCTTGGTATTGTCCCGACAATGTCTCTCTGCGGCTCTTTTTAAAAACTTGGGACGAACGTTGGCACAAAAGTTCCACTAGTGACATCAAAACCCCGTTGCAGCGTCAATTTGATATCGCCTGTTCACCTCGTGTTTGCAACTTAAAACAAACACAGAATTCTAATTAAGTCTTGAAACAGTTCTTTGTTTCTTGGGTCATTTGAATCATGTCCTAAGGAACAGAGCCTAACTCTTGGTATCGCTGCTCAAGTGCCTCGTTGGCGCAGTCGGGAGCACGTCAGTCTCATAATCTGAAGGTTGGGAGCTCGAGCCTTACACGGGGCACATTGTCTCACTTTTGTTAGTGGGGGCAGTCCGGCCAGGTAACAGGATCAAACATAAAAGGTGAGGAACCATTATCGGCTGCGCTTAACTTGGTTAGATTACCACTGAAGGAGAATGATATCGAGTACCAGACTGTTGTTTTGGGTTTTTGTATTCCAACTAGTAAAGAAAGCAGGTAATCAACTTGGATAAAAACCCACTATCTGCTCCAATAACCTGCATTGGCTACGTTCAATTCAACAGCTTCAAAAAGATTATTTATGAACAAAAGTATCACAAAATAACAGGCCAAAAATCGGGTTTCAAAAATTAATTGTCGCCACCTGTATATTAAATTTTCAACGGGTGTTATAAAATTGCGTGGGTTGGATGCATTTAAGCTCCAAGTTTTGTTTTAATTATCACCGAATGCAGCCATTGGTAACATGAAACTCTAGTGGGCGGAGTTCTCAGATGATACCGTGTGCCTCGTTAGCTTGCTAATCTTTTCGTGATCTTTTTCTTATTGTTTCTGTGTTTTGTAAACTGTCTTTAAACCCAGGGTCGAATTTCATATAGCTGTTAAGTAAATGTTCCTTGGCGAATTTTTGTGCCGATCTAAATTTCGTGTAGAATTTTCAGGATTTCCCAACAACCAAAATGTATTCAATGTCACTCAAACAGTATAACAACCAAAATCATAAAATACGGCATTCTAGTTTAAGATTCTGCATGGATGTAATACAGAATCTTTACAGCTGTCCCCTGAGCATGGCCTCCTTTGTAGCGTCATCATGGTGTCACCCCCCCCGCTTTTCAAAATCCCATGGCCGGGCAAGTCATCCCCCCATACACACACAATTCCTTATCCCATACACCCCCCCCCCACTTTCCGGGACAAATTAAAGCCACTTTATGAACAGGTGCAGTTTTTAGACATGGTGTGTCCTCAGGAATATGAAATAGGCCCCAGAATGCTAAATGTATGATTGAGCATGCAAAGGCAAACTCAGCTTGTGAGTGGCGATTTCACCGTTGACTAATGGCTATAATAAATGGCTCAAACTTGAATGAGAATACGAAGGAACACCTTCACAATGTCAAATCGGCGCGCTGTAACTGTGTGAGTTACGATGCACTTAATGTTTAATTACTAACCATCTTGAAGTGCGTCTTATGGGGGTGTCTCGGTGGTAATTGGTTACAGGTGCAGTTTGTTGTGGTATAACAGCGGTACCAGACCACAGCGACAGCTTACAAGCCCACCGTATACGAGAGCTATTGCCTGAGCAAAAAAAGTCACTGGTAGCCGCTTGCTCAGCCAGAAGCTCACGCCTTGGCGTACCCAGCTTTTTCTGTCAGGGGGGCATATTCAAAGGCGAATGCGGCTTTGGGCTCATTCAACATGATATTAGGGAGGAAAAAATATTCAAAGCCTCACTTACGGTCTCGACATCTTTGCTTTAATTTCGTAGTGTTGTTTTCGAAAGGTTTTAGTCAGAATATTTGATACGAAAGTATAATCGGTGTCTTTCCTTCTCACCTACGAAGAATTATTTGTAAAAGAAAAAAATCCGTCAGCGGGGGGGGCAGGCAGTTGCCTCCCCCCTGGATACGCCACTGAACTCACGTGTTTGATCATTCTTTTTCCAGCATTCTCTGCCTCTCGAGAGACGATGAGACAAAATCTATCTGCCCTGTTCCATTTTTTTGTGAAATGGCCTATTGAGGCAGACAATGCAGTAAAAAATTAACCCAACACCGAAAGCCATACTGGTACCAAGCATCGGCCACACATGGCTCCGTGCTCGGTAGATACCTCTCGTATCCAGTGAGCCCTAAATGAACAAAAGCAAAGACGTCAAAAAGCCACAAGGAAACAATAGCAACTGATTGTGCCCAGCACTGAAACAGAATGGGCTATAAAAAAATATTCCACTAGTGTGCAGGCCTATTCATGGCCCTTGCCCCTTTGATACTCTTTAGAACAGCTTTAAAACTAAGTCCAGTGATATCTAGCCCTCAGGAAACGTCTAGTGAAAATGGCATGGCACACTTGTGCAATTCTTATATCTGGATTACTGGTGCCTCACAATGGGTAATGTCTGCTTAGCTCAGTTGGCTCGTTTTAGTTTTATTCTTGTCCCTGGGAATCGTCGATCTTAGAAATTAAATGTATTCTTACATAAAGGGGACAGATAGAGTTATTTTGTTACTGAACCTATGAAAATCTAAACACCCCAACAAAAATCAATAAAGAAATATGCACAGACACAAAATATAAAAGGAAGTGTTTTACAATATATTTTGTTTTCAAAGTGATTCCTTTTTTCTAAATTTTTATGTTACAGTCTCACTGGAGGAACATTTTGTGAATTAAGCAGCTTGAGTTTATCCCGCCTGCACAAAAAACAGTGCCCCGTGTGAGGCTCGAACTCACGACCTTCAGATTATGAGACTGACGCGCTGCCGACTGCGCCAACGAGGCATAATGCTTATCGTTGGCGAATATACTGCAAGCTCTGAACTACTGAGGGGGAATAAAGGTATTATGAAACATTTCCTCCGCTTCTTGCTGTTTCTCCAAAGGAAATTCCTCAAATGTCATGGCATGTCATGACAAGTTTGATTCTTTGAGGGGAAAGGCTCAGGAATGCCAATAAATTCTCGGGATAAAAATTGGCATGCATGAAGGGTTGTAACGTTGGACCACAGTTCTTTACAGTTTCACACACTGATTTCAAGGGGAGCAAAACCGAAATTAAAAGACGTGATGAAAAACAAAACAGGAACGTGATGCAAACTCACTCAAAGCCAAAACTCACAATCACACGCACATACTTTTCAGGAAAACTAATAGCGAACTAATCCTTCATCTCAACTCGTACAATGAAAGCAATCTACAAAATCTGTCCTAAAGAATACCTGGCTTGCGGACAGCCACGGCAGCAAGTTAATTACTCTCCAATGGCATTATGTTCCTAGCAGGGAGGTGTTTTGATAACATTTGCGAATCGTGTCAGCACGATTTATCCAGCGGATTACAACAAAAAATCAACAGGGTTGTATTTTCTCCTTTTGATATCTACCGCTGACTCGTGGTCTGTAAATTTGACAATTCAAATTCCGCCTGTCCTAGCAGAGAATGTAATCAATGTCCATTCCAGGTTGTTCTTTGGGTTTTAGTGACGGTGCTCGTATATGATTAAATGCCATTCCGGGCGTCATGACGTCGGCTTGTCAAGTTTTGCCCCGTTGCCTCGTGCACTTGAAATTTAAATTGGAATTGTTTTTCGTGTTTGGTATTTCCCTTTCCATTATTACCAGCCACTCTCAAAACAAGCAGTTGATAATAAACAGTGCAGAAACAAAATTGGCCTCAACGCAGGGGAAACGATCATTTTGCTGCGGCAGTCGACCATCTACAGGCAGTCTGTCTCGTGACCAGGCTAGGAAGTCTCTTTGCCAGAAGTGATTCATTGAGATGGCCCGTAAAATGAAAACAAGTTTGGCATTTTGACAGAATCAAAATGATCACATCAACACGAATGGTTACAACAAGACTGGCAATGACATAAACTCCATTGTTATATCTTGTCGCACAATTCTCTATGAAGTGGATAATGTTGTGACTTTTGCAGAAGTATATCGATCTGAGGAAGGCGAATATGCGACAGAAAATTAGTCCACCCATTGTATTATGAGACACCTGCAGTGAGATTTTACGAAGTGTTATCAAAGAAACGCATTAGGATTCACCAAATTCATCAGGTTAGACCTGTTTTAAAATTAATACGTGTCTCCATTCGCCTAGTAATCAACGAACCGAAACTTCAAAATGTTTTCAGTCCTCTCCCAAATTCCACCTGTTTTATGTGGCATTTTCATCCAACCTAGTCTATCCAACAAGATCTTTTTTTCACAGGCAACGTGATGATGTCTTTATTTGGCTTGCTCTCGCAACATGGTTGTTTTTCTTTGCGTCCGCTTTTCCATCATAGCTGTGCGACCAATGAACTTTTGATGAGCTCGAGCCACCTAGCTTATTCTAACATTTACCATTTTGTCACCGATATTACGAGATCCTCTCAAAGCAGTACTCGGGATTAAAACAACACACTTAAGGGCTCAGATTTATCACCCTGTCTGTCTCATTACTCCTCCCGTGGCTCTCCGTTTTTGTCTCTTCCTGGATCATCCCGCGTTTCCCGCGGGCATCAGCTTCATCTGGGCACCTCGCCTGACGTCCAGACAGAAGGGGAGAGCTGAGAGAGGAGGGGAAGCAGAGGTGAGGAGTTCTGGTGCGCCGCCTGATGTCCATGGAAGGGACGGGTGCACGCGTCCCTGATGATCGCGTTATGATTGGGAATCCGAGCCCTGGAGGCAGTACTCTGCACAAGTGCGCGGCAGCTTTCAGAAGAGACGCCTCTGAGTGGTGGGCGGGTTGCGTAAAGTGTCCGTGCCTGCAATGCTAACGTGGGTTTCTCAATCAAGCTCTCCACCTCCCGGCATCAACAGTCAACTCGGAGAACCGTCACCACAGATCGCCCGGGCTCACTTGCATTAACAGCAGATCTTTATCTTTTTCTTTCCCCTCCTTCTGGGGTGTATACAACTGCTAGCATCCTTCATCTTTGGTCTTATCAAAGCAAAAGCGTAGCCTCCAGGTTGGCTTTATCTGCGATGTCCACGGGAGCGGGTGTTGCTGCTGTGTACTGGTATGGGGCTCTAAGGGAAGTAAAGTACACTGACTAACGTACACGTGTTTAGAACTCACTAGAACATAAAGCCTTGATGTTATTTTTCACATAGTGTCGTACTAGGGGAAAATAAGGCAGAAAACAGTACCCTATTAAATAGCTATAATGTCCATTGCTCATCCCAACCCCCCCCTTACAAAAACTTCGCTGATTCTATTTAAACGCTGTGTGCTTGCAGCCATTTTACACCCTTAAATCCTGCTAGTCTTTATGGTGTCGATCAGATAATAAATGGCTTCTTCAAGATTTTCGGAAAGCATGGATTTGAGCCCGGCTTCGTTTAGCTTTCTTCGCGCCCAAACTGACCAATTGAAATTCTTTACAGAGACTGCAATGACGCTGGTATGGCATGCATAACTCTCACAGCTAGAATGTGAGTACACGAACTATAACAACTTCTGGAAGCCTTACTCTGCGGTTTTGCCTGAAAAAGCGGTTTATCCAGTTTTCACTCAAAGTGGGGGGATTCTAAATTGTATATCCTTAAAAACTTTGTCCCACCTTCTTGGCGTGGTTGATACTTTACGCCACTCTCAAATTAAAGGGCCGTGATGTAAATTTTACTTGGGAACTTGCCACACTTCTTAAATTAAAAGAAAAAAATCCGACATATCTTTTGTTATTGTCTGTATAAAAGGCGCACTTTTTCAAAAAGCATTCAAACATGTCTTACCTTTTCCTGGCGAAGGAGGGCGCCGCTGCTGTGAGATAACAGCGGCAGCGCCCTCATTACAGGGAGGCTCTGTTTGTTTTAGGAGTTTGTGCTCATATATGGGTCGAAACGTTACTTCTGGCAAATAATAGTGAGCAAAAGGACTCATTTGTCAAACTCGCCACGATAAGGCCGATTAAACTTAATTCCTTGTTTATCATCACTAAAGTTATATTTTCTTACCAAGAGGACCTTTGATATTCAAGTCAGAATTTTTCAGACTTTCAGTTTAAAGAATACCTTTATTGTACAAGTATTTTAACGTTTAACAAACAGCCACTTGAGGTTGGGCTTGGGCTTCCATTTCTGCCCTAGTATGGTCATCACCTGCGCCACGGCCTCAAGTCTGTATTTCGTAAACACCTATGCACGTACATACATGTACATGCACATGTACATTGAAACGTGAACCGTACCGTACCCTGCCTACTCAACCAGTCATGGTTGAGGGCAAGGATAGAGAATTTAAAACAAAAAACACACACAAGACCATTTGTTAGTGCAGACACATCAGCAAGGTTGAAAAGGGCCAGAAATTGGTTCAAAAGTTGGAAATATCAAATATCAAAAAAGTTGGGGCAGTAGGGAAAATCCAGTCGGGCGATGATGATAAATAAGGAATTAATGTTAATTGACCTAATCAAAATTTACGACTGCGAACTAACAATTGTTGTCAAGATAAAGCTTCTACACTAAAGTTTCAGCCTTGGGTGATATATTGCTTTTGCTTTTATAACTTTTATGCAAACTCATTCTACCATAAAACTTCATATGGTACAAAAATGCCCTGAAATTACACAAAAAAGAGTTAAACCGGGCAAAAAGGAGTATTCACAAAAACCACAAATTATAAGATTACTTTGCCCTGCCCTATTCGCTCTTTGGAAGCTGACGCCATAGGCACGGAAAGCCCCCAACTGGTTGCTTCACACAATCAAATATGGCCGGTTCAGTTTCCAGTTCACTGAACCTGCTATATTTTTTGGTGTAAAGCTGAATCGAAGAATCTCCACTTTTTGAGTCGTTTCTCCGACTTAAACCATTTCCCTTCCTCCAATATCATTGCCCATATTGTAAAACAGAACAAAAAGGCTTTACTGATGCTTTGAGAGCCTTGAGATGACCTCCACCATTTTTCCAGCGTTGGCTGGCTATAACATTTGCATGTACATAAAAGCTTCATTCCTGTCTCAAGCCGTTGAGGAATTCCTCTGCTGGATGCGCAAGTATTTTTCATGCAAAGGCACAAATGCATGCAGTCGACACCATCAGTGTATCGCACGGCACACACTGTCTTACGGTCCAAATGGATTTTTATCTTTATGTCAGTTGCGGAAATAGGCCCCATGCTAAATTGAAGTTAGCAAAGGCTCTTTATATGACTGCACGGAGCTGGGGACCTTTCAAAACCACCAACAAGCAAGTTACCCGTGTGACTGATTTAAGAACAACAGTTGACTGTCTCTTCAAATGAAGATTGCGTTTACAACCTTGGAAGTAGATGCTTACCAAAGGAAATTCTCGTTTGGAAAATACATGCATTTGGAATATCATCTCATTCATCTGGGAAGTATCATACGTAAGTTTCTAAACGATTAATCTGTTTTGCAAAATTGGACATGAATTGTGACTGTTGAAGTTGTTTTTGAAAATTGTTTAATAATAGAGACAGAGTTGAAACTGAGGTTTAATCGAAATCGAAAGTAAAGTGGCTAAATGTGAATTTTAAAATAAATACACAAAAATGATAAAAATAGTAACAATTATACGTAACCATTAGAATATAAATCTAAATTCAATTTAAAAAAAGATAAAATAAAACTAAAATGGAAGGGATATGCAAAAATGAACTCAATATGGGGGTTTTATATAAAAATGAAGGAGACACAAAAACATTATATAGTGCAACATAAGGAGCGACTCACTTTAATTGAAAATCGCTAATCTCAACAGAGAATGCTACCGCGTCATATCAAAGGATTTGAGTGTTAACCGTATTGCATGTCTAAAACAATCTACTTTAAGTTTGAGAGGGTTTCTCACCGTGTTTGACGTTGTAATTTAATGTCACAGTTGCTTTTTCTGTGTCAATCAAGTCAAGTTTGATCTATCAGTTTTTGAAGAATGTCCAAACTGTACATTCTTTTTTAGTCAATTAACAATGTACAGTTTACTGACAATGTGCAGTTAATTGTACATTGTTAAGAATAATCGACACCTTACTGAATAGGGTGACGTCACAAAAGTGGTTTAATTTTCGGTTACCAACACAAAAGACAGCAATTCTTGGAGGCCCTAAACTCGCTTGGAACGCCACTGATTGTCTTCATATTTCATGGAATAAATCTGCTTTTATTGAAGTGAAAAGTATTGCAGACATCATGAATATTAATTAGCGTCTTTAGACGCTCCGCCTTTCTTCTGGTTCGTTTGGAAGACATAGGCTCACGAGCGCCAGTCAGCCGCAATAAGCCACTTGAAAGTATACCGTGCACGATATTGGGGTCGATGGGTACCCCCCCCACATACATGTCCAATCCCTATACACTATCCCTAAGCAAAAGCTTGCCCCGAATTGCGAGGTATAGTAACAGTGGTTTTAGTATGGAAAATTCAAGTTGTTATGTACACGTGAATTTAAAGAGCTCAGTGTACCAGATTTTATTAAAATTTAACTCGAAAATGGCTTATTCTGCCCGTTTGGTTGGATTTAAGCCCTGTCAGAGGCAAAGTATTCTGCCGTGCGTTGGCTCAGCCTTGCTTTCAAGGGGTGCTAAGTGGCTCATGTAATCTTCCACTCAGTTTTGTAAAGACAATGTGCTGGGTTTTTTTCTTTGCTTTTTCTTGACGAATTAAAGAGATTGTATCATCAAAACAAAGCTTGTGTCTGTTGCTGAGACCGTTCTTCGTTACCAGAGGAAAGCGCCTCATCCAACGTGGGCTCAGGGCTCACGTACCTCGAACTGACGCACTCGCGTCGCTTCACTTCAAAATAAAACACCTACAAAAGAGATTCAGGCAGAGAAAAAAAAATTTCCCAAGAAACAAAAGGATCTATTGCTTATAATACAGATGAATTATTTTGAGTTAAACTCATCTTCCCACATATTTGTTTTGAAGAATTCATTCAGTTTCTTTGTTTTTTATTATCATTTCATGTGTTGTTCTTTTGTTAAACTCACACAGAGCTGAAAAGAATCCATCTCTTGCATTTTCTCCGATATGGTAGCGAGGCATTATTTCTTCCTAATGGGCCGACAGGAGCTTTCCATTGACGTCTTGAGTTATATAATGACACTATTTTATAAATATATCGGACATTTCCCGCGCAATGTCAATTTTTCTCATCGGACAGGTGGGCAAATAAAGCGGTCTCGACTGCTTCTGCATGCGAATCTTGTTTAGGGTTTCCACCATTGATACCAAAGTTATAATCGTTTTAGAAAACTTTTATCGTAGGAAGATATACCGGTAACGCTTTTGTATTAGACGGACAAGTGTACAAAGGGTCCAAGGGAGGCCGCCCCTCCCTATCTCTTTCTGAATAAATATACCGTGTTTTTTTGTACAAAACTGGTTATTTTCATAACTTTCAAGATATTCCAGAAAATATGGCCAGCTCGAGATGTGGGGGATCTCCTCCATTTTGGGGCGGCCATATGGTAAATGCTGGGCGCTATGTCTGTGTGGCACAGGGAATGACATTTCCCACTGATATTAATGGTTCATTTCTAAAGAGCCACGAGATAAAAGGCTTTGAGCGTCAAACTGCTCCACTTTGCGCATGGGGAGTTATGGAGAGATCTTGAAGTGGGAAATGCCGGCAGAACTTTGTAAGAGGGCACCTATGCAACCTAGAAAATGAGAAGGCGCCGACCGATCTATTGCTTTGATGACCACCCGACCTTTCCGTTTATTTTACCGTCCACATTTATTTAGATGGACGCGGCTTCGTAAGCTTAAGGCTTGTCTTACATAGCAGTCACAGCTAGAGAAATTCTTCGGTTGTAGAAATTGGGAGTCTTCAAAATTGAGTGCTGTGCCGAGTGATGACATACCGCTGTGGATTAAATCGTTGATGAAGATGGTTTGCGATTTACAGGTGTGTGCTCTCCGGCTCGTTCGATGTATTTTAAAATCGTTTATGATAATGATCTACATAAAATATATCAGACTATACGTAGGCCGATTGCGTAAGTTGGAGCTCAAAATAAAGCTAAAAAAGCCAAATTTCAAGGTTTTTCACGTCAAATGGGAAATAATTACGACGTAAAACAGCCGTCACTGTCAAAGTAATTTCACTTGTTATGTGTTTGTTTTGAGATCCACGGGTTTATCACCCAATGAAAAACAAACTCCGGCATTTCTGCGGGAAGATTGACATTTTCTTGCAACAAACTTAGTACGGCATTATGTAGGCCTATGCACATTTACCGCACTAAGTATGAGACGAAAATGGTAACTGTTTCCGCCTGTACATTTGTATTTGCATGTGCTTTTCAAAAACTACGAAAAAATCAGTGCTTTTATTCCCCTTTGCGGGCAATAAGTTGACCACGGTGAATAATGTGGAGGTCTGCCAACACTGTCCAGCAAATCGAATCGGTGGAATTCTGGAACCAAACCGTGAACCGAACCGGCCACGTAAGCTATACACTAACTGTCAGTGGCCTCTCAGAAAGTCTTAAAGCGAGGACCGAGGACCAGACGGATCTAAATGGATCTCCCTGTGTCGACCTGAAAGCTCCAATCCATATACGGAGCAGCAGGCGCGGAGGCCTGCACTCCAACATTTATACCACTTAATTCCTCCCTCCCTAAAGCCCATTTCGTACGTGCATGCCGCGTGAGAGCCTCCGCCCGACCACTTCCTCCCTTCTCACTGACGTAATTGCGTCCCACCTCGTCACCTTACTCAAGACTCAGTGATCGATAAATCCATTCACGGCCCCTTTAAGCAGAAGGGTTCTGGGTTTTCCATGGCCAGAAGAAAGGCCCACTGGGCAGAGGACCCCAAGAAGTGTGGCCCAGCGGCGCCCTAAAGGCACTTCATTGCCCGTGAATCAAACTTAATTTGCAGCTTATTATAGCTATTTTAACTCGTCGTGGGGGGGGAGAGTGGCCAGGAAACGGTGTCGGCGTTCCCGGTAGGGCATTTCCTCAGTGAGATCAATGCAAACATTTGGTGAAGTTGCATCATGGCTGACGTTTCAAGGGCTAGGACACTTGAAAAAGGTTTGGGAAGGAAACGGTAAAACGAAGGGGAGAGATCCGGGGTAGAAAAACCCTCGGAACTCGTGCTTTCCCGGCGGTGGTGCTAAGAAAAAAAGTCACCCAGAAACAGTCATACCATGGCCGGCGTAATTTTCTCCAGTAGGGGCGTGGGTCACCTCAACAGTTGCAGACTGCCTGACAAACCATCGACAGTAGAGGGGTAACTTTTGACACATTATGAATAGACGTGTCCCTTTATTTTTCTTTTCTTTCCTGTTCTCTTTCCATGTTCTATTTTTTTTCCGGAGACAGGCAGGTGCTCCCCTCCCACGAGCTGCCGATGGTCTTGACAAGTTGAAATTAAATTAAAGGATATGGCATTCAAAGTACGTCTGCACTCCCAGCAAAAGCATGTCATGTTGGCAACTTGTTTTGCCCCAGTGTCTGTAACAAGAGTTCATTTGTCAAAGACAAAAGTTTTCAGTGCTTTGGAAGAGCTTGCAAATAAAAAATCCTTCTCACTCCGGAGGGATTCGAACCAGGGAGGTTCCTACTGAGCTATAAGGCAAACGTTCAGTCGAGTTTGGGAGGCTGGTTGGAATCGATTCAACAATGGCCGTCTCGGATAACGCCCAACTGTTTAAACGGGTTGAATGTTGCCAATGTTGTCAGCACGACATGACAAAAGTTGTGTCTTTTTCGCCATGACCATAACCAAACATGTCGGCTGCATTTAATCGGGCACGATGAGTCCATAAAAATCTTGTCAACACCTTGTCAGTGTGACAAACAGAACGTGTGGTAGCCTACTGACTAGAGAAACTCGCATCACTGTGACCAGTACCCACGCGTCGAACGTCTTCCGTGTTGCTCAAAATTTATGCGGCATTTATCTGTCGTCCGTGCTGAGTGCATAGCGAATAAACGACATACAAACAATGATGGAACTTAAACCAAAAACTCCAAGGAACCCCGAACTTCCCATTCATTACAAAAGTAACAGTCTTATCATGATGCCACAGCGTCGTCGCCGTGTAATATATGACTAGGGCTATCCATTGTCACAGGATGTACTATTTCAACACGTAAATACTGTATGCTCACATGCTAACGAGGTTTACGGGTGATCTGAAAAGACAGGGATTTAGAGGTTAAATAACGAAATAGTTGATCAGATAGACAGTATAGCGTGCTCTATCTCGCCAGTCTGAAACACTGCCTAATCAAACGTCCCGAAAGTCTTTCATATCTTGTTTTGGATTGAGCCAGTCAAATAAACGCTGAATAAACATCACTAAAATTGAGTTCACTCAATTGTACGAGGGCTTCATCGTATTCCTTCCCACTAAAAAAAAACATGATTAAAATCCTGTTAAAGTAGCCGTGATGAGTGTCTTTTTCAAAAAAGAATTTATGCATTCGTTTTATACCAAAACAGAAATTTCATAAAGTCTAGCCCATCTTGACATTGTTGAAAGCCTGATGCAACAAAATTGGTCCGTCTGTTTCCTCCTCCATATCATGTTTCTTTTAATAACAAGCATTCATTCGAATATATTTCGAGTGAGCACCAAATGCATGGTCATACTCTCGTTCTTTTTTTTTTTAAAGTGGTACCCCAGCCATTAAGCACATGGATAGTCCGTCGCCTGCTACATTAGCTTCTGAGGGACTTGTACACCGAGTGCCTTTGAGACAATCGAGTTTCTGGGGCTGACATTTCGTCAAACTTTCTGTGGAAAAATCCACTCCAAATTTATTGACCGTGTCCCTGAGTATTTGAGCAGCTCTATTGCCGGGACAGACAGGCGTGAGTGGTCTTCCTAGTTCAATTTGTCTTTCGTGCCTTTTAAGAGTTGGGAGTATTTGATCAAACGCTTGGATGTACTCATCATAATTCTGCCTCAGCGGCACAAAGGGCGTGCACTGCGCATTCCGGTGTGTATTATGGTTGAAATGTATACGACAAAGTGGACGAGAATGAAGTGAAGTTTGACGTGTTTACATGCCGTCGACTGTCGCCTTTCTCTCGCCCTGTTACCTTGAATAGCTGGAGCGCATTAAACTGCGTATTTTGTCGGTATTTTATGCGTCACCCGCCAGTACGGATATTCAGCCCGGGCACGCTATTTTCTTCGTCACAGTTTCTTCATCTTCGCGTTCCTCCTTTTGTCACAGGTAGCACGTGATGTCTACAGGTTCTTGAGAGTAATCCTAGTTTCTATATCCATTTTACAGGCAAGCGCGCGCAGACAGGGGTGCAGACAAGACTTCGTGTTTTGGCTACCCCAGTGACCGGAATTATTCGGCCAGTCATCTAGTTAGCATGCAGGCGGAGGTGGCGCGTTTGACATTCCTAGGTCCTCTCCAGCCAATACACCCTGAGCAGGCATAAGAGAGGGCGCAATTTTCCAGGCATTCAACCGGGCTCCATAGAGATCACGATAAGCTAGAGATGGCAGGCTTGTCTCAGTGGGTGGCTCCATGGGTGGGAAGTGTACTTCGCTGGTTCACGAAACGAACCACACTGAAATGCACGTCCTGAACACCCCCCCCCCAACCACGGCTCTTTTCAACTGGTGAGGGAGTGCTTCTGCTTAATTAAAGGCGGACAGGGTGTTGTGAATTGCCAACATGTGTGCGCCTTTGATGATCCAAGGAGTATTCTATCCACTGTGAGGAGCCTAAAGTGCTCCATGGATCACCTCAGGGGTTAGTTTCGATACACTGCACTACTAGAGCAAAGCAGCGCAGCCAATATTTGTGTAATGTTCCTCTTGTGCGTGTAAAGTTGAACTGAGTTCATGCGTGCCCAAATACAGGTTTTTTCCCCAAGGGTATAGACGATCGAGTGGTTGACACACAACAGTCACATAATCAATCCCAAAAAAAAGACAGTGGGGTAGCAGATATAGAAAATAAGGCTTCGCTTTTAAAGCTGACCCTATGAGCTTGGTGGCGCACTTCCGGACCTTGAGTAAGGAAAACTAACGTGCAGAACATACGATAATTGCATGCGTATTATTGGTTCCTTTTGACCACTGAAGGGAACTGTGACCATGCGGCTGGATTATCTATCTAGACCCCTCGGTCATGTATAGGTGACAAACCTAACGTCTTCGCATAGGCTTTGGCAACGTTGTGTACGTTCTCGTTAAGCAATTTTATTTCTCTTTTGTGCTCTTGGGTCGGTTTCAGTTACAAATCAATGCCAATAATTATATCAGATGACAGGGCACCCAAATGTAAAATCCCAATATTAAAGTGGCTTGCACACGGTGGTCGAAAATTCGACACGACCTTTTACCTGCCGGACTATCCGCCTCGAACAGAAGCACCCCTTCATTAGTTGAAAAGAGCCAGGTTGGTTGGGAGTTTTGGTGCATTTTGAGCGAAGCTCAGCTCCGACCAAATCTGTTGCTGAGAAAATAGCACCCTCTCTTGGTCCAGCTCGAGGCCTATATTGCGGAGTTACACATGTCGACATAAAGATAGATTTTTGACATTTTTTGCTTAAACATTAATAAATTCAGATGTTTTAACCCAAACGCAAAGAGGCAAGGGCGTTTGTGTTTCAGAGAGTCGGCAGATCTGTCATGTCGTGCGTTACAGAAAGGTCCTGGCGTTGTTGTCTCTGTCAACCTCAAACGACGCCCATTAAAAAGATAAATAATGCAAGGAACAGGGACAGACCCGCCGATCAATTAACTATACTAAAACACACCGGTTCTACGTCTTGATCATCGCAGATTTGTAGGATGCTCATTTGTAATACCCTCATGTTTGAATATCATTATAGGGAACCATAAATATACCAATTTATCTTCTCTGCAACTAATACCACTGACGCAGGCTCCCTCCGGATGCCGTCATAGCCCTGGTCGTTTTCGCTCTCAATATGAGACTCAGTGCCTCTTGACAGCCGGAACGGGGTGCTTTCCCCTCTAGGATTTGGACCATGCACGTAAAGGAAATTTCCACTGAAATGTGCCATGCTTATGATCACGTACGGGTTACTTTGAAGTTATATTTGATCATACGAAGGTGACGGAGCGCAGCTTGTCTTGGCCTGGTCTCTTTCGCAACCCTGCGGAACTGTTCTTTTCGTCCTCAACATGTGAAATGACATTGTCTTTCCCATGCGCATTGCAACACAAAAGCGCTGGTTATGATGACAAGGCTTACGATGTAGCCCGTCGTCTTGATAATTTTGTCGATCTGAATGACAAAATCCTTTTAAGATTTACGATTTTAATTCTGTCGACCACTCGTCCTGTCAGCGGTCAATATAGCAACTGCTCACTCATAAAAGAAACCGAATCGACAAGTTGCCACAAATTGGGGAGAGTTTCTGACGAGAGATGTAAGTCGCGATTTCCAATCATCGGCCGCAAAGAAACGAGCCAGAAATACAAACTTTAAACATGAAGCAGTCTGGGGTAAAAGAGACCGAAAGGTAGACACATTGTACTGGTTAGAATCCTGTGGGAACGAGGGTGTAAATGCGGGACTCCATTTTTGCAAGACACCAGAAGGGTACAAACTATAGGCAGTAATTTAAAGATCACAACGAAATTTGCGTGATCTCAAATTTCCACCTCATTGCAGAGTTCTGCAGTAAACGCACCTGCATGGTTTGTAAGAAACGAAGGGTCCCGGATCTGGGCAGAACTGTAAGGTCAGATTCCTAACATGCTTAAATTCAGATTGGACCTTAGCTTTGCTCTGTTTTGATCGAGTGAATTTTTTTTGTTCCACGACAGAGGAGGGTGTCTCCGTGGGGACGGGCGAGGACGGCACATCCTGGAGGGTCCCTGAGGGGCTGTTGTGATGGAAGCATACAGACAGTCCTCGTCTGGAAAGTGCGTTGACTGGGGTGTTAGGCCTAAGCACCAGGAGGTAATAACTTGAACAGCCTAGTGCTACATGGTGTAACCAAAACCGTATATGACTTAAAGTGAACGTCCTTTTGGCACTTGACCTTTGTACAACAACAACATGTCTTGTGTCCGCAGGAGCTAGGCCCATTTTTGCTTTAGGTCCACCCCCAGAAGGCTAGGTATTGGAGCTTTCATAAATCCTCCACGTCTTAGCGTCCTCTCGTGTATGTTAGCGTGCTTGTGTTTTATGGGAAGGCCAGCTTTTTCCAAAACTATGGCACCATATTGGATTGTCACCACAAGAGCATTTTTGCATAGTCAGAGGAAAAGTCCTTCCCCATCTATCATTCATCACAATTGCCTCACTGGCCACAAAGCTGATTTAATATCTCAATTATTTACCGATTTCTCGGAGCCAGGCTTTGTCCCACTCGAGGCGAATCACCAAGGACTCCTGCCGAATGTGATATTCCCATCCCTGCCTTGAGCGGCATTCAGTTCAACAGTGGTGAAATTGCGCAGATTGTCAACAATATGTCATGTCATATGTCTCCTGGTCCCGACGGCATCACACCAAAACGTGTGAAATCCTGCATCAACGAAGTTGCTCAAGGTATAAGTAAATTTTCGTAATCTGTCTCTGAGTCATGGCCAATTTAAAGCATGGAAAGTAGCAAAAAATAACTCCTGTCCACAAATCAGGCGAAACTAGCATCATATCAAATTATCGCTCCATTGCTTTGACCTCTTTTTCCCCAAAATTATGGAATCGGTTGTCTCGAACCAGATACGAATGCACCTGAATGATAATATGTTGCTATCTTGCTAGCAGCATGGCTGTGTATTAAAAAAAAATTCTCGACAAACCGGCCTCCTGTAAAATTGATGCCGTGTTTTTTGACATGGCCTAAGCTATCGATGTTATGCCCCATGGCCTGTTATTATCCAAGTTGGTATTTGAGTACAGTTATACCGGTTACATGTTGCACTGGCTAAAATTCGTTTATTTGCACAGGAAAGCAACAGGTGATGTATGAAGGGTCGTATTCCAATTGGACATTTGTGCTTTCCGGTGCGCCACAAGGAATACAAGGCCCCTGTTACTTAACATGTTCATCAACGACCTCTCTTACAGTACTTCCTCATCAATGTTTCTTTTCGCTAATGACAACTTACTGTTCCATCCAATACAGTCTCACTCAGATGTTACCCCCTTACCCCCGGATCCACCCTTAAAATCGACCACAAGCTCACACAAGAAGCCTTTGCGGCACCGTCATATAGACTGGGGCTTCATCAGCGACACGTGTATCACACCGTCACGGGACTTTACTATACACAGTCACGCAGGTAGGCGATCTTCCAGTAAATCCTAAACACGATTTGTGATCCAACGCTCAGTGCCGAGCCCTTGAATCAGGACAACCGAACATTTCCTGTGAGCGCCTTTTGTAGACTTCCATCTTGGGGCGGCCATCTTGCTTTCCTACTATTCAAAGCAATTTGACCAATCTGAAGCTTGAGGGAAAAATAGTCTGTTCCCTTTTATAAATTTGTAAAGCTCTATTACCATTTTCAATGGGTCTATAGGGGAAAAGGCAAAAGTGGCAGCGTCACGAGAAAGGTCTACAGCCCTGCGATTGCGCCTGTGCGCCCGCTTCACAGGACCAAACAGAGACCCGCGCTGCCCAGTCTCCTGAGCTGAATGAGGAATCTAGTAAGCGTTATGCTTGCTTAACAGGTTATCCGAGTACCACACACATAATTTACTTTATAAAACCAGGATTCGAGCAAGGCATCGATCTCAATCTTAAAGGCTGGGGCGGGTATCTAATCACGTTCAGTCCGCCTACGTTCGGTCAGACCATCAAGGAGCCTTTCCATTATACACGGTTTTGTGTGCGCTACGTACACGATGCGTTCCACTTTCACGGTCACAAAATCGACTCCATTGACTTAAAACTCGTGTGTGATGCATTTGGCCGTCAAAATCGCCCCAGGAGCGATTTTGACGGATACGCAACACTTGGTCCCTTAACACTGTCTGTATTTTTGTCCGTTATGTGCTCCCAAAATACGTTCGCTTGTGTTGCTCTTTGGCCCTGCCACCTCTTTGTTTCAGATGTTGCAAACGCATTGTTTCGAATCTACATTGGCATGATTAAGTGCACGGAGGATCTTTTTACACTCGAAAATAGCTTCGTGTGAACTTTATGGCTAGAATTTAGCAGTGCGTAAGATTCCTGTACTCAAGGGGTATAGCCCAGGACGTCAGTGATCGATAGTTGTTTTATTTCTGTTGAAGAGCGCCCTCGCACAACCAGTTTTTACTTGATGTCACTGGAGCTTGACTAATTATGAGTCGTTAGGGGCGCACTATGCACGGTGTCCGCTATCAAGCACTAACGTCTTGAAACCAAGACTAGGGGTAAATATGCCCGTTGTTTTTTTTTAGTCGGTCACCGCGCATGCGCGCAGACCACGAAATGTGCAAGAAGCTTTGAAAACTATCTGGTGCTCCATGCGTTCATATGTCTGGGGCGAGTACATCAACCCTGTTCATATGTGAATGCTGTCCCCCGGGGCGTGTTTTTGCAAGCCCTAACTAGAAACATGTTTGTGACCTCAAAGCAATAACCAGGAACATGTTGAAAGCGGCCCTCAAAAACAACGAACCTAAAACAGGTTTCGTCATCTGGCAGAGCCAAAGTATCAGGGAAGCCGATAACCTCGGTGATGAACGCTATTTTCACTCCACATTTGGCATAATTTCTTACCCATGCTGCTCTCTCTTTCCACTGTCTAGAAGAAAATACCTCTTCTTGATTCACTACATTTAGCCAAAAGAATTCGAACGTATAATTGGATTATATGAGAAGCGACGAGATTGTCTGTTTATTCCACATCAAAATATTTTGAACTGGCCATGATCCAACTCTAGCCTTCGGTCCTCGTTCGGTCGGAAAAATACGGCACACGGGCATAACCGAAGTCACGAAAACATCTTAACAACGACCAATGCTGAAAAACATTTCACAGCGCTGGTCGTCGAAACGCCCTCTGGCTTTGTGCAGCCTGGCGCCCTCTGGCGCTTCATAATACAATATGCGGTACCGGAAAGTTGTGTAACAGCTGCCGTTGGAAATAACGTATAACTTCTGTGGTAGCAACTGGCTACAGAAGTTGTCAGTTGGCCCAGAAACGGTATTGCTGCAGGGAAAGACGACGAAAAAAGTCATCAGTCTTCTGTATGTATCTGATCCTGGATTTAGATGGTCACGATGCCCTGCTACCATAATACAAAATGAAAAGACGCAGAGACGCGTGCCTCGTTGGCGCAGTCGGTAGCGCGTCAATCTCATAATCTGAAGGTCGTGAGCTTGAACCTCACGCAGGACATTTTCCTTGTTTTCAATTTGCGTCGAATACTTTTTTATGTCCTTTTAATTTAATGAATACTTCAAATTACTTAACCCATTTCCGAGGATGAAATGCTTTCTTTCATTATAACCCTTGCTACTTTTCGAGAGCTCGCCGGACAGATACTGAGCCGGTGTTGTCGTGTCGTTGTGGATGTGTGATTGGCAGGACATTTATGGAAATTGGCATGTCCCCCGAGTGCCAGCAAACTCCTGCAAAACCTCGATACTGCCACCCTTGTCCTTCTTCCATGGAAATGTTTCGTGATGTAGCATCCATATGGTACAAAACAAGTGCTTGAAAAATGCGTTTAAACTCTGATGAGCGCCGTTGTTTTGTTTTTTTCCTACTCAGGGATCCAGGAGTTTTTGCTGGGGGTCAATTTTTCTCAAGGCGGCAACCCCGGGGGGGGGATATTTGTCGCCGTTGTTGGATGGAAATCTCTTGTTGTCCTTCACCGATCACGCCAACAATATCCTACACGGTATATGCTTTTAGAGAGGCTTGCAACCTTAAGACCTAGGCCGTTAAAAATATAAACAAGGCAGTAGACCGCAGAAGGCTGACTCCCCCCGGATTCAAGCGAGCTACCTCACTAATACGTTGAAAGTTGCCTGGGCGTGAAGAATCTTGTGTCTTCTTCATTTTCTGATACAGCTCCCTGTCGACCGTGTGACACGAATGCAGCTACTACACATGTTCTGAAATGGACGAGTCACGTGTGACTTTGCCCTGATTACAAAGTTCCGAGAGAGTTGTGATGTATCGGCCCCCTTGTAACACTTGAATACATTTTATACAGGCCACTGCTGACGGTGATACATTTCTAGGGAGCTAAAAATAGGTCGGCCCAGTTTCATTTGGGAGACGGTGCTTGCACATAAGGTTGGGCATTTTTGTTACATTTGTAATTTGTAACAAAAAAAGTTATTCTAAAAATACGATGACCAGTATGCGTTTCTTTTCTCGGTGGTTTTTAACTAATCACGATGCACGAAATCTGTCGGCCCTTCCCAAACGCGCAATGGGTCGACCGATTTCGCACATTGTGATTACCCAACGAGTTTGCGATCTCCCGGAGGCGCACTATTGTGAATCGTCCATAATATCAAATTCTTATAAAAACACGAAAGACCAGTGAACGTAAGAAAGCAGGATGCTGGGTTGCTCTGTCAGGCAAGGGAGACAGGACAGCCAGTCGTACGGCCTCTACCAGGTTGTGTGTCGCGGTTTGAGCCCGAATGATCCAATGGGCATACGAGTAGGTGGCCGACTTGATTTGTGGCAGGGGGTTGACAGGCAACGAGGAATGAGTCGTTTCGGTATTTCAAACATCAGTCGGGAACGATGAAAGCGCGGGAGTCCTCGCAAGGCTGTGCTGATTAGATCTCGTACGTGCGTTCGAATGACCTCGGACGGGCTTCATTTGGGGCATGCGCTGTTCGAACACTGACCTGGCTCATTGCATTAACATGGTATAAGGCGTCACAACCGCGCCAGACAGTTAATGCTGTAGCGCAGCAGAGCTCAACCATGCATCGGTGCCTCGAGCAAGTGAAGTGTCCAGGGTGCATGTGAAAAATGAACGCCCAAAGAAAAGAAGAAGACCCATGTTAGGTTGACTGTACATCAACTCCAGCATAATCTCCAGCGTTATCTGAAATCTGCCGTCTAAAACGTAGGCTAAGGGCCGGAGAACTCGCCGTGGACAGATTCACTCGGTACACCAAGGAGAATATATCACTCATTGGTCTAACACCAAAGGTTCTCAAGGGGATTTGGACTTTGAGTATTAGATTAGATTGCTAATTCTTCTTCGGCTGATCCAGCCCAGCCCCGAGTGGGAAATTTAAATCCCTGACAGTCACAATAAATACAAAACAGGGGCGGAGGCGAACGGTTTTCCGGGGGATGGTCAGGCCTAGAAGATTTGTTTTTACAAATTAATAGCTACTTAAGCGCTCAGAAATAATGACTCCTGATGGATGTCGTCTTTATATATTTTATATATATTTCTTATATATATATATTTTATTTATATATTTTATATTTAATAATATTTCTTTTTTATTTTTTCATTTTTGGTATCCAAGCAGGGGCGTCGACCTCTGGATCTGCGCAGTGCACCTGCACAAGAATAAATAAAGAAAAAAAAAATTAGGACTGTAGCACACTTATAACAATACTATGATCGCTGCGCTTTGTCCATAGGGGGTGGCATCACGGTTTTGCGTACGGATATGGAAATTTCTTATCACCGGTGTATTGTTAAGGCGCTTCAAGAGTTACATTGAACGGACCCTTTAATTAAAATTCCTTTTCAGCAAAATGAGCCAGAAACATAATATAAAGGGTTGACTGAATTTTTTAATTAGTCTGTGTTAGTCATCCGTTATCACTTGGCGGTTGTTTTGACAACGGGATTAATTCAGGCAGCTATACAAAGTGTGAAGGGGCCGATCATGTTTTGATTGTCCGTGAGAAGTCAACCAAGCATTTATTGAACGGATGTTGTAGGCCTATGTCATTACTTACAGGAATTTTGTGATGCGGCGACACTTGAGTAGAAGCCGTTCGATCAGCATACACGTACAGGCCTGCTGTGCGCCACCAAGTGACAAAAGGCCCCGTTCTATAGTTTTTAGCCTATAGTTTTCATATCGATGTGAAGCGATACCGACGCTTATCAGTCCCTGACGATATCAGCAAAGTCCTGTAATCATATGGAAACACTTCATCGACGCAGACTGTTGGGAGAATTGGATCGAGCTCAGCCTCACCGACTGTCTGCGTGGAGTTGAGTAGGCCGAACACGCACGCAGGCACCACGAACGTACGATGTCTCTCGCGCAGTACCACGCATGCATTTTGCCCGTTCTCATGAGACGCCCCTATTGCTAACAAAACAGCTGAGCGTAAGCAAAGTACATCGAGCTGGAGTCTTGGTTTGGTTTCTAGAGGTGGTATCACCACCTAAGGGGCCGGTTCATACTCGGCCAGCGGCGTGGCTGAGGGGAGGCGGCGCGGGGCACGTCCCCCATGAAGCCCCCCGCTTGCCCCCGCCACCTCCCCGCTGTCTCGGCACAAAAGCGAACACGAACGCGAAATTGTAACACTTAGATCAAACATCCGCGTCGCGATTTCGCAAGAGTTGCGCACAATTTCACCTACGGGCGAGATTTCGCTGCAAATTTTGGGTGACGTCAAATTTGTATGAACCGGCCCTGAAGGAATCTTGTCCAAAACTTGTCCGATTTTTGGACCCCATTTTGTTGAATCCTTATGGTGCAGTGACGTCACGCAGTGTCAGTTCCGCAACTGTCTGCGTCTTGACATCTTGAGAGCCGTTGGCGTTCGATACCGCCACATGGAGACATGATAGGCTTAACCACCCATTCGGCATTCCGTAAACAATATCGTGCACTTCATCATCCTGTATACGTGGTATCATACAGGCACATCGGGGACCTTACAGATTCACACAAAACAAAATGTCAAAGTAAAATCTTGTTGCAAAAGGAGTATATTAAGAGTTTGGATGTTATTTTCCACTTTCCCTTCATGCGCCTGTTAAAGGTCTCTCAGTAGGCATCCGTTGCCAAGGGGTTGCTTAGGAGCAGAAAGAAACGGGCTGGAGATCCAGAATTTAAAAGCAATGTCGAATATTATGTTGCCTGAGTTTGTGAGCGTACGTAAACGGGATAAAAGTCTACAGTTTCCAACGGGAAAACATACCGGTTAATTCTTCTTTGTTGATAATGAGATCAGCCCCAGTTCAACTCAATGAGAGTCTAAACATTCATCTTATTTTTGCCAGGTTTGCCATATATGTTTTTTTTTTCATTATTTGATTGACTGATGAATGACTTATTGATTGGTCGATCGATTTATTGTTTGATTGATTGGTTGGTTGATTGATAATGCTGCAATTATTTGAAATTTACCGTTCTTCCAGCTAGGCGGGGTGACTGATCACGCACACCGTCATCAAACAAACTGCCCTTCTGTAAAATTAATTCACAAAAGCTCGCAGGATATTCTGAAATGCAGAGGGCGCCATCAACTGTTTCCGGTCGCTATTTTTCTTCTAGAGTTGCGGACCAGTAAATATGCCGCCATAAACAAAAGTGATAAATATCCCCACTTAAAAAAAAATCAGGAAAAATACCGCCAGGTTTTGCAGGTGTTTAAGACATATGTCAGATTAAAGCTCACTTTCGTTCCTCATCTGTCATTTTCCTTTCAATTTTCTTGGCTTAATTAATCGATAAGTTTTGAAGATATTTGTCTCAGGAAACGATCTCTGCACGAAATTGTCACTGGCCCCCATTGGCATTTTGGAAATTGATGCCGACACTCTTCTGCAAAATAAAGCGATGGGAGCGTTTTGTCTGATAGTTTCAGAAACATAAGCTGGCAGTCCTGCTTGCAAATAATTCCGTCATCCTTGTTTACAAACCATCCAGTCCAAGTCTCACGAAATGTTCGACTCCCAGAGGATCTGAAAGCCTACAAATCGGGATTCGCAACTTTGGGCCTACTTATTGGCCTGCAACCTCAAACACCACGCTTAGGTATTCCGTCGTCCCTGATCTTGAAACGACACGTACAGCTGCTACTTCAACTTGGTGATCAATCAAAATATGCGCAGATGATGTCACACCTGTATCCATTAGGAGGAGGTGACAACAAAGTGGGATTTAGGGGTGTAACACACTCTCTCTTGTCATTAAGGGCAAAATATTCGCTTTATTTGCCAGTGGTCTGCAAGATCATGTACTCGTATGTCTGTCGGCGAAGAAGTCATGAGAAACTCAAGGGATTGTGACATGGTGTTGATGTCGAGTCTCAGACAACTTGAACTGCACCCTACATTTGTCAAATGACACTGTCCTTCCCTTCCAGCTTTTGGATACACGGCTAACGACAATTTGTAAGATCCCCAACCTCGGCTCCGGTAATCCCGTCACAACCGTCCAGCAATTTCGTGGTGGAACTTCCCCGTTCAAATAACTGTTGATCTATATAGCAATGCATTCTTGGCACCTTCGTAGCTTCTTCCTTATGGGATTTAGTTACTCTATTATCGCGGTAGTTATCAAATTCCCCGATCGAAATAAAGATTGCTTGCCCACCTTCCTGAATGATCTTATCTTTGCTGTTGTTTAACACCTACTTTTTAACTTGATTCATAAAAATTTTGTTTGTGGTTAATTTCTTTTCCTCTACGATAGCTCAGAAACTCTGTGTGCGCACTATATGCAAGCGGGGGTGAAGTCTCTATCATCACGGTATCGTGAAATGGTTTCTACGATGGCCTTTAAAGCACTTTGTTTATGAATAGATAAAGATTAAAAGAAGAAGAAGTAGCCTTGTTTGTGGTAATGTTCCATTTTACATGTAACCGACTCCATTTGTGCCAAATGCCAAGAGAACGAGGTGGGAACAATTGCATCACTTTACACTTATTAATCTGGCAAGGAATGACTTCATTTTTTTTCCGCAGAACTTTTTTTACCCCAAATGTAGCAGCAACTTTGGCATTCATGTTATTACTTAGATTGGTGCTTTACGGAAGGAATAATAAATATGCAGGTATCACAAATTTCATTTTCTTGGTGGTCTCATTCTTTTGTTGACGTTTGAAACAATTGTTAAAAATGTCTTTTTTCCGAGTTCTAATTCTCCGAGAGTTATGACCATTTCATTAGTATTTTATTGAAAATTCAGTATGTCACAGATTCTAACCATCCATTGCAAAATTCTTCAAATTGTACAAGAAAAGCATAACAAATGCGACAATAACGTCGACGTAAGTATTCGCTATTTGCCCCGAGCGCGGAGGGTAAAAGCCTATTGTAATGGAGACTGGGGGCGCGCTTTACAAACACCAAAAAGGTTTTCAGTACAGAAGCCCTTATTCTGACTTCGAAAAGAACTGGGCAATCTCGTTGTTAATTAACAAGTGCCTTTAGACACCTTTGGCCATTGCGAAATAGACATACGGGAACCCAGCAACGGATACCAAACAGCAGGGCGACGTTCAAAATAACTGTTAGATAGACAATAGGTAATGACGGACATGGTCAACGAGAATTTACAAATTTCGGAAAATTTACGGCATAGTTTTTTTTAAATTATCAAACTTGCGGAAACATGCAGAATTGTTCAATCTGTTTTAATAAAACTTATCCTCTGGACATAACTTATTAATTAATTACCTGGGCGAATATTGCCGATTGGGAACTCAGTGGCAACGCAAAATTTAGGATTTCCTGACACCGCGTCAATATAGTGTTACCGCGATAACATAGGGACTGAGTAGGCTTTAACTGTACTGCTGGGATATTTTGTGAATGTAGACCCATTTGATAACCCTATGACTATTTACAATCCCTTCAGTGGTGCATCAAAAGAGACAGTTTTCAGGATCAAGAAACGAGATAATTAATCGTTCTGGGCCAAGTTAGCGTAACGTAAAAGAACAAACTTGTCATCTCTATCGCTAGGATTTATGACTTGTGACCGCCCTCTATCGGTGAATAATTTCGCGTAATGCCAGGCCGGTTACGGTTGTGCGCAAAGAGAGCAGCGGCGGAAGATGGAGAACTCTACCAAAACGGTGTTTTCACCATTGAGGGCGCCATTTGAGTGTGTATGTTAATGCACAGGAACGCAGGCATAACGTTACAGGTGTGCGTGTCTGTCGCGGCGCCTGGGCCTGTTGCATTAACATGCACTGCCGCATTCCTACCGAAATGGCGCCAATGCGATTACGTTTCACGCGTATTAACAGTGAAGTTTTCCACCTTGCGCCGATACAATCTTTGGTTGAGCGCAGGCTGAACCACATGCGTTTATGTCTGTGGCTGATGAACCGTGCACACGTAACACGAACGCTCTCCGCAGGAAGTAGACTACGTCCGTTATCCAGTCTTTATCATTGCTCATGTACAGGGAATTTAGTTGCAAAATTTCCAGCCATAGAATTCATTGTTGGTTTGTAAAAAATCTCTGTGTACATGTACTTAATCGGCTCCACATTGTAGTTTCAACCTTTGAATCAAAAGATGGCAGGACCGAAGAGCAAAAACGTGAATATCACAATCATACAAGCCAAGTTGTATTTTGAGAGCACATGCGTTCAGATACAGGCAATTTAAGCGCGTTATGCGCTGGACGCAGTGAATGCGATTACACGCGCTGTATAGTTTTCACAGTTAGACTGGCGGGCTATGCGTTTATATGTCTGTGATCCAGCCATCCCGAAATGAAAGGCACCCTCACCGGCAAAGAAGAGATGAACTGGTGGGAGGATTTCCGAAGTGGTTGTTCGTTGCTCAGGCCCGGCGGCATCACGGGATACACGTTAAGATCGAGTACGCTCAGCGCGTCCTATGCCGAACGCGCACAAGCCCCGGCGAGCGCGTAGTGAGTCCAAAACACAAACAGAAATAAATGCAGGACTGCCGCTGCAGCCGTGAACTTCAACAGGCCATCTCTCGCTCCGCTTGGAGTTGGACAATAATTTTGATTCTTTTCTCATTTGTAATTGAACCACTGCTCCTGATGCTCTGTGGTAAACTAATTGCTTGCTGTGACGTCGGTGCTGGAAGAACAAAAACTAGGACACCCCACACGGCAGAAATCATCGAAGCCCTGTACACGCATAGCGACCCATTTTTTAACTCGGTCACACGGACGTTCTTCGAAGTTCCGGTTTCCCAGAAAAAGAAAACCAAAACCGGGGCTAGGGATCATTTCCGGCTTTCTCAAGAGCATTCATCCATTTAACGTGGTTTCACTGGAGCATATGTGAATCACTGAAACAGAGCTTCAGTACACTGAGAACCCCCCCAAGGGCAATCAAGACAAGGCAAATAAAGCAAACTAAACAAAAACAAACAAAACCGATAACAATTATACAAATGCATGTACTTGTTTCACGCACGCAGTGGAGACATTCCTTTATTCACCTGTGGTTAAGGAAACTCGGAAAAAGGTGCTCTCCTATCTTTCTCGCATTAGGATAATTCCTTCGAGCTGGATTTTTAATGATGGTTTCCTGAACTATATTCCTCTCTCTTTTTAACACGGACAACCCTCACCACCCCCTGCCTCTGAACTGAGTTTTTCAAAGCGGGAAAAAATTGCATTCTGCGAGTCCACATCACATCTTCTAATCCTACATTAAGTAGACTTGTTGCTGAGGTTCACGTTATGCATGCCTCGCTCGTGGAACACAACGCACACTCACCCACAGACATCCCCAAATACCACACGAAGATGTGCATTCCGAACTGGGGCCAACTTCAAAATAGAAAATAATTTCAAACGACGAACTAACACGCTTCCGGTAGTAGATGATGGCGCCCTCTATCTGTACCTGCTGTCTCGCGAGAAAACGCCACAGTAGTTCGATCACCCGTGTGTATATAGGCCCCACGGTTTGATCTCGTCAAAAAATGTGTCTCAAAATGAAATCTCATCCGGGTACTGTGCTGCGGCTCATCGTCGATTGGAGGATGGAGCAACAACCGAGACACCAGAAATCAACACGCGTGCGTAATAAACTGCAGACTATGCTATAGTTTTGACAAAACGCTTGGTGCCCGACATATGGCGGGTTCCACGAAAAAAGACGACTGTTTTTCCACTTAGGTTGTCCGACCATTTGGAGCTATTAAAAATTGAAAATCAGCATGGTGAGTTCGCTCTTGGGCTGAGGCGGAGTTTTTGTTTAGTTTGGAGAGACCATATAATAGGATTTGAATGAAACTGGTGAAATGCTGAAATGCACGTATAAACACATCCCAAGAAAACTGACACTTGTCTACATTGCAACGTAACACGAGGGTCCACCGTCCCATAGCACACTCACAACACTACAATTACAGTGCACTGTCACTACACTACAACAAACAAAACAAAACCTATTCTTGGTCAGTTGCCAAACAGGAGATCACTGATATGAAAAAACTCCACTTTCTGTTCTTTCAGGATATCCTTTCAGAAACCTCGGTTTCTGTGGGACGCATCCAGGATTTCATGCCCGTGGGATCGAAGTTCGGGTCGGGCCTCCAATTACTCCCTTTGTAATAATTCCAGTAGTGAAGGTAAAGGGAATAATTATAGCCTAATGGTGGTGTTTGGAGTGCCGCTAAAACCGTATCCCTCGTAGACCTATCATATACACGTAAGCCTCAGCGACTTTGACAGAAAAAAGAAAGAATGTTCCACCTTTTAGTGCTATAATGAAATCGTAACCACATGCAGCTGTAGAAGGAAATGGTGTCTTATAATCTGCGTGCAAGACTGAACAAGCATTAAGCGGGTCACTACAATTCCTCGCAACTTTCTAATATGACGCAATCACACGCACGGGCTCATTCATGCATCCATGGGTAACCACACAAATCAGCTCGCCAAAACATGTGAGACAATCTTTGTTAATACAATCAACTTCGGCTTGAAACGTCATCTGCTTGCCTATTCACTGAAATTTTTAATACAGCGCACCTTCCACGTGAATGCTATAACACTTTACTGAGCTATTACTTGTAGCGTCGTTACTCTTATTGTAGTGAGTCTACCTATTTTAGAATGGAACGCGCTAGAAATTCTCAATGAAGTTCAGCGGCAACAACGTAAACACAAGGCCGGCATTTTTACTACGATAGTACAATACAATCGAGTTTCGCGCCAGAAGCTGACCGGCTTGCCATACTTCGCGTATTCCTGACAATCTTCGCTCATTTTTGGTACTTTGCGTGTCACAAAAAGAAGAAACCGACTGCAGTCTTCAAGGGGATCAGCAGAATTTTCCAACAGCAAACACATCGCAAATGCCGGTAGGTTTTTGTTTTGTTTCCTATTTTCTATGGGCCGGGCCGTACTGTAATGTTTTGTTATGCGTCGCCACATCAGAGGAATGCTTCTGTATACAAATTGGGTGTGACGGTAGAGGTTGTCACAGCGGGCCGGGCCTACTGTGATCTCTGATTTATTCTAAATGTTAAGCACCTCCAAAACCTCCCTCCCCAGACAAAATTTATATTTATATATAATAAAACTGAAACGAAGATACAAAAGAGAGTGACCGGTGTAAATGTGTTTCTGGCAAACTATTCACCCCATTTTCATGTTCGCAGCAATAACCGTGACTTGGGCTCGTTTGATAAATCTTCCGCCCCGATGTTGAACGATAACAGAACGTAGACGGGTTCGGTTATGTGGGAATAATGCCCATTACTTTTTCCTCCTCGTTCTTTAGGTAAGGCGAACAACCAGGCTGAAATAGCATAATTTTGTGGCCAAAACACGTGGGTGTGTGATCGACTAGCCGGTGAGGACACAGCCGCTGCAATCAGCATGGACCGGCTCATCACAGTGAGCAAACGATCCTCACTGATGGCACTCGTTCATATATTTTTGATCAGTTTTGCAACGTTAAGCAGAGGTAGGTGTCTGTGATACTTTGAATTTATTTAAAGCCCCTGTATTTTTTGTTCTTTTCCAACCTAATTTGATCTGTTATCGAATGGATCGTTTCTGTTTTGCATTCTCACTATTGCAATGTAAGCCATGATAATATACTATCCCCTAAGCTATGAGCCTATATAATTTACACGTGCATATGAAACATGGATTTTAAAAGACGTCCACTTACATTTTTGCTGGAAGCATAATTTAATGTTTACCGTTATAACAAGACAAAAGAATATCACAGACTGTCTGGAAGTCAAAATAATATCCATGGTATTGGTATGCCTTGCTTCCAATCAAAATAATCCGCCGTCACAACAAACCATCATTATAATATATGTAACATCCTGGAGTATGTGTGCCCCTGTTCCCACCCACGCATGACGTCTGTAATAAACGAAACACTCATTAATATTTCCCTTCGGGGTGCGCGGCCACACACAGTCACAGTCACAAAGATCAGCCAGAGCCAAGTTCCCACCGCAGGACTGAGAGCAGCCGGCGCATGCATGATCGTACCGCAGACTACGGCGCGCTTGCATCATCTTTTTTTTTTTTGGGTGCATCCATTTGGTCTTCGGGAGGAATGCTTCACGCTGGCTGTAATGCACACACCCTTCAAATGTACTACGCCTGTAGATTCTTGCTTGTCATGAAATGAGAAGCATGTAACAACAACGTACACTACATTGTACATTATTTTCCCACAGTTGACTCGAATAAAATATGCTTTTTATGAAATATCGAGTAGCCTGGAATAAGCAACTGTTTGTAAACAAACCCCAGCGACAAAATGTCCCCATTTCTCAAGGACCAATAACAAAGCGCGTTTCATCGCGCTTGAAGAGTTTCGACCGCTGGGAGCGCAGTCATTAACCTGTTCTCCAGGATGGTCCCTATACGGTCGATGCTTGATCAAAGTTGTAGATGGATACCAGTTTAATATTTTGGAACAACGCCTTAAGTAACTCAATACCACAAATAAATTGTTTAATGAGAAGAAATCGAAGCAAAACTAAAACCAAAAGTGATTTTATATTATTTATTTTGAGAATTACTGCCTCGGACAAGCCGAACTTAAGAGTTGTTTTGTTTCTAAAACAGCTATAATCTTCTAAGTTTCTAATAAAGCTGCTGTCTTTGAATTAAAATAAAATACACAGTTTTGTTTAAAATCCACATCACACAACAGAATGCGGACTTTGCGTGAATTCAGTCATCCGAAAAATTCAGTCATTCAGAAAATCTGTAGTCATGCCGTGAGGAAGATTTCGGTTGCTGTAACAGTCGTTTAACTAACACAGCAGAAACAGACGCGTCTCTGTTTGCCTCACAACAGGGACTTTTTACAATAACAGTGCATTTTGCTAGCGTGCCACCGAATGGTCAACGAAACCGGCCGAGACTGCAGCACTTTTATCCGTCATTTGTGTTTGAAAACATAATGCAGTACATGTAACTTGCAAGGGCCTCAATGGTCTTGCTCTCGTCGCCTATTGCTATATTTTTGGTTTTAGTTCGTTTCGTTTTTTAGGATTTAAATGCCATCATACACCACCTACCGAAATTCTCCGTTTTAAAATTTTTTTTTTAAAGTTTTTTGTGTATTTGATTATTCAAAGCATATATTTTGCTTCATGTAAAGGAGAGATCTCAAATGACGTTCATGGGTTAGGATTTACTAATTGTAGCTGTTCACAACTGAAATTCGGTAATCAGAATTCCGCAACGATCAATACATCTACGTCAAACGTTGTTTTCGCATTTGAAATAGAAATCAGATCAATGTTACCCTTGGCACTGCAACGGTTTGCAGCCTTTTTTCAAAGAAGGTTTTGTATAAGCCCAACAGCTGTTCACAAAACATTTCCAATGACGGTCTGATATTGCGCCGCTTAATTTTTATATGTAAGAACCAGTCAAATTATTCTTGCATCCGGTGACCTTATCAAATACACAAAAATGGAAGCCATACATGTGCGTCATTTTTTTTCACGTCTGCCAACATAGTCCGGTATTCCCGACATATAAGCTTTCCCAGCCCCTTCATAATCAATAGCTGAACTTTCCCCGGTCCTATTAATATAAGTGAAAACAAAACAAAAGCAATAAAAAGAAGAAGAAAAACAGAACAAAAAGAAACACATCTAGCAGAGACCATGCCAAAAGAAACAACCTCAAACACCAAACAAAGGGGAAATTTACAAAGAAAAACATTTCCATTGATGTTATTTGACAATACCAAGTGGAAGCAATTTTGTGCAGACTCTAATTTTTTTCCGATTTATCCTTATAGATTAGTTCTTTTCCATTGCTAAATAGTTCTCTCTCAGACATCTTTCGCAGTTGTGACTGAATGTTTTCGTTTTCATTAAGTCGGTTTTAAGTCAGTAAGCCGAGCATCCCATTATTAATGCCTGACTTTTGATCATTCATACATTATTCGATTACAAATGATAATAATTATGTCCATTTACTTCTCCAACAACCCCAGGGGCTGATGTAGCATCCCAGTGTGTTGCAGGCACCTACATGAAGTCGTCTTACCCCGAGGAGGGCCACCGTTGCGTTTCAGACTGTGGCCCCGGGTTGTACGGTGACGACTCGAGTAAATCTTGCCAGCCGTGCGCAGCCTTCTGCTACACCTGCGAAGTGGCCCCTGACAACTGCACGAGTTGCTCCAATCCGCGTTTTCTCCGTGGGAACAGGTGCGTATTTGTTTGCCCTTGCTTTCTTTATCACTTTCACAAAGTCGAAATTCCACACACGCGACTGGGGTTCGAATCCAACCAAGACAGATGGATTAGAGGAACTCCCCAGTATAGCGTGTCTTCGGAATCCCATATAGGATTGTCACCCTATACTTGTCGAATGGAACTTTTTTTCACCATTTTGTCTCGCAATGTTTTTCCCATTAGGCTTCATCTGCATTGCCTACATTTTGTGTGATTTCCATAAATAATTACGATTTCCCCCAAGTCGATATTCAGCTAACTCAGTGAATGCTGTATACAACGAGAATGGCAATATTCTAGGATCTCGATTTCAAATCATTAAAGTTGCTAAGGGATGTTTTGAATAAAACATGACTTAGTCAATGAAATAATCTTATTCAGTGTAACCTGCTAAATGGGTCGGTGCCAGACTATTTCGGTGTTATGCCTAACTTTCATTCTTTACATGTTGCTTTAAACATAAAGATATAACAAATCATTTATTTTAAATAATGCACCATCGCAACTGAGATTAATCTGTAATCAACTTTTACTTCCTTTGCTTTCATTTCTATTTTTAATTTCCCAAAATAAAAAGAAATAATATGGCTGACGTGAAAACTGTCAATTGCCTCCGAACTATTGTTCGTTTCTGACCAGATGCAGCTGCGCGATGTCGAACACCAGTCTTAACCGACGAATTAGCAACCGTGCGAGCGCGTGCACCCTTTCAATCCTTGCGCGCTTTGCCGAGTAGACTGTGTTCAAGGGGAAGCCATGTTTGATCGTAATCCCCGAATCTATCATATTCAATGTAATCTGTGAAATGGGGTGGTACCAGACTCTTTGGGTTCCAAACCTCATTTTTTTAAATGTGGCATAAAACATTTAGATATAGTTTATCACAAACTTGAATCATTCCAAACAGAAACTGGCATGAATTTGTATCAAACTTTTATTTCGTCGTTGTTATTTTTATTCTTGGGTTCCCAAAAGGAAAGGTTTTACCTCACTTTCAATTCATCATGGCCGACACATGAATAGTCTAGGAACTGCTCGCGGCAATTTGTAATTCGTGTCTTTATACATGTACATATCGTTGGAAATGGCCGCCTTTCACTGTTTTCTTCAAAATAACGGCTTGCCAGACAGAATTATTTCACATTCCCATAACTATTTTTAGACTCCCTGTTGCTTTTTAACAATTATTTTGTCAGTCACTTTTTGGATGGCTGCAAATGATCGAATGTACCTTTAATAAAGTAGGCCTATCTTCTCTTAACCCTGTTTTCGTGGAAGTTGCAGCCTAAACACCGCTACGTTCGCTTTTCCTTGTGACACACACTACACGAAGATGCACTGATGGTTAATTTTCGAGAATGAATTCGCGATTGCCAATAATACCTGCAACATGCCTCTACACCTGTACATGTATAGCTTAGAATGCATGAAGTTTATGCATGTGCACCGTCCAGGGAGTGGGCGGCGCAATAGATCGATTGCACCCACTACGTCACGTGACTTTAGCGGCCCTCAAACATCAACAAACATGGCGTCCTCCTATTGCAAAGTGTGTCAATAACAACGGCGACGGTCACTACAATACAGAGACTGATGGTGTGCTAAGTATAGGCTACTATATATTTTAAAAAAATCAGCTTGATATTAACAACACTTAAAACACGCTTTGCCATGGGGCGTGTTGATAATATACCCACTACAGGTCATGTGACTTCGCGGGCGCAATCGGTCTGCTGAGGGCAATGAGTGAACGGCTCTTTAGGTGCGGAGCTTAACATTTCTCCTGCAGACATACAGAATGGACAGCTTGGACTTTATTGAATACACCCCCCCCCCAAAAAAAACCGAACACTCTAAACTATGGATGCCTTGAAACATCCCGAGCATTAATTAACAGACCTAACACATAATGACGTCACTCTTTGTTTACGCGTGCGCTTTCCCATGGGAGCTCGACGGGTCTCACCCTGCCCCATTGCTATAGGAAACTTCACATGTAAACAAAGCGAATAAAAGTCTAGTATACCGACATATAAAGACCAGTTTATGTTGCTTCCACAACGAATAATGTCGTAGGATAGTGAATTTCCTCAATCCCCTCTGCAATGCAGATGTGGCCAGCTGGTGAAGTAATAAATCACACACTTCAAGAAAATGTCATCGCTTTAAAAATGAAAATAGGAAAGCACCTGTGTGTGTATTCTCCAGTCTCTTCTGTTGGTGTTGAATGATATTTGAATAAATCTTCCTGAAAGTTACTCAGAGGAGTAAAATTACCCAAGTACAACCGCCGTGAGACGCCGTGAACAGAGCAAAAACAGCAAACAAGCACACACAGCCCACAAAACTTACACCGTGGCCTGCATTTTCGGATAGTTGATTGCAGTTGAACACAAACTGGAGGTATTTGTCAATCAAGCTCAGATTGTGACGCTAATTTGGAAACTTACACCTAATTAAAGAAAGACATCGGGATGCAGAAAGTAATAAGCAATCTGCAGTGATACCGAAACAAGTTCTGATGACATGCCACACAGTGTCATCACCGTTTTGTTTACACTCTTATTCGAAAATCTGGCTGGCACGGTTAATGATTTGTATTAGAGACAATGAGACATATCGAAGTAGAAACTAGCAGTGCATATCCTGAAAAAATATAATAAATAAAACAAATAAACAAGCAACAGGACTCTACAATACTATCGACAAAAATACAATGACATCTCTTTATGTCGTGCCACAAAATAATTGTTTGCTAACACCCTTATTGAAAACGAAAGCTGGAGGGGAACAGGGGAAGTCCATATTTTCGTGAAAATCCAACACACGTGTTTGAATCTCCAAGTAGGGAGGTAGCGAGAAGGTCAGACCGTTGAAGCTCTGTCCTTTCCTGTACTTTACGTCAGATCTTCTGTGGAATTTACAAGATTAAAGCTCTCTTGGATATCAAAGCAAGGGATGGTTTTCTTCGTATGATAATCTGTATTTTGTCTCCAAATATTGCGCTCATGGCCGTCTCGGTTACGATACGGAGACAGCGCCGTAGACGAGCAATGCGTGGGAGGACTTTGGTTTTCAAGCTCGGCGCTATCTTGCTGCTGATGGCAAGTGCGTTTTTGCACGTGGGCCACCTTTTCTAGTGTGCAACATACGCAATAATTGTGCCAGTGCGTCTATAAGATAAGAGGTTATGGGCGGAACCAGCGTTTCATTAATTGCTTAGGGCAGAGTATAATGTGTCTGGGTGGTGGGACAGATGTGACGTTCTTACAACGGCACGTGATCCGGCCCACCTCCTCGTGATCATAACGTCACGGAGAAATCTCCGGTTAACGTTTTCCTTCGAATTATGCACACTGTACCGCAGCCAGACAGTCGAGAGTGACGTCACTGCCGTCCCCGACGGATGGAATTACCATCCTCGCGCCGTCTTAGAAAAGATGCCATTACACCGACCATGAGTTAGCTGAAGGCATCATCATTTCGACTGTAATTTACATGCATCTGAATACGGAAAAGCGTGCAAAGTGGCTTCGACATTTTGGACTCGCGATTTGCAGATCGCGGTTTCTATCGTAGGAATTGATTTATTTTTCTTTTTTTTGATAGTCATTTTGATTGTCATTTGACAGTTCCGGTTGTGTTAGAATGCGGGTATATTTCCTTACGATATTCTAAGGTTTAGGGACGAAAGAGGGGGAAATCCCTGGCATATTTGAAGCAGGAACAAAAAAATTACAAAAGCACTGTAAAACATCATGATCTTTATTGATCTCAGGTGATTTCCCATCAATGAGATGCTGTCGAAATTTTGCATATTTAATTCCATCGACGGAAGAAACTTTCGGCTTCCAGGGAAAAAATATTGCGCTCAGAAAATATAACAGGCGTCACTGTGAAGCCTAATCGACATATCTATATTTATCACCCATTTCTTTTGGTTATTTTACAAAATGTTGACACTTCCCTCACACTCTTACTTAAGGCAAACTGTCAAATCTAAACAATCTCAAATTCAGAACAAGTAGATGTAGTTAAAACAGAGTCTACATATTATTATACATTTAATATAAAAATCATAATTTATATGTATAATATAAAAAAATCATAATTTGTATGTTTAATATAAAAATCCATAATTTCAAAGTACAAACGATATGCACGCAAAATTAAAAATACAATTGACTATAATGTAAAATATCAAAAGTGAACCAGTTCTAAACCATATTATGATTAAATACAAGGAAAAAACTGAAATATATATTTATTGCATAAAGTTATATTAAATTCGTCTTACAAAAGAAAGTAAAAGAAACTATTTAGTACGGTATAGTGACGCAATTTTCTGAACATTGCTGAACAGTCTGCCGGTTAGTTCTGACGCACGCGTACAGGAAAGCAAGAACAGAAATACGAAAATAATAAGTGCGATTGTTTCTTCTGAAATGCTATAGATGTGTAATGGATTGTGGGAATATGTTCTCTCGGGGACCTGCGCGGACCAGGCTTAGGCTACGGGGAGGCAGCGACGCGTTTGAAGGCAGGGTGGAGATCCTACACGAGGGGGTGTGGGGATCGATATGCGATGACAGTTGGGACATACACGATGCACAGGTTGTGTGCAGTGAACTTCAGCTTGGTGAGTGATGAAAAAGCAACCCGTCATTCCTCGCGCCTTCGGTCATCGCTATAGGCCTACGCCTTAATAATTCGTCCATCTCGTCCAATTTGCCTTGTTTTCATGATGACTTTTCCCAGTCCTAGCCTCCATTTACCTCTCAATAGACGGCATTTGCGTGTCTTCCACCTTTATTTGAACTTACCGATCTATTTATCCCCCGAAAATGAAAAAAAAAATGGTCAGTTGCAACTTGCTGAAGAGATCGTCGATCCCACATTCCAGTTTTGAGTCCGTCGTTTGTGCATTTTGTATCCACGAAGTTAAATTTCGGATTGTGTAGTAGGATGATGCTGTGCACTGCGGCAGTTTCAACTTAGCAGCACAAGATTAAAAGTGACTGAGCGATGACGGAAGTTAGTCATAGTTTTTTAACCTACCTAGCTGCATGAGCTGCGTATGACTCAGTTTTCAACTTGACATATCTTCAGGTAACGCGGTTGAGGCGCTCAGCGTTGCCAACCGGTCTTTCGACGGGGCATCATCGCGCATGCCCATTCACCTTGATGACCTGGAGTGCCTCGGGACGGAGTCCAAGTTAGAGTTTTGTCCTAATCTTCAGTGGGGGAGACACAACTGCGCCCATTACGAAGATGCAGGTATGAGGTTACCCGCCACGGCTAATTATGCACGGTCGGTGATGCTCGCGTTATTTCTAATGAGCCAGTTAGTTTTTACATCCGAAAGTTTTAAACTAGGGACAAGACGATTTAGAGTGAAAATCAATCTCAATTTAGATTGACATACTCTGACAAAATAATCACTGCAGTCGGAGGTCAAGTGAAAACTGGATACTTTCGATTGAAGAAATTTCACACTAAAATTTTAACGTCTGGTCCCTAGTTTCCGACTTTTGGGAGTGAATTTTCACTCAAAACAATAAAGATACTTAAAAAACGGGCCATGTTTATGAAGCTGTTTATCGACACACACTCGTCAACAGCTCCCTTTCAAACATATTACCAGCAGCAAGCTACTGATCAAAGGAAAGTATTTCTTTTCATGCGATAGGCTTATTTAAATCAAATCGTTCCGTTTTCTTTATACAGGCGTAACACATTACTTTGTTTACAGAAACGTAAAGCTTGAAGGACCCATTTTAATTTTTATCTATCGACGGTTCGAGTCCTTGCTATACGTCCGATCTCTGAAGAAAAGCTAGTGTCTGAGTTTTCCTCGTTTTGAACAAGTCACGTAGACTCGGCACCAAATAGAGGAAAATAAGTTTTGTAGCCTACATAAAAAATAATTTTTAAAAAAGTCAATACACGAGTTTCAACTCAAAATAGAAGACGGCAAAGAATTAACAGGGTTAACAATGATTCAAATTTTAAAAAGGAGGAAAAACATTATCGTCGCTCAACATGCTCTTCAGAGTTGAAGGGAAAATGCAACATTTTTCCCACAGCTGTTCGATGCTCCGGACCAGACGTCTCTCGTCTCTGCGTAGCTTCTTGCGGAGATGGTTACTACCGAGTACCCGGCACCAATCGGTGTGAGCTCTGCTCCCCTGATTGCCTGACGTGTACCGACCACGCGGAGCACTGCCTGGCCTGTGAGGCCCCACGATTCCTGACGGAGGGCCGTTGCGTCCTCAACTGTGGCACTGGGAGGCACGGGAACACCCTGAGCCGCACCTGCGAGTCCTGCCACGACAACTGCAATAACTGCTTCGACGGGCCCATCAACTCCGTCTGCTCCAGTTGCAAAGATCACCTCTACCTGGATGGTGGAATTTGTGTCGAGTCTTGCGATCCTAAACTATCGAAGAACTTGGCTATTAGATTGGTTGGAGGAGTGACGGCCTATGAAGGACGTGTGGAGGTAAAGTGTACCTATTTCTACTTTTGTTTACACAATGAACGCAACTTCCAAACACAACTACTAACTTTTCCCTTCCCGACGACTGTTTCACGTCATGATATGCGTCGTGCACGAAATATAGTCCAAATCTCGTTCTAAGCGGAAATCAAGATGGCGGGCTGCGTATGCAGTTCTGGTAGGCTCGTCGTTCGATTGTAGCAACTTGGTACATGTAATGTAAGCAACAACACTTTAAACGTGTCTGCCGTGTAAATCTCGGCTTCCTTTATAATTGGATTAGGCCTAGGCCTAACGTTACCTCACTGCTGATGTCAAGTCATGCCAAATATTGAAGTAGGCCAAATGGAAACTAACGAAAAGTTAGGACTACATGGTGTACACGCGTACACGCATGGCATGCGTACGCACAAGTTCCGTTAGGATCCTCCGGTCTAGACCATTAAACAGGGCCCAACGAAGTATACGACGGAGGAGTATTCGTTGGGCCCTGTTTACGGGTCTACCTCCGGTCATGCCGGTCCAGGGATGTTAGGATCCGAGGCGCAGGATATTGTCATGGAAATTTAACAGCGTGAATC
The DNA here is from genome assembly GCF_054643075.1 of Acanthaster planci. Lineage (NCBI taxonomy): Eukaryota > Metazoa > Echinodermata > Asteroidea > Valvatida > Acanthasteridae > Acanthaster > Acanthaster planci. Next base: position 19,761,252 of record NC_141781.1, on the reverse strand, counting down.
GGCAGAGTAATAATAATATATTAAAAGTAGATCATTTTGTTAAACTTCACATTCTCACTCACATTTCATACCCCAGGTACCATGTTTTATTCCTTCCTGCATGTATCAAGGCCTAGGGCCTGAAGGCATTATTGAAAATGATTTCCCACTTGTACAAAGCATCGTTGAACGCATGGTTGGATATACATGTACATGATGTAGGCCTACCTGTACATAGCCTTTTGTAGGCCTACCATATTTTCCTACTTGCAACACAGAAAAACCTTTTCCTGTGAAAGTGTTCACCAACTTTTGGGATAATCATCTTTTTGCACATTTGATTTTATATCTTATGATCTTTCAGTCCTTTTCCATTCATCTCTGGCCAATTTAAAAAAAATCACCTGGTGATATGTGTAATTTAAGTCCAGTTAACATTGATGTAGGAATCCATAACAATGAAAGGATGGTTTTGTACTCTTTAGGTTAGAAGGAAAAACTTGAAACTGCCTGCAGTGGGTCTCAAGCCTGGGTCCTTGTGTTCTGCTAGGGGGGAGGGGGCAGGGCCATGTACTTGTTACTGAAAACCTCTTAGCCATGCGCTCACATGGTCACGGTTGATAAATTTGATGTAGGCTTTCCCTGCAATTTCAGCAAAAAGTGTGCATTTTTAGGTCATGGATGCCTTTCAGTCTTGTTCATGCCGGGGTTTCATTTTCACACCAACCGGTTCATGTACCGTACATGTACATGTGTACCTGTGTTACATTCAGCTTCATTTTCTTGCAAGCCAATTGCAGGTTTTAGTCATTCTATGTGCATTTTGTTATTTGTGTTTTTAAATGTAGCATTCAAGTGCCTCCATATTCACCAGTAAGTTAAATTTGTCCAACATTAACAGATTGGCTGAAATCAAGTTTAACCCTAACCCTCCTCAATCCTTCACCTGTTGGAGGACTGAGGAAGGTTAGGGTTAAGATTCATTGAAGCGCCAAGGATTTTTAAATCTTGTGGTACATATATTTCAGTTTTTATTTAAAGTCACTCTACTTCAAACTTGACGTGTTCATTTAAAATGCAACAATCGCTTTGAGTACATGTAGGTACCTGTACATGTACGCGTATGTGGTTTGCACGTCTTTTATCATAAATGCTCTTTAACTCTCTAGAGGGATAGGATTAATGATGTACATGAACTTACTGCTGCAAGCACTGCTTTACTTATAAAAATCCTTTATATCCTGGCCAGTGTTGTACATGTACATGTACCGGTAGCTAAGCCAGTCGGCACCATTCAGGATGTTCAGGGATCTCCTCCACAGCGTTCTACCGTCCAGCACTAAGCTTGATGAAACAGCCCACCGACCAGCACAAAAATCCTTGAAAATCCCAGAAAAAAAAAACATTAGTCACTACGAAAATTTTTACCCGGAAGAAATTTAAAAAAATTGAACTCTTTTATAATCAATTTGAAAACTCAACTGAAAAAGTGATCTAGAGTTCCCTTAAGCAGGCCCCTAGACCCCCCCCTCGGCCGTGACCCGCGAGACTCCTGTGGCTTCGCTTCCTGTCTTCGCCCTTACTAAATTGTCCTGCACTAAAATGCGGCTGGATGTAACACTGTTTTCTGTAAACAGTTTAATTCAGTTGAAATTGATGCAGGATTTGTTTTGTGACACGCGTCTTCTTTACATGCGGTTATTTCTTATCAATCTGTTGTTACAATTCCAAACGGGAAGTTGAAACAAAAATCATGAAAATGGAAATGTACCAGTACATGTGAGGAAAATCAGGACTGTCGTTTTACTTGTAACATGAAAGCAAGTTTGGTTTTTTATTTCCCTGTGCATTATATTGTTTATGTTTTCCGCTTTCCTTTCCTGCAAAGTACATGTACAGGTACACTCTGATCTGAAAGCATTTTGCCAAAAGTAACCACATACTTGAATCAAAACGAGGTTCATCCGTCCCTTATTATTCACACGCTTGTATCAAGTTTTGCCTTCCTTCAAAATGACTGTGATTATATCTAAAGTGTAAGAAATTAGAGTCCAAATGCACGATACATGTATGCCAGTGCCATGTAGACCAATGTGAATGGAGGAAGATGGAGATCGTTTGCTGGTTGCTTAAATTGAATTCTTCAGCAATCTCTTTCCCAGGCTTCCGACACATTTGAATAAAATGACAGGACTAAATCAGGCATGCAGTGTCTCCTTTGATCAGCATATTTCCTCATGTTTCGCTTCACACTCACTCAATTGAAAAATTGAAACACACAAACACTTCTTGTATTAAAGATTGGAATTTCCTCGTTTTTTTTCTCAACGTCCATGTAGCATGTCTGACTATTCAAATCAACTTATTTAATATATGACTGACTCAAAAACATACAGTGACAGAATCCAATGGTGTTCTTTGCTGTTTGGATAGAGACCGGAAGATTCAATTAAACAAGAATTTGAATCTAGGCCTCACATTTTCGTGATTTCGTCTGTTACTTTTTTTGCTGAAATTGCCTGGGAAAATACCGGCAGTTGAAAAAATGTGCCCTTTTTGCTTTCAGTGGACCTCCTTGTAAAAAAAAAAAAGTTTGCACCCCCGTGGTACATGTATATGTACCTCCTTAGAAACTTCTCCTCACATGTCACGCTGCTGATGACAACCAGTAGAAAAAAAACTAAGTTCTGGTTTTCACAAGAGTTGTGTAATAGGGCTGAGTCACTTCGAATAATTCACTATTCAAATATTTGACCTTAAATTTGATCAAATGCATGTATTTCGTCGTACCGACCGGCTGATTGTTGACCGTATGCAAAATCAGTCACAAGAATGTATACAGTTGTACATTATAATCAATATAATACCGGGTAGCTTCATACATGTACATATACAACTGGGAGTATCTTCAGCCACGATTTAGCAAGATTTAAGAGATGAACAATACTTCTTGCCCTGTTGAAAAATTCTATTCCTTTTAAATTGTTTAATAAATAATTTACTTTTTGAATTTCAAGATTTCTGTCGCTTTTCATTTGAGTCTGCTTGAAACAAGCCTCCATAGCCCAAGTTTTCTCATTTAAAACAAAGCTGAGCAAGTTTACCTTATACTTCAGTACACGTACCGTAAAACAAAAAGAGCCACATGGACCGGAGTTCAGAAAATGTGTTCCCCGTCTTGGAACAAACTGCTTTGATTTAGAAAGATGAAAGAATTGCCTTCGCCATTTTTTTCTCCCAACCTGGAGGAGAGACTTTTTTGCTTACTCGGCTTTCAGTTATCAGACATGGGTGTGCCATAAACCATAAATCATAAACCACGGAATGTTTTTTTAGAAAGGGTGCACTTGTTTGTTTGCCGCAGGTGTACATTGATGGGGAGTGGGGCACGGTGTGTGATGATGAATGGGACATCAATGACGCCCTAGTGGTTTGCCGGGAGCTGGGATATGGCTCTGCCACAGCCGCTGTGTCTGCACCTGGCTATGGACGGGGCACAGGTTAGTAATATACCCTTTCATAGTGTAGGGGAGGTTTCAAAGGAATGTTATACGCTTACTGCTACCGGTAACACTGTGTTCTGTATAGGGATCCGGATCGGGATCGCAATCAGTGATCCGGATCCCTGTGGAACCAAGAGGCCCACAGTTTACTTCTGTCGTGAAATCGGTCAAGATGAGAACAGGGGTGTGCATCCCTTTCAAAAGTGACCAAACCATTGAAGCTTTGGACCCTCCATGAAAGGTTACGTAGTGAAGTACGGCAGATAATAGTGGGCAGTATTTGCACCTCAAAAACAATTTCGGCCCACCCAAAAGTTTGGTTCCTGATCCACCTTTGAACAGGTCCTGTTGTACTGAACCACGTCCGCTGCGATGGCAGTGAAGCTGAACTGGTCCATTGCCCGCAAAGCCAATGGCGGGACAACCAGTGCAGACACACGGAAGACGCTGGTGTACGCTGTGAAGGAGCGTCAGGCACCGGTAAGTGCAACCTGTAGAAAAAATCCGGTTTTGAATTGAATCCGGCATGTCTACATGGTACATGTATTCCTTGAGAAACAGTGAAAGTTCTGACCGGTTCCCTGCCATGTTGTGACATTCATACAAATTTGTAGCTGTACAGTTCAGTGAAGTATTACAAGTTACTGATGGCGCTCGACCCAAAAAACCAAATCTATTTAAAGCACATCCGTGTAGGGTTTGTACCAAATGTGTAATTAGCACATGTACCTCGGGTTCAGAATTGGAATCTTTTGCATTTGCCCCTAAACCTTTTCATGAAAGGGTTTTTTTCTAATGAAATGTAGACACCCGTGTAAAATGTACTGCATGTATATAAACCCACTTTAGAAAAGGGTGAACAATTATCCCTCAAACCCCTCCCCCCCGATAGAAAGAGGTAAACTCCCAAATATGCACAGAATACAAAAGCTGGTCACCACTGCCCAGCTGCCTCTGAAGTATTGAACGTGATCAGTGGATCAAGAAAGACGGTGCAGTTGGAAACAGCTGTGCCGCGGTTGTAGTTTAAAACGGCAGGAGGCCATTCAGTGTTTGTACGGCAGGTATGTGTGCATGTATATATCAGCGGTAACCTCACCATGAACTTGCCGTGAACTCGCCGGCTTCCTGTCCTGGGCTGTTTGTAAATAAAGTAGAGCAAGTGGAGCTATATGTAGCAACAGGGCGTAGGTGGCGCAAGGCTTCAATCTAAATATTGATGCCGTGGTCGTTCTCATGGCCGATTGAACTTTATCAATAAAAGCAGTCAAGTGATGGGAACACAGAGAAAATTATTCCCGCGGCATGTACAGTTAACGTATTTAGAACAGCTTTAACCCTACTAATAGTCCTCAATCCTCCAATTTGAATGGGATGTTACATAAATAGGGGAATAGATTTAATGTTCTTTCCCACATACAGTATAAGGGTACATGTATGATGTAGTAGGCATATCTACGGTATTCGGGCCCAACAGAAGTATTTGATTAAAGAGACCAATGAAACGAGAAAAAAAAATCATAATTCTCTATTTTTGCTATCGTATGTTTGCCCAAATTTACAATGCACATGTAAGTTAAGACGTTTCTTAACATTTGAAAAAGTTTCAGCTTTTTGAGTAAACTAAGTTTCGTGAAGCATTTTAACAGATTTTTTCCAAAAGTTTCCAAATTCATGCAGGGTTGGGGGAGTCAGGGACTCAGTCATTTGTTTCTATATCGAGTTCTTATTGACCTGAAGTGATGTCCGGTGCGAGTTTGTTCACCAGAATTTCCGTAATATTTGACAAATTTTCTGTATACTGTAATTCCAAATTTTAAAATCAATGTGATAAAGTGTGAAGTTTTTATTGTGCTCGCCCATGTATACACGAACATGGACATACTCACCTTCATTATACATACATGTAGTAAAGATAGATGTAAATGACGGTTGACTGAATAGTAAATGCTGAACTTAAAATGTCTTAAAGCTAAACTTACATGTACAGTGTATACAGGCTCAGGTGTGCAACTTATAGGTACCCTGTAGCACCAATGACTGCCACGGTGCATGTAAAAGGACACATCTAAGCAATCACGCTGATCATTTTTATTCAGGCCCGCCCCCCGCCCCTTTCCAGTGACAAGTTCCACTCAGCAACAAAAACAACTTCTGAAAAACAATCAGCATTTGATGACCACCCCCTCCCCCAGAAATCTCGTCTTCATTTCAAGTTGTAAACACTTCAAGCAAATTGGATTCAAAGGGTCGGAAGAAAGTGGCTGGGAAATGCCTGAGATTGCACCGCTGGCCATCTACTTGTAGAAGCCCAACTTATCCAGAGGTCCCATGTTGCCACCTGTGCAATCTTCATGCACAAATCCTTCCCCCCCCAGAGTTGCTGAACTTAAGGTTACATTGTAGAGCGCTGTGAGAAATAAACTTGTACTGAATGCCCGGGGTGTGAGAATTCAGCTTGTTAGCCGATTTCAGGTTTTTTTTGTTCAGATGTTGACCCTGAATTTCAGCTTTTTTGTACACCTGGTCTGTCCTAGTGTGGAAACTTTTGACATCTCAGTTTTTTGCTACATGTAGCTGTTGTTAGCTTTGATTTTTAAGTGGCCACTCACACCCCTGTAGTGTACTGATGGGGCCTACACTGTCCATGTACATGTACCAGCACTCCTTGTTAGCAGTTCAGGTGCAGCAGTAGGCATAGATGTAGATGTACATGCATACATGTAAAAACTTGATAAAGTTGTTCTGCATTTCTCCCGCCCCTCCCCCTTCTGTCTGCCTCACCCCACCCAACTCCTTCCTGTTTCTTGCATGCTGTGGTGCCTGCTGAATTCCTCCCGTTACCATGGTGACTGTATCCTCCCCGGTAACATCCTGCAGCCACTAATTGGGGCAGCCTGGTATCCACCCTCACCCATCCCGGTAAGTGCTTGTAAGGCGGCATCTCCAAACTTAGCAAATGCTGGGGCAAAGGTCCCCCGAGAATGTACAGTACTCCCTGTTTCAAATGTGGAGCTGTAGCCTATAGCTGAGTCCTTTTGCATAAGTAGGTACGTGTACGTGTACATGTATGTGTACTGGCTGAGGACACCATACATGGTCGCATTTGAATACTTTACCTTTACTGGTACATGAAGGCAGAAAAGCAAACAGATTTAGCGTCTGAGTCTTCAGGCTTTAGAAAATGGTTTGGACTCTGAGTAGTCAGGGGAAAAAATGTGTTTTTTCTATTTTTTCTGGAAGTAGAGCGCTTCTTAGGCATGCCTGACGCTGCCCGCCAGTGGTATTCTTTTTTACGTTGTTCTGTACATTCGCTACTTGGGCTTCATTTCTGCTGCACACCTTAATACAACTCTACCTGTTTTGCTTGGGGGGTTTGTAAAGGACTCGGCCGCAGCTTTGCATGTAAATTAGACAGTGTGCATTCCCCCCAGGGAATAACCTTGTTAGTGCATGGACTGACTTCAAAATGCCATTTGGGAACACGTTGGAAATATCGAGTGCCGCTAGTAGGACGAATAGTGATTTTTACTCACAGACGTCTCTTGTGGTAAACATTGTGTTTTTTGTTTTTTTTTTGGCCGGGTTCATACTGCAACATAAGCAACAGGGAATTTGTGGGCAGTGATGAAGCAAAGTGAGGATTAGAGGAGGTTTTCATCTCCGAACCCCTCCGTCAAAACATTCTCTTGATAGGGATTAGAGAACGAATCCTATGGAATGCCTGCATGAGTCCTTTTGTACTGATATGTTGATGGATGAAAGTAAAGTGCAGGTATTGAGGTAAGAAAAAGTGGAAGCGCATGTACAACGTAGACGGCCGGCTTTTTTGTCTGAGAAACTACAAGGCTAGGACAGCACTCCTGCTGCAGCTGTCCGTGGAAAGTTCTTGCTCCTCTACGCCATGCACCTGTTTCCAAAACTTAAGTGGGAGTAGTGGGCTCCAGTTAGCACAATGAGGACTTCTTTGCAGGCATGTTTGGGTCACCAATTTTGGTTTGTCTAAAGAGGGTAGTTATTTCTTGTTTAGAAATGATGTTTCCTTTTCAGTTTTCCTGGTATCTTTGCTTCATTTTTCTGCACTTACTGAGCATCGCCAGAGGTTAACCCTAACAGTCCTCAATCCTCCAACAGGTGAAGGATTGAGGAGTGTTAGGGTTAAGAAACAATTGAAAAAAAAATGAAATACCCCAAAAGTTCACAAAATGAAGTTTGTCTGATTTGGGTCTACATGTACATGTATGGCGTTTGTGTGACAAGTGAGTTTCTTCAGTAATACTCCCTGAAACAAACCCAGAACTGAACTGATGGAGAGCATTTGGGAAACTCCTTGGTGCAGATGCATGGTGCACTCCTTGGTGCAGATGCATGGTATACATGTATGTACAGTAAAGATTGCCCTCATCTGTATAAAAACTGCCCATACATGTACCACAGGACAATTGATGTTTAATTTTTCCAGTCAGGAAATATGGTAACAGTGTGAAAGTACATGTACATGTATGTACCTTCGATTTATGTAGCAATGACTTTTTTTCACTGTCGGGCACAAAAACTGTCAAGTATTAGGACCAGTTTTTACAGACAGGAAGCATGTGTCCCAACTATTGTAATCTGCGTAACTTCATATTAAGCCATAGTGCGCCTGAAATGGAAAAAAAAAATTACAGTGTAACTCTTGCATAAGTTTAATATTATTGTGTCAAAATAATAAAACCCATTAAGTTCATGTGCATGTACATGTAATGCATGCACCAGTGGGTACATCTACATGTAAGTGTCATTCACTGTACATGTACAAGTAAAAAAAATTCCAATTCCCAACGGTTCAACAATTCTGAAATACAGATTAAAATGTGCTAATAAACAGTTCTCTTTAAAATCCAGAAAAGCAATGTACTAGTACAACCCAATATGACCATGCAAAAATACTTCATTGAGTCAGATGAAAGGTTTGAAAATGAAATTTCTCTATTGTGCCGAATTTGAAATGTGCTGAAAATCAGCTGGGTCAGATGTTTGCAAACACTGTACACTCATCTTGTCTGTAACTTCCCATGAAGCCCCGTGGTAACTTCAAAGCTTCAGTCAATAGAGGCTTTGCATGGTAGGTATCTTGTAGGGCAGTTCTCTTGTTCCTCAGGGAAACCTTGTTTGTGTTATCGGTACCTTGCAAAACAAAAGTGTTGACCTGCAAGATGGCAGCCTTGCAAACCCTGTATTTCAGAATCTAGTGTATTCTCCACTGATGAAGCCCTTTATGGTGCAAAGTCCAGTGGAAGGTGCTATTAAGCCATAATGTTGGAACTCTTTTTGGAACTGATGCCCTGTACGTGTACTGGCAGACTATCCAGGTCTTGCTCATCAGCCTTGCTAAATGCTAAATCCATCCCTTCCTGAACAACCATTTCCCCCAGGCTATCAACTTAGATCCGTTAAAAACGCTAAGCACCCCTGCTTAGGACTTTCTATGCACCATGCTTCAGCCTTGCCAGCATGTGGGGTTTATCGTCTATTGATCCACGATCAGCGTCTTTTCCATGCTAATCCTTTGGGAAGGTTAAAAAGCCAACAACCTCAAGTGCCCTCTGCGAGGAGGCAGTGAGCCTTGTTCAATTGTTGCCTTTGTTGCAAACTTAATGTTCACAGCATTAAATACCCAGCGCTGGTTGCACTGGCCGAAAGGGTTGCGACAAATACCGGTGGCAACCATTGTTACCCAACACCTCAGTTGACAAAAGGGTCACTTTGGGTTTTTTTTTTTCAACCTGTGGAATCTGAAGAGCTCTTGGAAAAGCAGCCGTACAAGTAAGATAATTGGAGGATTAAAAGTATTGGGCTGGTTTTCATCTGTTCATTGTATTTGGGGGACAGGTTGATTGGCATGTGTGCATACCAGGTTGTACATACATGTATGTACGCATATCGGATTGGATTTATTCAATTTTAGGCCTACATGTACCTCACAATGAGGTACGTGTAATATCAGGGATAGCCCATGAAAGGTTTGAAATTTAACGTATTCCCAACGGGGTCCCTATTGAGTTACCGGTAGGAAGAAGGTCCAGTTTTAGAGGCAGGAGGAAACCGGAGTACTCGGAGAAAACCTTCGAGAGCGAGTATGGACTGGAAACCAAATGCACTTAAAGCCTGGGCCAAGCCGGGACTCGAACCTGGGCCTCATTGGTTACAAAGCGAGGAAAGAACCGCTAGGCTAACCTGCTCCCCGATTTATGTATTACAGTATATATTATACATATACACTGTACATGTACATTACATACAGTATACATGTACATGTAACGCTTAAGTCTCATACATGTACATGTAGAGTCTGGATTGAAATGACTACTCATTGCACACACAACTTCCACCTGTTGTTCTTGAAAGTAACACTTTCCGTGACTTTTTTTTTTCTTTTGTCCTTCAAAACAATCAGCAACCCTTTTAATTATATATAACGGGTTTGCCCTTACCCAACGTATATTAATAAACACTGTATGCTCAGTGCTTGTCCGAGAGCTTGCAAAAAAAACCTCACAAGCTTACTCGGGTGGGACTCGAACCCACGACCTTCTGCTTACTAGTGCAGATGTCTTAACCACTCGACCACCGAGCTTGCCGGGGTCGGCTGGCCGGTCCGAGTCAAATGAAGCAGCGGGTACCGCGAACTAAAAAAACAAAAACAAAAAAAACAGCAACCCTTTTCTTACTCTCCTACCCCTTCATGGATTTAAGTGTAATACCGGTAGATTAAGCATTTTAATCGTTCATGGAAACACCTTACTGTGATGATTTGTGAAAATTGTGAAATTTTGTGAAAATTTCCATTCTGACTAGTGTAATTGGACATGCGCGTTCCAGTACGTATGCAGGAATACAATGTAAATCCTATCTGCTCGTAACCCTGCAAACCTCAACTCTAGGTTTTCCAGTACCGTATTTTGATTGGTTAAGGACCGCAGCAATGCATCGTACGTGTAGATTTCAATGCAAGGCATGTGTCATTTGATTACAAGGTACGGTACAGTGTTAAGATTTCTTTACCTGTATAAACAAATGTAAGTTGGATATCTGTCAATGGCCAAACACATTTTCTCCTGACGTGAGGGTTGTTGCACTGCACGGTCGTATAAATGGGCCCGTGCGTGACCATTTCTCTAGATTTCTTGATCCCCATATTGTAACTTTACACGATACGCTTGTACGTAATTCTCTAGTTGAAAGCTTCTTTTTGTTGGAGTCTGATGCCCCGTCAGAGTGAGCGTATTTCATACCAATCTTGCACTGCAGGAGCCACCGGCCGTTGTGTGGACTCCTGTGGCTTAGGCTACTACTTGCCCGCCAGCAGCAACTATGACTGTGCCACGTGCTCCTCAGAGTGCCTCAGCTGCGCGATTGCCGCTGACCAGTGCACCAGCTGCAAACCCTCCAAGTTCCTCAAGGTATGTAATGTGTCGAGAAACCAGCCAATTTTCCCGTACATGTAGATCGGGGACATACCGGCGGGGGGGAGGGGACAGCCTCGTTTAAAGAGTTTGGTACCCAGCACCCAGGTACAATGAAAGCTGCCGTGCTGAAGTTGGACAGTCCACTGTGCAGCTTTGCTCCATCCCGATTTCTCACCAGGTTTCTCCTGAACGTGAGTGTGCATGTACATGTACCTAGGCATCGTGGATGTGTACAAAGTGGCAGCCTGGCAAACTCCCATGCAGTACATGTACACGTATGTATCTACGTAACGCATAGGGCTTCATTTCAAAGTGAGACATACACCATTCAAAAATTGAGCAATGTTTCCGCAGTTGTTGAATGTGAATTTACAAATAAAAAGAGAGTACCAGGTGTCTACAAATTAGACCCGCTCTTCAAAAAAGGGTATTAAGTCGCGCGTTGCCTAAACACTCAATGGCCTGTCCTATTTGGAGAGGGCAAAATTTCTTCATAAAATGTAGTTTTTGTGTTTTCTCCTTTAATAGCTTCTCTAATATTTATATTTTCCGAATTTGTGGGTACAGACATGGACACTGACGAATAAAGATAAAAGATTGATGATGTGTTTTTTCCTTGAATAGCTTCTCTAATATTTATATTTTCCGAATTTGTGGGTACAAACATGGACACTGACGAATAAAGATAAAAGATTGATGATGTGTTTTTTCCTTGAATAGCTTCTCTAATATTTATATTTTCCGAATTTGTGGGTACAAACATGGACACTGATGAATTAAGATAAAAAATTGATCATTCAGTAGGAAATCCTACGTGGCCTTGTGATTCCAAGCGCTACACTTTATGGGCTTTTTCTCGAAAAGTGCTTTTATTGATTCCAATAGTGTGAATGTCTAAATATCTCCAGAACGCAGCACACTACAGAAGTCATTCATATATCAAATTGCAGCTTTTGATGTACAGAATTCAGCCATATCCAAAAACTCACAACCTGAGTCTGGCGACTTTTTCCCGTCATGTGTCCTACATTGACTACATGTGCACAAGTAGAATTCGCAGATTATAAATCTGTTTGTTTCTGCCTTGGGAGAAAATTGAGTTTTCAAAATAAACATAGAGCCCATTGCTTATTGTACAGAGTGCATTTGTACTTGTCTAATTAACCTAAAAACGTTAATGGTTTAAAGTTTGAATTGATTTCCTTTTGTATGACAATCGGAATTCAGCGGACTAAGACCAAAGATTGAAGTACAGAAGTCACAGACGTCCAGTGAAAACTTTCCATTCCGTGTTCTCGTACACGTACCGGTACATGCACAATGTACGGACACAAAGATTCACCAAGTTGGGACTGTCTCTTGATTTTTCCAATGACATCAGTTTGGTACATGAGCCACAGGGGGAATTGAACTTTGTAACTGTTGGAAGTGACTCAAGAATGGGGAATGACTGCTTGCCAAGTGGGCTTTCAGCGGCTTGCAGTTTCATCAGAACAAAGAAATGTATACATGCACCTGAACCTCATGTACGGTATAGCATGTCTTGTTTTCTACTCGGTTTCAGTACCGGTAGATGGTCACATTGTTGAAGTTACCATGGTTACCAGCAGAATTTTTTGGCATCCACATTCCATATCTTTGATACATGTAGCTTGATCCCAGAACATGGCGAATACATTGTACAAACACACCCCTCTAGATCAGATTTTTGCACTGGGACGTAACAACAATATGTGAGTAGGAAAGATTATTGAACAGTAATCACAGGTGCAGTGTAGCGATTCGGTTCCAGTGCTCTACTACGGTACCCCCGGTACTTAGTTTCGTGAAGTTCATACATGTACATGTATTTGTTCATGTTGGTTTTTTTTGTTTTTTTTAAATTTTTCTTGAAATGTAGTTGACGTATAACACTTCCAAACTTAGGTATGGTACACCAGAGCTTTGATTTGTTTTGCTGATACAATGTACACAAACTTGTCCATGCATGTATGCACCATACTGTCCATGCATGCCTGTATTTACCATGTTTACCGATAGGATTTGATTAGGTGATGATTGTTCAGTTTTCCAATGTTACTTGCCTTCATTAACCCTAACAGTCCCGAATCCTCCAATTTCAATATAATTTTGCACATAGCATAGGGAGTTAGGGTCAAAGCCGCTGCGGGCTCTGCTGTGTTTTTTTCACAAAGTGCACATATTAAAATGGGATTTTCTAATCCTCCCCAAATCCGATTCTTTGGCTGAGATGCCGTGTTGGTGGTGCAACCTGCATCAGCACACCTCAGCCCTCTTGTGCATCCCATTCATGCATAATAGGCCTACTGCACTGTATGTCTACATGCACTGGTACATGTACATCATGCCCACAGGACCGAGCAAACGGAAAAATAAAGCCACTGCTGACGCACCCACGTATAGTCTACTTGAGACGGCAAAGTTTATTGACCTGTGTTTGGCATTCAAGAGCTGCAGACCAGCTTTTAGTGTCTGGATCACATTTTGGCCCCTCGCCAAGCTTAGTTAATTCAAGGTGGTATAGGCGGCTAGGACCGCATCTTTTGGCAATGTTCCAAGTTGATGGATTTATTTCAAGGGAAATTGGCGGTGGATCACTTTCATCTAACTGATAAACTCATCACTGCAATCTCAGTGCAAATAAAAGATTACTCGGAAAATGAAACAAAATACTGGTAGCATACCGTCTGTTGTTGCTCTCGGAATGGGCAGCATATGAACCATCTTACCTGTACTGAAATTTATCATAAACTGTGAAAACAAAAGGAGAGCGGAAAATATCCTTAAAAAAAATCACCCACTCATTAAAAAAAATAATGTACGTGCACATACTGCCTTATTATTTATCTGTGACGATTAACAAAATGGATGAAGGCTTTGAATATTGGAGTCACACGAGTTTTGTGGGTATTCTGTGTCATAACATGCAGCTGCATATCATATGGAATGGTACATGTATGTACGTGTACATGTGGCCAGTGCATGCAGACGTCTGCACTCAGAGATGTACCGGGTACATGTATGCATGACTAATGTATCAGCAGATGCCATTAAGAAATCCCGCCGTCTCGTCGGTCCCAAATTAAAACGCAGTGAACAAAAAACAGCAGGGTCTGTGGAAACACCAAAAATAGTGGTTGGATTTTCTGGGAAAAGTGACGGTCAGATCCCACTTGTGTTTGTCTGAATGGACATTGCCGTTACAAGCCGGGATTCTCAATCAATATTTCATGTGACAGCTGTATGATCACAGAATTTTGTGGTGTTCTATGAAAAAGATGTACGTTTAGTGTAAAGTCTATTGGCTGACGATGTTTATTTATGAGTGGAAAGTTGGCATACATGTATATTGTTTTGACTGTCGTCAGAATACTTACTACAGCACGTGTATGGTTGAGATATTTTTATGTATAGTCGGGAGGAAAGCTGACGCTGTTTTGTCAACATGATGCAATGTGTGAGAGACATGGCAGTCCTCACCAGTGCTTGATATTGTAGAGGATGACAGGTTTATGTTAAAATGTGCACACACCATGTGCAAGACATTAACATTTGACTAAATGTAAATTGAGGGCTTCATAGAGGCTCTGTAAAACTAGACCCAATTTCATGGTTCTGCTGTTAACCAGAGCAGAGGAATGCATGTATTTGGCATTAACTGCTGGCACATGTTGCATGTTAGCCAGGAAATTCATCAGGTTGAGTGTGCTCAAACCTTCCACTAAGGATTTTGCACTCGTCGGCACAGAATTTTTGTCAAGTGCTCTAAGCATACTACTAACTGCATGAAGTATTTTTACAGTACATGTACCGGTACATGTACAGAGGACGAATGTTTGGAGGCACTGTTGAAATTTTAAAAAGAGTGATGTGCTTAAACTTTTATAGCAGTTGCATAATTCTTTGAAGGTCACATGTATACATGTATGTAAGCTTGAATCTGTTGGCAGCATGCTGTGTTGATGATGGGGGACAGTATGTGCCATGTATGTATGTAATGTACGCTTGCAGTGAATGCTTGCCAGTTCTGTGGGGGGGGGGCTGATACAGAAGTCTTGCGGCCTACTTGGCATGCAGCCAGACTCTCTGGGATCCTATTTACCCCTACCAATCCCCAGGCTAGACTGTCTGGTGGCTGCGAACTTGTGTGGGGATAATGCGGTCTGTAAATTTGATACGCACGGGTGTTTTGCTTGCTGGGGCTTGTTGTCTGGTGCACGTTGGTTTGAGGCTGGTTGTGTTACCGGATGGCTATGAACTATTCAACTCTCTTCAAGTACAGTGGCATCTATAGCCCGTGCACTGTACAACAACATGGTGACCTGTCGTTATCTTTTAGAGGGGGCAAGGAGTTACAGGATTTTCCTGTTGGTCACAAATGTTCACGTTGGAGACTCCAGCCCCAAAAGTCTCAAATCCTCCCATCTCAATATGCTAATTCAACTCTGATCTACATTGTAGATGAAGGATGGGAAGGATGCGTCACTGTTCCATGTATCAGTCAATACTCCCCTCATTTCATCAGACAGATGGAATTACCGTCATTCCATGCCATTCACTTCAGGAAATAAGAACACTCCCAAGTATTATTATCCAATGGGCTCATCTTTTGTTGAACCTGCCGTGTGTAACTGCAGCGGATCTGTTCCTGTAGTTGCATTGGTGCATAGTTTCATTTCCTTCTCATCAACCCTCTGTTAATTTCGGGGAACTCTGTAAAGCTTAGCGTCAGTTTTGCTTTGAAGAGAAATCCAGAGTTGTAGTTTCTTGGTATTGGTAACTTTCTGTAGGTTTAGTGAATGCCTTGGCAGCAGTGTACGTTGACCTTCCACTAAAGGAGTTACCGCACACTGTAAGGAAATCTATTCAGTAACCACACCTTTTGTAGCTTACATGTAGGTTCTAAAGTACCATTTACCGACCAGTACCTGTGCTGTGCATGTACATGTACACGTATATTGTACATGCACCGTACGCTTGTACAATACACATTGTGTTGTACTGAACTCTGAAATTGGAATCAGTTAGGCTTTAAACTTGAATGGGAAAAACCTTTTGCATAAAGAGCGGTCTACATAGATACTAGAACTACATGTACAAATGTACATGCACTGGTCATGCCGGTAGGAGTGAACATGTACATGTACATGTAAGCCTGAAAGTCAGGCTTACATGTACATGTACATGTACATGTACATGTACATGTAAGCCTGACTTTCAGACTGTTTTTCTACATGCATCCCCACTCCTTCCCCCCTTAATTAGTTGAGCCTGGATGCGCCGTACATTTGCCATCAGCTAAGTTTGGTTGCAACCCTCAAAGGCATAGCTGTGTCCCAGATACATTTACATGCACATTATGCTCATGCCCTGAGATGGAATATGATAAACACATTACCGGTATATTCTGCCTTGATTAAGAACTTTAGAAAATTATTGCTCTGCCTTTAAATATTTATTCATTTATTTATTTATTTAGTAGCCACATCCAAACGCAGAAATACTACCAATTACAGGAATGGAAATAATTACACTCCAATAAAAAAAATTTGTGATTTAAATATGAAGATTTTCTACTTGTGCATTAGGGGCACTGCCTCTCCCGATAGTCATTAAACCCTGTTTTACCGTACAAATATACATGTAGCCTGATCTGCTAAATACAAAGTTTTTGGTAACAGGCATTCCTCACATTACTTTTTGGCTATTGTTTTTGATTGTATAATAACAGGGATCGGCCTGTGTCGACTCCTGCGGGCCCGGTGACTACGGCAACACTGCCACCAACCGCTGTGAACTGTGCGATGTGTCTGCGTGCAGGACGTGCCAGGACGGCACAAGGAACAACATCTGTGAAACTTGCCACAGTGGAAAAGTGCTCAAGGTACGATAATGTACAGTGTACACGCCCACATATGCACATGGACATTAGGCAAAGTCAGGCAGGGATGCTGCGTGATGTTGTTCCATGAGGCACTACACCTATACCAGTACTGGAAGGCCTGTGTTACCGATGACATCACACTTTGTTTACGCACGTATGCTATGCTTTCCAATGTGCAGAGTTTGGGATCTGTCGTCTCCACCTACATGTAGCCTCTATTTGAAAGCGTACTCTGTATGACGTCGTACATCAGGGCTTTTATGCTGATTTGGAATTGTGCCACCTGTTTGCGAGTTCACTCATGTGTCATTGCCGCACTGCAGTACACAAATGTTTGTGTTGTAAACTGAATAGCCCACGTAATTTTTGTCTCCATTTTGTGCCCAACCTCAAAATTGTGTTTGTATTTTAAATGGATGATAAAGCTGCAGTTGTTTGGTGTCTGGATGTCATTTCGTCCTCCCCTCCCCGTGGAAAAAAAATTGAACCATAAAAGCCAACTCAAAACAGAAACCCAAAGCATCTCAGATCATAAACCTCATACCATATATCCTGCCAAATTCAGCAAAACATTCTGCAAATGAGCCTACTCTTTTTTAAGTTTACAAAAAATGTCCAGGAAGTCTTCAAAACTGGTTGGCGTGTTTTGGTCTATTTCGGGCAGAGTTGTGGGAGGCAGAATCCCTGCGGTTGTTCTGACACCGCAGTATCCGTGATACTGAGAGGCATATTCTATTCAGGTTGATTGCAGTGAACAAGTGCAATGTACATAAAGGCACTGGTGTGACTGCCCAACCCCAAATTTGTGGTCTGGCAATCAGTGGGCTTTCTGGAAGCCAACCTTTGTCTGGTAATAAAAATGCTGACCACAGATTTATTCTGTCAGATTGGTTTTGTGCAGTGTAACCATGCATGCAATAATCCTGGTACCTGCTCCGCTGGCTTTTTTGGCTGAAAGTTTCATAATGTGCCACGGGTACTAGGTGTACATGTACATATACCGTAGTGTTTACCAGCTAGGGCTGTGCCAAATCTCCGGATATTCGGTCGAGTATCGAATATTCAAATTTTATTTTCCGAATTTGAATATTCGAATGCAAAATTCAATAAAACAAAGGGAGAATTTTTTTTTGTTTTAAATGAGAAAAATTGCATTGTAGAGGCTTGTTTCAAGCAGACTGAAATGAGAGGTGTCAGAAATCTTACGACAATTCAAAAATTAATTCATTCATTACAAAATGTTAGAGGACAAGAAGTATTGCTCGTCTCTAAATCTTGCTACATCATGGCTGGAGATATTCCCAGACGTGAGAAGCTATGACAGTGATTAAAATGTACAGTTTTGTGCATTATTTCATACAGAACCAAGCACGTTCTGGGCGAATGTACAACTGACTCGGCATTTATGCTCATGTTCAACCTTCTAGCTCCTCCTCCCCAAGAAAAAAATATTGTTAGCAGTGTTGATAATGGGGAAAAATGAGGCCATGTTGGCATGCTCTGTTGTGACATTTTCATGCGAGATCAGCTTGATTGGCACCTGGCCAAAAACCGAACTGAGTCAGGTTGTGATCTTTGTCAGTTGGTGCGAGAAAGTGCATGATGACATGGCAGTCTGACCGCATTTAACGATGAGACCCGCCTACGTGCTGCTGGGCTTTCATTGAGAGTTGAACTTTTGAACCCCGCCGCCCCCTTGGCAAATCTGAGCAATTTGTCTGAGATATGTTTGGCATTTCATTCTTGGCAAAGGACACTGTACATGTACTGTACTTGTGGAGTGCAATTCCCGTATGTACCAGTACATGTGTACACATGTACGTACATATGTACATTGTACGTTTGCATCTGTAGTTGCTGAGTTTTAAAGAGGAACGATAAAGTTTTCTCCACAAAATGAAATGCACCCAGCTATTGAAGCAAACTTACAGACATAACTGAAATACCATAAACTTCATGGTTAGCATCGTGAAGCTTACATTGTACACATGTACATGTAAATAAAATGTTCACATAATTCGCAACCCATTGTCTGTTCTCCTTCTGCTGGTACATGTGCATGTGTTTCAGTTTACTTTCCTGTAACAACAAGTACAGTATGTTCATTGATAAGATGCATGTATTTTTTCCTCAAAATGGCCAGGTGAACGGTTTTCCCACTGGTGTATCGTTTGAAATACATTATGCTGACATTATGCAGCACCGGTGCTCGTGCAATTTATGCACACAGGATTTCGGCGACAGACGTCTCCCTTTAAGATAGCGGGATCACTCAGCGTTGTGAGCATAGCTGTGGTTAAGTTCAGATCACTGTGGTTAAGTCGTTTCCCAGGCATGCCAGGTGCTGTATGATGCATGATAATAAATGATAAAGGGCACTGCCTTATATAGACTGACTAATGGTGGTAAAGATAATCTGGTCAAGCTGGGGACTCCATTTAGATCCTGCCAACATGTATATGAAGAAAGGGGCTTTTGCTATAGTACATGTATGCAGATTTCTGCACTCCATGTTGAGGAGTATGTAGGGTGAAGAAGTCATGGCCTAACTAGTGAAGCTACTATACAACCCATGTACAGTGTACATGTACCTGCACCATTTGTAAATTTGAACATAATGCACCTCTACATGTGTATACAATGTATACATACATGTACATATGTTTTCAGACCCCAAAAGGGGGAGAAAATTTTCACACTTTCGTCTCCTCTGTGAAAAAAGAAAGTTGCAACTTCTTTCAACAGTTGGAAAATTTTTCACGCCTTGTTTCACGAGTGGAAAAAATGTCCAGGTGGGGTTTTTTTTTTTTTTTTTGGAAGTGGGAAATTTTTGTGCTGAAGGTTTTTTTTGATTACTTATAATTTAGGTTTTCTATCACTATGCTCTAAATATCGCTCAAAAAGATTTCCTACTTTCATTATGTTCTTGAGAGAAAAAAAATTGCTTTAATCTTTTCATACACTTACTTTTCCAGTGATTTTAAACTTTGCTGACGGTTCTATTCTGTAAACTGATTACTGGTTGGTGCCGTTAATTTCTATCCATTTAAGTTTGAGATGATGCATGTACCAGTATTTATTAATCAGTTATCAATATGTTTGTTTTGGCAGGGCACATCCTGTGTGCAAAGCTGTGGACCGGACATGTACAGCCAGGCAGGTGTCTGCCAGACAGAATGTGATCACGGTTACTATGGCAACCCAGCCTCCTACATTTGCCAGACCTGCTCGATGCAGTGCTTGACCTGTGGCTTCAATGAGGAATTCAGTATAGTATGCACGACCTGCAGAGCTCCCAAGGTAACTGACAAACCAATGAAAAGGATTGACCAAAGCCACAATTAAAACGGACCCACCAACTCGCTGACCGAATAGATCTACATGTACCTGTACTAGAGGACCCAACCTCAGTCTGACTTGCCGACCAACAAACAGACAGCCCCCAGGGCTATAACTCTTAAGCACCTTAATAGAGACTCTCACATTTTACACTTTTTTCACATTCTTATGCCCATTTGGAAGATCTTACCAGCAAGTAAATATAATGAAACAATGTTAATGCCTCTCTGGCATTTCTGCATGTATGCATGTCCTTTCCAAACCATCAAATACATAAATGTACAAATTTAGGAGAAGTGAACAGTGGTCTTGTCTTTCCTTGCCTTGGCAGCGATGTATTGGCCACGGTTCGTACGGGTGCTGCCCAAGTCAGTGTCTAGATTAGGCTTACAGAGCTACATGTTTGATCACAACCGATCTACGAGGGAATCCCATACTCAATCTGGCTCCACGTTGGCAACCCACCAACATACATTGTACACGTACCTCGCCCCACAGAAATACCAAGCAGAAACACCAAAAACATCCCCCCCAAACTTACATGTACATGTAGTACTGTGCCTCATCAAGTACACATGTAGCTTCAAAAGTGACTGCTTTCCAAGTTCGTGGTCTGCATCCTGCGTACGTGTACATGTGTGCATAAAGCAATAAATTATGGTAAGGGTATACGGTCAGGGGCGTATCCAGCTTTTGGTGTCGGGGGGGGAGGGATTCAAACTCCAAAGCGAATGCAGCTGTATGGTTATTGCACAGGATGTTGGGAGAATAAAAAGATCAGAAGCCCTACTCATGGTCTCGACATCCTTGGTTTTATTTCATGGTGTTTTCCTTAGGGTTTTCTGCGGGTTTTGGTGCCAATATTTGATCAATTTACCGATTGCTGTCTTGCCTTCTCACCTGTGAAGTATTTTGAGTTACATGCACAAAGAAAAAAAAGCCGTCAGGGGTGGAAGATGCCCTCCTCTTCCACTGGATATGCCCCTGTCTACAGTGTATCTTTTAATAATTGTCAACATACTTTTGACATTGTCATGTGGTCACACGTTTGAAAGCCTGACTTAAGTCACCGGAAAGATGACCAGTTTGTGTGCAAACTGTCATACATGTAGTGTTTTAGGATCATCCCAAACTGTACCGGAGCGGAACTGAAAGACGAGGGTGAAAAGTTCAGGAACTCATGGCCATTAAATTGCACTAGAAGCACTCCCCTGCATACCGACACTGTACTTGGATACCGGCACTTTTCTTTCTGTGACTGTTTCTGCCTAGACAGCTGTTTGCATCGGAGCGCGAGAAAAAAAAAGTTGTAAGCTGTTGCAGTGCTGAAGGTGACATTTTTTTTTTCCCAGGCTTTTTTTTTAGTGTGCATGTTCATTGTATACAGGGTACACCCAATGTGTCATTCACGCACACATTTTCAACGTTTGCAGTACCGGTGTATATAATCCTCCTGCCCAAGTATTGATTTGATAGCCCTGTACAAGTGCCCAGTGACTGAGCGTTGCCATGAGCAGGTAACGCGAGTCGTTCAGAATGCAAATGCCACAGTAAAGCAAAGTGCAGAAATTGTATTTGATGATAAAAAAAAAGGTCATTTCCTACAATTCAAGTGTGACTTGACATTTGGCAGATAAAGCTGACAGCTGGCAAAGAAAGGTGTAACCAGACAAACAGCCTGGGTAAACACAGACGAGACAAAATTTCCCCCCCCCCCACTCATCATGTGAACTGGTTCTTCGCAGCCTTTATCTTTCCGACTACAGGGCATTATGTGGTTTTACGTGGGGGGGGAAGGGATTTAAGGCATCATTGACCAGTAGGCACCAGTGGCTTGAACACTGTACCACATTTAGAGCTGAATGAAAAAAACCCACCTCAGACCAAAGCTTGAGTCTGCAAAGTGTTCAGTCTGCTTGTTGATTTTTGTGATGGTGTGGGCATTTTTTTTTTTTTTTTTACACCTGCGGGACGCATGCAACCAAAGTAAAAAAAGGACGGGTTCTGTAAATCTCGCAGAGAGTGTATGAAATGTGCACATGCTAACAGTCAGGCAAATGTGTTTTATTGTTGTGTCGTTAATGGTAAAGTTCACGGTTGCCTTCATTTTTTTCAAGAAAGAAATTTTCGTAAATGTCACCACGGTGCCAACTTTGATTTCCTCTGGTGTAAATTTGGAAGAGTGGATCTGGCTCATTACCCTACTCGACAGCCTGCACGTACGTTTACAGTACGGTACTGTACATGTACGTATGTGATGTACTATTTATGCAAGCAGGTCACAGGTCATGTCTGCATTTTGTGGACATCTTTTATCCTCTCCTCAGGCCTTTACTAGGAAAAACCTGGTGTACCTGAACATGCATATCTGATACTCCGGGTTGTTTGAGAAGCTGATAATTACATGTACATTGTGTAGGTTTGCAAGGCCAGTAAATCATAAACTAAATGGATGAACCAGTACATACATGTACATGTATCCATTAACATGTTAACATTTTTCACTCTCTGAAAGGTGCTATCTTTAACATGCCGTTTCTTTCAAGTGAACACCACAAATCAGCTCATGAAATTTTACATGAAACTGCATGGTTTCCAAAGCACATGTACATACGTGTACCAGTAGTACATGGCTGTATCTTTGATGTATGTACACCGGCCGGATGTGTAGCTGCGGGAGACATTTTATCTTGACTCACACACAGCTTTTTGTTGGCTTCAGATTCTGAACAATGGTGAGTGTGTGGACACCTGCCCCAGCTCCACATTGCTTGCACCAGCAGACCCAAGCAAAGTGCCCAACGCCGACCAGATACGATTGGTCGGTGGTAGGGACCAATTAGAAGGCAGGTTGGAGGTGAGAATGAAATTTTTTTGAAATTTCCAAGGATATCCCCCCCCCCCGCTTCTGAAAACTGTAACTTGGCTTTAGTTTCTGTCAAAGATAGATTTCTGTTTTCCATTTCACTTTATTCAACCTGAACCCACACCACCCACTCAGGTAGAGGGTCTGAGACATACTCGCCCATCAGAACAGTTTTACCCCCAGTAAATTCTTGAAGTTTCAACAAACTTGAAATTGTATCACTTGCTTACTTTATCCTATAAATATCAAATGCCTAGAAAAGGACAAGTAGACATGGGGTGTAGCATTAGTGAAATTCCATGAAGGTGTTGCTTTTCTTGCGAAGTTTGCAGCTCCTTTTGCCAAACACTGGTAGTGTGTAACTTACACCAGGCCCGGCATACATTTACCAGGTTCTGCAATCAATTTTTCTCAAGAAACGAGCAACTCATGTACTAGAAAGTTGCCCAGGAAGCAATTGAGGGATTTCATATTAGCGCCGTCTGCGCATATCTGCATCAAAACCGAGGCTCTCGGTGTTGAACTTCGTCGCGCGCGTCCGCAGAGTCAACAGAGTACATGCAGTATCCGGTTCGTTAAGTGTGATGCCACTTCAGTTTAAACCACGCCCACTGCACAAGATACAGGACCATCGCAGGTACGTTAGTTCGCGGTCAATAGTCGTTATCCTTTCTTTTGATTTTACGTGTCGAGTCATCCTGAAAGACTCTTCCACAAAAATTTGCAGCCTGAAAAGTCTGAATTTTACATAACCTTTACGTATTTTGTGTCTTGACTCCTTACTTTCAATCGTTTGATCGTATTAAGAATTGAAGCTGACCCATACAGCCTCGTTTTCAAACGCGAAAGTGCGCAGATCGACGCTAAAAGTGTCGTATTGGGATCCCTGTATTGAATGAAGGTTTGTGATGAAGTCATCAGTGTTTCATCTCTAGTCTATAACTACGTATAGGAGGTGTTTTGATCACTCAAAGTTACATTGGAATTCTGTCTGCACACAGGTGTTTCATGATGGTCAGTGGGGGACAGTCTGTAATGACCTGTGGTCACTGAGTGCTTCTAATCTTGTTTGCAGACAACTGAATCTGGGTAAGTTAAGTTGTGGACAAATTACCGAGCACCTACATGTACTGCTACGTGTATATTTGTGTTAAACAGAAAACACTTTATATTCACTGCAATTGATTTATTGCTTTCTTGAAAAGCCTCTCTTCCAGTGCTGACAGTGATATGGGAAAGAGTTCATTGACTTCACAAGGATGCTGGAGTTTTTGCACATTCTAACGAAAATTGGTTGCATATGAACTGTGAAGTTTGCCCAAACACTGGAGCTCAAGTGGGTTACGGTGATGGTCATTCATCAGCCCCCATGACTGTCTCAACCAGATTTCCAATCAGTGCGTGTATGATGCAATTGAGCCTGCAAGATCTTGGTGACTAAATCCAACAGAGTTGCATCATCGACTCTCTCGTGATTTTGATCTGGGGGGAGCTATTTAAAGCCGCAGTCATTTAGCACTCGGCACTCTATCTTAGATTTGCAGCCGCAGCATGGAAGTCGTTTGATTTCAGTTTTCCCTCCTGCCACTCCCTGTTGCATCATCTTTAGAGCAACTGGTGGGTCAGTGCCCCTTCAGCCTGGCCTTTGGTGCCCAACTGGCATGCAGTCACTCTCTGCATGAAATTGTGTGCACTACATGCATGCACACGCTAACCCAACCTTCCACTGGCATGCATCTGTGCACGTAGGTGTGATTCAGCAATGTGCACTGATTTCAGTACCACACATGTACATGTACATGTGTTGCAATTTCTGCAGGGGATTGCATCATGCTCTGTGATACCTTGTCAGTTCATTGACTGTCTGCATGTATATATGGACATTTTCCTAGCAACTGTTGTGCGGCCACAAGTAGAAGCTGCATTGTTGCTGGTACATTTATGCATTAAAATCAGCCCCCGATGCTGAACCAACTTTGATTGGGCCTTTATATTAACTCCGTGGGAGAAATTTTCTTAGGAACACCACAAAATGTGGTTCAGACAACAGTGACTGAGCCGATTTGGTATTCCCACTCTGCGTGCCCCAAATGACGTACGGCTAGGGTCAGCAGGGAACAGCAAGACATGTACGTGTGCGCAGGGTCTGGCCTGTCACTGCAGCTGCATGCCAACTCGCACACATGCTTTGTTTTCAAATGACGTTGCCATTTTGAAATACGAAATCGGCTCATGGAAATCAACCAGAAAGCGGATGAGTCGGCACAGTCCTTGTGCTTCTTTCCCACAGCTCATCGATGTGATCATGCATTCAGTCTCAGGTTTTGTCACCCAAAGTTTTCCTCAGTGTTCAGTTCACAGGCAACTTTCACTGCGCAAGGACAGACTCAAAGACAAACTGGCATTCCGCTTTTATTCTGCTTTTCTGAAAAGAATCGAAAAATGAAAACAAACTGTGGCTCAGTGCAAAGGAGAGGATTGCATCTTGCCAGGAAAAGCCCCGCATTCCAGCACTAAACGCTCCGACAGAGTTTGGCATTGAATGGTTCATTGATTCTCTTATCCTACTTTCAGGCAGAAAAGAAAACATGCATTGATACGGGTACATGTACTTTTGTAAATTACCTGACTTGTCAAGGATAACCGTCACATGTCCCCCTTGTTTCTTTGTGGTGATGGATGTCAGGAATGCAACTAGTGGTTATTGTTGTTTCCGTGTGAGCAAATTCACACAGCCTACAGTGTTTGAAATACATACATAGATGTGTATGTATAGGTGTCTGTTTGTTCATATCTACACATGTATCGGTACCAAATTAGGCCAACGTTGCTCTCCCCTCCAGCCAAGCACAATTCTACTAATAACCACAGGGAAAACATCCGGAACATACGTGTACACACTGTACATCCTCCCAGGTCAAAGTTTGTTTTCTTCTGTTTCTTGTTTCCTTTTTTTTTTTATCTTTGTTCTTGAGATGAGCTCATCAACATCTTGTTCCAAACTATAATCAGATGTAAACAAACATTACATTTAAACTGGACTCTCAAACCATTCGCAGCTCAACTTTTGAAAAGACGGGCCATTTCATATATACATGTATGTACATGTACTGGGACAGCACATGTACAGCACATATACAGCACATGTACAGCACATGTACTTTCTGGACATGAATGTACATGTACATGTAGTTGTAACCCATACAAAAGGCTAGAGATTTGCTACATGTACATGTACATGTATGTGCCAAAGTGACATACATGTACATACATGTACACTACTATGCCTAGAGACGACCTGTGAACAGAAGAGGCTGTGTCAACCTTATGTGGACTGTTAGCCCGGTCCACACTTTGGAGTGAGTTAGTTATAATGTATTTAGTTATCTGCAGCAAAGGGAGAGGCTCAACTGAACTAGTCACGAAAATCCAGCTTCAAAGAATGTTCACAGAGTAGGAAAAAACAGCAATTTTCCCGGAATTTTCTGAATGACCTCAAGACAAGGGGATGCAGCCGCACTACTCGTAGTTGGGTAGACTAAATGCGCGTGCCCACACTGCCGGTTCCACTTGTCCGCTGGAAGTCTATTGTTTGCCAGAATTAGTATCAAAATTTTAATAAGTTCGGACAAGATGCTGCAGGCATGGAGCACGCGATGTGTGCCCGTAGATGCATATAATTGGCCCTATGTAAATTCAATTAGGAAATGCATTTTGGATGGCAAACACTGGAATTGCTGCAAGTGAGCCATGCCTCTTGACAACAGTTGAAGGTTATGCGTTTTGGTTGACAGCTGCAGCCAGTGTACATGTAGTGGGTGTATTCATCTGAACAGCAGCTGCAGTGTATCAGCAATGGGGACATGTTGATATCATTCTTTGAACTAATCAATCTGTTTTGGCACTGAAGGAGAGCAGGTTGTGCCGGAAATACATACTGTAGCACGTGAGGCCGACCAGCTCATTTTTTTGTAGACTAGCTGCCAAAGGGTGGCGTTAAAAGTTCCCCAACAAAAGGACACGTCGGTACAAAGGAATGCGTGGCGTAAATAAGGCGGGGAGGTTTGGGAAATCTGTGTCACTTGATTTTGCTCATGCTCCCCCCCCAAAAAAGGACACCTGTAGATTACATGCCTATTTATGGAGATTTTGGTTGCTTTGAAAAGTAGTCCGTTGATAAAATCAATTAGAACGTATATACGGTCGCAATGACAACTTCATTCTTTTCTGAATTACATTACACGTACAGTGCATTTCATTTCATTTATTATTTTGCAGCTCAATACAATAAAATGACAAAACCAAAAAAGCGCCCCTGCCGGATTGCTAATAAGTTACCCTAATAACTATCTGGTAGCTCTCCACGCGCATTTACTAAGTATCAAAACAGAAAGCAAAAAGCTTTAAACACACGTGGACAAACAATTATAAAATAGAATACAGGATAATAATTTCAAACATACACTAGACACTGGGACGAACAGGAAACAAGAAAAATTACATTATAAACACTCGACCCTAGAGGAAAAAAAAAAATAAATAAATTCAAAATCCATACAGAAACAGGACTCTTCCACACCCGACCCAATGAAGAAATATACTATGTATGATTTAAAATAAATAACGTAAAAGACTAAACTGAAAACGGGACACAGATTACAAAAATAGCAATGGGATACAGACAGTGTAAATAAAAAATACATATAAACATGTACAGAAAAAAATTTAAAAACATTATCTAAAAACTCAATTAAAAGGTTACAAAATCAAAACACATAGAACCCACTGTTAACCCCTTCGTGCCGGGAGGCGGCTAGACACGCGGTAAAACTTGAGATCCTCAGCCCGCTTTTCAGCTTTTATTCTCGGCCCACACTGGAGCGAACATGATGAAAGGAGGCAGACCCTGGCTCTTGTATAATAATGGTAATTGGCCTTTGTGTGTAGCCCAGAAATGAAAGACCAAATTTGCATCATAATCACCAGCTTCACAATAGTTCCCACTTTGAAAAGAGGCAACAGGAACGTGGAAGCGTGAGTAGAGCCGCATGCCACCGAACAATCGTGTAATTCAAAGCATGCAGAGCACGCAGGGCCACAAACTGAGAATTTGCGATTTGGCAGGTGGCCTTTGTGGCCAAGCGAGGCAGGAATTCTTGGAGTCGGCTTTCGGGAAGAAATTCCCGTCAAGGGGTTATTAAAAAAAAAGAAAAAAAAAAGTTCTGTACGTAATGTGCACACCTGGCTAGTGACTTAACCAGAAAGATTTAAGTTTTGAGGTAAGCCCAATGTAGGTATTTGTCGTCACCAGGTGGTTTTTAAAAGCAGGTATTCCATAGAGAAGTGGATTACTGTTATCATGGTTATAGCATTATTTAACCAGAAATGGGTGTCTAGTAGTCATTTTCATTTAATTTGTCGTATTTTGTTTTTAAAACTCAAGTCGAAATTTTGGGGGTTTTTTGGCCAGAAAATGGACCCCGACGGAGGAACACATTGTCTAAATAGTTGCCTTGGATGTGTTTTTTGACCACAGGTCGGGCGGAGTCGGTCCTGATTGTGCGCTCAAGGTCACTGATTCCACCCGGACAGGGCATCATTTGGCTGGACAACGTCTACTGCCGCGGGCTGGAGTCCAACCTGGACGAGTGTCGGCACAACCCATGGGGCCAGAACAACTGTAACCATGGAAAAGATGTGGCCCTGAGGTGCACAGGTGCGTATCATTTGAAATTTGCACACCAAAGCAGCATACATGTCCGACTACACAGCTGTCACCATACATGTACATGACTATGGGTATACTGTAATATCAACCATTGAATTCCTTGTACATGCACATGTACATGTAACGTCTCAAATTCATGCGCAGCTGTGTACGTCCCCTGAAAAGATTCTGCATATCCCAATGAGGATCAAGCCCAAGAAGAAAGCTGATAGTCCTGTATCACCTATAATGAATATCAGTGTTGTATTGGAGTCCATCACGAGTCCCTGCAAGTCCCTGCAGGTCCATCACAAGTTATTCAGTCATGAGCCCGTTCACAAGCTATTCCAGGGAGCTGTGGCAAAAGCATTCTTTGGTCATGGCTCACCCTGTTACCATGGTTACTTGTGACTGGCCTTGTGGTGGACGCGATGACAGCACAGATTAATACAAAACAAGCCTTTCAGAACTCAGAGGAAAAAGATTGTGGAAGCCGTGAAAAGTCTGTCAATGTTTTGTTAGTATCAGTAGGACAGCCGTTGTGTCACCTGTTGTAGAACGCTAAAATGTGTGAAAACCACTGTCTGAGTTAATGTCATGTGTTGCCCTTGCACTGACGAAGATACCGCACATAACGCTGCATACTCAGTGGTTGTCTGAGAGCTTGTGACAAAGATGTTTGCACCAGTAAGGAGGTCGTGGGTTCGAGTCCCTTGGACAAGCTCTTGGACAAACACCGAGTATACTGTGTTACATATGTTCGTTGGTGTAAGGGCAAAAACTCGTTTTTTTAAAAAATAACATCTCCCCCACGCAAAGTGTATCTTGTAAACCACAGTCTAGCTCGAGGTGCCCTGTTGGTTGGTAGGAGGAATTTCCAGGGAAGTGACAAAGGAAGTTAACGTTCACATACAATTCCATAGATTCTGCAGGCAGGAGAGCAGTTAGTCGCTGTTTTTGACCCCTCATTTCAAAGCCAGGCTGAATTTTTCTTGGCTATTAAATGGAAAATGGAATAAATGTACCTGTACACGTGAACAAGGCGAAGAATCCCCCTGCTTTAATTTCAAGCTTTCACTCCCCGTTATACACACCAAAGGCTTTCTGGCGGCAAAATTTACTCTGTGGATTACTTGAAGTATGAAAATTAACAGAGGAGAGAACTTGATTGTCCAACATTAAAATAACTTAATCCAGCCCGATTTCTGTAATGGGGATTCACTGTTGAACTGTGTAACTTCGAGGAAAAAGGCAGTTTTCTGATTTTGTAAATGAATGGAATAAGAGACAATGATTTGATTTGGAAGAGGTCCTGATTTAGAGAGTGTCTATCAGTGGCCCAGAACTAATCCCATACCTACATGTACTCATTAGGTAAACCTCACAGCTATCACAGGTATGGGGTAACTGGTACCAGCTTGGAAGTAGGTACATGTTTACATGTACCTGTAAGTGTATGAATACCGGTACGTCATCGACTGGCTTTCAAGATCATTAGTTCCATTGTCTGCATGGGATAATCCCACTCACATCTGAGCCATTCATCAAGGCCATCAGTCTTTGATCAATGTTGCTGGATGCTTCAGGTCAATCGTCTGGCCCTCTCTTTGTTTGGCAAGAAAAGAGGTTATCCACTCCTGGCCAGAGGCCAGTTTTGGGGTCGTTGACCACAGAATAGTGGGGACTGCACTGGTGTTGAGCAGTAGTTTGAGGTAAAAATGCATTATGGAGAGATTTTTTGCCGCCATCAAAGCTCGGTCCTAAATTTCCTGAATTTTTTCCAAAGTGTGGTGCCTGCTTGGGCACGCATGCATCGTGGTATCAAAATACCCAGTGACCAGAAGAGCTTATAAATTGACCGACATTGTGGCCCACTTCTTGTTTTTTATCAACCAGGTCCAGGCATTCGTGAGTGTGTCACCACCTGCCCACGGGGCTATTTCCCAAACCCTCTGACTGGCCAGTGCGTCCCGTGTTCACAGGGCTGCCTGCGCTGTGAGAACCAGCCCACCTACCACTGCCTGGAGTGTCAGCCCGGTAGCCTGCTGCAGGGTGACCAGTGTGTGGACGAATGCAGCGCCGGCTTTCACCCGGACGGTTCCAGCACCTCCTGCAGCCCTTGTAATGACCTGTGCGCTACCTGCGCAACACGGGACGATTATTGCACCAGCTGCAAGGGGGAGCTCATCCTGGAAGGCATGCCTCTTATTTCATAGTTCTTTCATTGACATTGTTGAGAATTCTCTCTGTCCCGAATATAACCGGTGTGACCCAGTCATAAATACTTGTAAGTTCAGGTATGTTTTTGAAGAGTCTCCCCCCAAAAAATCAGTCTTTGTCCTTTTCTTTTCATAGAGTTAATTAAGATGACAAAATATGTAACGACCCAAGTTTACATACCTGTAGTCAGCGTGATGCAACTCATAAAAATGTTTTCCCAATGATGAATACACAGTTCTGACACCTTTTTTCCCACATACACGTACTTAAATCCCCCCCCCACAATCTCTGTGCAAAATTCCTACTGCTGCGCCACACCCACTTTTCCTGTGTGGGTCAGATCTCTGTGACGTGCCAGAAATTTGGTTGAAAGTCATACAGAAAACTGTCGAAATGAAGTTTCCATCAAGGACCGATCCCTTTTCTCACATATATTAAGTTCTAGTCCTAGTGTGTCGGTATATCTTGTGGACGTGGAAAAGGATGGAACCTGCCCCGTTCTTAGCACGGGCATGCAGTCGAGATTTAAGGCTTTATTTTTGTGTTTTTCCCCTTGACAGGTCACACCTGTGTTCCACAGTGCAACGGCTACATACTGGTCCCGACCGACAAGATTCGGCTGGTAGGGGGCTCCTCGCCTCTTGAGGGGCGTGTGGAGGTGCTGTATCAGGGACAGTATGGGACCATCTGCGATGACCAGTGGGGCTTACAGGACGCCACTGTGGTGTGTGCACAGCTGGGGCTAGGCAGAGCAATCAGGGCTACAGAGGAAGCTAGGTGAGACGGGATGCCACACGACATAATAGGAAGGGTGAACCCCCCCATGAAATCTGATTTCTTACATGAACTTCCAGCGTCATATGAGTATGCCAGTTTTAAATATTCTCTCATGCCATTGTGCTCCCAGCTGGTACAAGAGACGGTATAAACGATGGTCCCTCTGGTGTTAACTCACCTCACTTTGTGCGCATTTATGGCGTGCGACGCGCAACCAATTAAAGTTGAAATACATGGTTTTTGTGATTGCTCCAGGACAAATTTCCCACCAGCCTGTCTCTTCCTTACCAATGAGGGTGCACTCCAACTTGGGGTGCTTTATGGTAATGAGGCGTTTCTCCACGCACGATAGAGTCCGACTCCTCACACGGAACAGGTCAAAGTTTTGTCCGCCATTTGAAGGAATCTTTTACACGAGGATGGTAAACTGGGTGTTTTCTCGTTGATGTGATGAAAGTTTAACCTTTCCCAAAGAAATCTGACAGTCGTGAACATTCCCGCAAATGTTGATGATGTGACTAGATTCTGCTGACCGAAACTGCATTGTCTGTGTCCATACGGGCTGTACATTCTCCTGCTTGTCCTGGTACATGTATCTACCAGTACCTACATGGACCAGCTACTCGCTGCAAAGATCCGTCAGTCGGTGATACATGTGCTGAGCAGATACTTAGCGTAGGTCCACGATCAGGGAACAACTTGTATGGTTTGTGATTCAGCGAATCAGAAGGTGGAACTGGTTAACCATGAGCGGCAAATTTTCGTGGAAAACTTGACTTGCGAAGAAAAGGCAAGATGTTCGTGTATCAACCAACTTTTTTTTACACAGCCAACCACCACAGAATACTGACGCTTGGACAGTCATTTTTGCTCTATTTGTGTGCTGTTTCTCAGTTGAACCACGTAATTTGCAAACGGTGTCAGGAACCCCCGTGGAGTGACATTTGCCATAACGCTGGCTCTGCGCTGCGGCTGAGTTGCCACATGGTCGGTCTCCACAGACTACCCAGAATTTTTTGCATTTGTACCCCCCAAAAAAAAAAAATTACGAGATCAGGCTTGTATACAGGTTGGCTGTTGGAGGCCCAATGGAGCAGACAACAGCCTGATGATGTCTGCATGGCCTGTGCTGTCAACAGGTTAACACTAATCAATTTTCAGTCGATTAACATGAATCAATTTTCAGTTAATCAACATTAATCAATTTTCAGTTGGAGAAAGCAGCGCCGAGTGTAGCAGAGCCGAAATCTGGCATGTTTCCAATGAATGATGCCTTTATGTTTTATTTTAGTTGTTACAAATCTCTTCCTGTTTTGTTCTTTGTTTGCCAGCCATGGACAGGGAACAGGAGAGATCGTCCTGGATAATGTTGAATGCAAGGGGGATGAGGAATCGCTTCTCAGCTGCGACCATGCTGGGTTGGGGGTGCACAATTGTCAGCATGACGAGGATGCAGGTAGGCTAACGCTGTGTCCAACAACACTTGGATATCACTTTCGTCAGTGTTCATTATCAACAGTGGTTTTTAGTCAAATCCATCACGAGACTTGGCCCGAACTCCCTCGGCCCTTTTTGCTAGGGACTCTCCTCAATCCCCCAGAATCCTCCAACGTGGGGGGGGGGTTGGAAAAATTGGAATCTCCTTCAATCCTCCGAAATGCTTAAAAATTTTTCGAAAATGTTACTTGGAGGTGTGCCTAACTGCCCAAATCCTTCAAAATCCTCCGGCAGTTCCTGCCATTATGTCGAGGCAGTGCGAAGGGCAATCTTGAGCAGTGCGGTTGATTCAAAAGAAATATCGGGGCTGAGTTTATGCACGACTGAGCAAGAACAAAACAAAGGTCTAACCCACGACCTTCACTCATGGCATCCTTCACAATCAGCCAAGGTCTCGGGAATTTCATCGGGAGTGTTCTATCCCAAACCATCCAGCCTTACTCCAATTAAGCAGCAAGCTGTTCCAACTGAGCACAACTTTGGCAAGGGCATCCTCGTGTCATTGTTTATGTTAATTACCCTACCACGCATGGCTGGTGCGGTTTGTAAAAGAACTTGTGATGAGCTCATCAACTACGACGCTGATTATCAAAATGTTCAGAAGTGAAATGCAGCGGAATGTAAAGAAAGCATAAGCGCTGATATTTTGGTGCCAAGCGATCCACGCATCTCTTGGATAGGCAGAATGCGATCCAGGACTGGGTTTTTTCCTTTTCAAAACTGATGGTTAAAAATTTTATCCCAATTCCTTTAGGCCACGAAGGAATGCTTGCATCGCATTAGCTTCGCCCTGTTTTGTTCAGCTTTGCTTTGCTTCCTCAAATTTTATGCCTCCACTGCGTGCAGCAACGTGTCAACCTGACATGCATGTTTCATACACCACCTGCGGTCAGGCTGAACGAAACTACGTGTAGCATGGTACATTACCACAGAGAGGAAAATTTTGCTGGAAAGTCTGTTGGTTTAGCATCCACGCGTAGCGCTTGTGCCGTGGCTTTTTTTTTTTTTTTTTGGTGACACAGATTTTTTATGCACTTTTCCCTCCATAAATTGGAAGCAGATCTCACTGCAAAACATTTCAGAATTTACGCAAGATGTTTCAAATTGATGAGGAACGGAAATGACCCACGGTCACACACGGGGCTGCAGGTGTGTAGCATGCCATCGGTTTGTGCGGCACGAAATGTTTGATCTGACACAGAATTGGGATTGAACTGCTAAAATGTCGGCCACGTCTCTCACTGAGCTCATTCAGTGGTTTTCTGGCGTTGCGCAGCTCATCACGAGCCGCGTTGGCGTTGGAAGATCCTGATCAGATTTTGCCCGTTGTTTCCATGCAGTAGAAATGGGTTTTTGTTAATAATTTGAATAGAATAACAGTAGGTATCAGAGGTCTCAGGTTACATATTTCACCTAACATGCACGTATTTCTCCAAAGAATGCACACGGTGGGAAAAGATTTGCCTTGCGTTCGACCATAGAATTCATTTCATCAGTCCAAAGGTGTGTGCGCGCGTGTCCCAAGCCAGCACCAGGCAGAATATTTTCTCTGTCGCAACCTGTAGGTAGATTGTGCCAAATTGTTGGGACATTGGTCTGTCCTCACAGCCTTTTGGCTCCACACAATAACTATTGAATGTGTAAGTGTACAGGTACCGTTATGTTATGCCTGGTTTCCACGTCGACGTAAGAAACGCAGAGAGCAACGCAGTCAAGATGCAAACTGCAACGCCGACGTATGGGAACGTATCAAACGGAGGTGTTGCCGACAACGCAGACAAACGCAAACCAGCCTGCGAACAATGAGCAAAATTGAGCCGGATTAAACTTTTCCGACTGTCGGCGTCGAGCAGCCGTGGTATCCCCATACAAACAGGCACGCGGGCGTGACCGACGTGCAACAATGTCCCTCTCACCTAGTTCCATGAATTTTGCCCATTTCGCCTAAATGCTTAAATCTTACACCCCAGTGTTCCACTAAATAGCTGACCGTCAATGAAATGTATGAAACTGGAGCAGAGGTTTGGCATCATGAGAAAGGAAAGTCCATCTCAAAGGGTATTTTCCACAAAAAAAATCACGGAGTTTCAGACGCCAGTTTGTTTCAATTTTGGGCTGGAACGAAGTCTTGCACCTCATCTGGCGTTCGTGTCTGCGTCTTCACGTCCTGCGTTCCGTCTGTGTTACAAACGACCATGTGGAAACCAGGCTTTATTCCTTAAGTGCACCCGAGGACCATTGATGTCCTCGTAGTGCAGGCAGTGAGTGTTTGTTGGGGTTATCATCGCAGAATGAAGAGGATCGTATTTCAAAGCAATTCATATGGAAGTTTTTTTCCGGTTTTCCGAACAATATGAAAACAAAGGAAGGTTCACGTACGGTACGTACCGGTAACATAAATACGTACAATGTATGCGCTTGTACATATGCTTTCATTCTTCATTCTGTTCAGAGGATTTATTCAACAATCTGGGGTGTTAGTGTTGTGATTGCTGACCACGTGAGAAAAGCACTTTTGGGAACGGGAGCGGACGAATCATGGGCACTGCACATTTCCACAATCTCGTCACCTCAAATGCATGCTGCCGCACACCAGTACGTGTGTATTCACGTGTACTTGTATGTACACATACGCAATACATGCCATTGGACGTCTGCCATCTGTGATTGTTTGTTTGTTGGGCTCTTTGCTTGTTTTGGTTTTTCTCTGGTGGGTCAGGGCAAGGCAGGCACTATCCATGTATCGGTGCAGTGCACATTTTGGCGAAGTGATTGGATGAGGAGACAAGCACTCTTTGTGGACGAGACGGGGATGCACTTAGCATTGCGTTTCTCACTGTTCGCTGATATCATGCGGTCCTTTCTTGCGGTGGCTGCTTGTCATTCATAGAAAGGAGAAGGCCTGTCGCAACAGTGATGGTGTGCAATGTGTACAATATTATAACTGCACTTTTTAATCACTTTTTTGACTTGAACCATCTACCGGTGATATGAGATACCTGGAATATTCCATCAATTAAAAACTCACTGTAAATACTCAGCTGCTTTCTTGTTACAATGCACTTTGCCGTGACGTGTAGGTAAATCTTAACGCTACGAGGCAGCTGTTTGGATCCCCGATAGAGTACCGAAGTGAATACGTCGCGCACAATCAGTGTGTAAAAGGCATTAGCTCGAGAACCAGCGCGTGAACCAACACGCACGCGTACTCCATTCGTTTGCACTGCACTTTCTGGTTCAGAGTGACGTCACACTTTGGTACTCTATTAAGGACCCTGTTTAAAATGTAGCTGTCTATATCAAGTCACGGCCATGTTGCTGTCGGATGCTGGAATCTGTTGTACTAATACTAGCCCGGTAATAATTTGGAGAAAAATAAAATTCATTGTCAGCTGGCTGTATGAAGTCGTCCCCAAGTAGTCCAACTCTGCTGACGGAGGAGTGCTTTTGGTTTTTTCCGTGGCACATTTCAAACTAACCCTTGAGAATAAGAAAGTCTTTCAGAAAATCATGCCAGATGTAGCATTAATAACAACGTTGACTTTCTTTTTTTTAACTTTTATAACTCGTGTCAAACTCTTAGGAGTTGTGTGCTCCGGACCCATGACGTCCAATATCTGCATCCAGAAGTCGGACTGTTCTGACGGCTACTTTGTGTTTGCCGACGGCCTAAGGTGCGGCAGATGCTCCTTCAGCTGCGCCACCTGCGCAGACTCGGCCGATAACTGCCTCAGCTGCCCCAGCGACCGGTATCTGAGTCGGGACAACCAATGTGTTGAGACCTGCCCCCAGGGTTTCTATGGAGACAGCAACAAGACCTGTCAACCTTGCAGGTAATTAGCAGTTGCGCCTTTTAGTTTTTTTTTTGTTTTTGGTCAATTGGAATTTAAATTGTTCCGGTGTAGCGGTCAGATTTCAACACTAAATGGGAATCAGACTGGGTTCTGCATCTGACAAAGTTTGGGTTAAACCAGGTTACAGTTGTCTGAACTGAAATTTGAAGCTAGATTCAGAATAACCCACTTTAGAAAATTTAAGTGTAACCCGGCTGTCCCCAGCTCGGGGCTTGTGATTTCAATCCACTGATGTGGCACACTAGGTGTAGTTTTCCGAACATTTTTACTACAGTTGTGGAAGAACATTTTTATAAATGTTGTCTGAAGTCATTCTGCAAAATGTTCACCTTGTAGTCTATGGAGTTTATACAAGTACGTATCTCCAAATTTACTGCAATATTTGAAATGTCTACATGTATTGCGGTGTCCATAGTCTCTTCTGGTTAAATATCGGGCTGAGGCTGCAAGCCCCTACGCTGACATGGCACACTTGAACAAAGATCCAAAATCCACATTGAAACTGTTTCCGTCCTGTTGAAATCACCTACGGTTAATCAGGGAATAAATGTGCGCTTGGCCAGTCTCAAACCTCCGTTTAAGACCAACTCATGAGAATGGACGTGACTAATGTCCTAGCTGTGCCAAGGGCATTATCAGTGTTCATTCTCTTGAGTAAGGTCTTAAATGTTAGTTTAAGACTGGCCAAGTACGTCTTTATTCCCAGTCATAAATACCGTTTTAGACTGAGAGTCAAAAGAAGTCAATACATTACAGATTTTGAACGATTTTGTTCTAGAATTTTACTTTCTTTTTTCCGAACACCCCTGTTCATTTTATGGTGTATTCCTTATGCAAGTTGTCCAAAAGAATCTCTATATATGGACCTTTTGCGCTAGTGGCCACAACCCAAGCAGACTCTAAAATAACAGGGACGGATTAAACTGTCTCGTATCCAGGTGCCAGAGTGTTTTTTACACAGCAGGCATTATCAAATCTCAGCAGGCGTTGTCAAATGTTAATACACAGTCATGTTGTGCATTGTTGAATTGGGAAACTATCCATGATACCAGTATTCATGAATTGTGAATCACACTTCAGTGCCCAACATTGTGCTTGACAGAAATTAATAAGAGCATATTTTTGAAAGGGGAACGTGCATATTAAGATAAAAATTTTCCTCTGTTGGACTTTCTATTTCACCTGTAATGTAGAACTTTAAAATTTTTCAGTAAATGTACATGTAAGGTTTAAGAATGGAGATTGATTGAGCTCTCAAAAGTTCCACGAGAGCAAAACACGACCCCATGGTGTGACTTGTGAAGGACTGGGTCGCATTTTACTCACACATGTAATTTTTATTTACGACTACATGTACCTTTACGTATGTCCTTTGCTGTATAACTTTTGTGTTTCTCTTCAGTGGGAATTGTCTGGATTGTAGCGGCAGTGCTGACCAGTGTACCAGCTGTGCCTCCGCCCTCTATCTTCAGTCGGGGGCCTGCGTGGAAGCCTGCGACAGCAACATGTTCACCAAGAAGGGCCCATCAGATATCAGGCTGGTCGGTGGCAACAACCACTTTGCTGGCAGAGTGGAGGTAAAGTGTATAGATGTACAACGCTGTATACAGCCGAAAATCAGACATGCTAAGCAGGTATTCCCTACCCTTGCCATTTGAGACCTCTTATATCATTTAGCCTTCTCATAGGTCACGCAAACAGTTAGCACAGTGCTATTTCGATCCGGTTTGTATTGCGTGACGTCACGTCAGTTTAAACCACGCCCTCTGCGCATAGAGCTTCGTGGAACCATGGGACCGGAAGGCAACGCGGAACTTGAGTGCTCGTCCAATGGAAGTTTGCAATCAGTTGTGCACGCGCGTACACGACAAAGACGCTTACCAACCGCATAGACAGCAGACAGCTGAACACTGTGTTTCCTTGCCCTTTGGAAAAAGAAATGAGCACACCTCTGCCAGAAAAAAAATGGAAAACGCTCGTTGAAATTAGTGTCTTTAGGAAGGAAAGAGTTAACAGAAAAAGCACCTTCTCACGTCGGAATCTTCAGTTTGCTACAGCGTGACTTTACTATCGCTTTGCTACATGTACGTGCACAGCCTCAACTTCACTTCCTTTGCTGTAGATACACTCCTGTGGAGGTCAGCAACACACTCAAAGAAACAAGCTTGTTTCGCTAATAATTTGACAGCGGCACCCTCCAGTTCGACCTGGAGTCTTTGCTGATAAGCTACACCACACAGTCTGAAGCCCACAGAGCTTTATCGCGGGGCAGCCATCTTGTTCTTCTACCATTGGCAGTTTGGCAGTGTTGCCAAACTGAGGCCGTGTCCAAAATGGGCTTCCGGCGCTGCGGCTAGGTCTGTTGTCTACGTGTCTCCCCATATTTCCAATGGAGTGAAGACCTAGACCTAGACTGAGGCTGGAAAAAATAGTGTGTTTCCGTTCATTAATATAAAGTTATTTTACTTTCGTCTTTTGGTACACAGGGACAAGACAAAACTGACAGCGTGATGATATTAGTCTGTTACTTAGGGGAGGGTATTGGCATATCTTGCTAGCAGAGCTGAACGTACACCAACAGAGCAGTGGTGATAGCTTGAATGCTACAAATATGTCTCCTTGAGCATCGTTAACGACTGGCTTTCAATCTTTGATGTGCAGGTGATGTTTAATGGTGCATGGGGCACCGTCTGTGACGATGACTTTGATACCAACGATGCCAATGTCATCTGCCGGCAGCTGCAGATGGGTTATGCCATCCAGGCCTACTCCGGTGCCCACTTTGGGGAGGGCAGTGGGCAGGTGGTCCTGGACGAGCTGAGATGCAACGGAGATGAAGAGTCGTTGGGGGCCTGCGCTGGGAACCGGTTAGGTTCGGACACAGTTGACTGCCAGCACTATGAGGATGCAGGCGTGCAGTGCTCCGGTCCAGGATCTGCTCTGCATTGTATTGAGGACTGCGGGCATGGGTATGACAGACAATTGCAGCACCCCTCCCCCCGATAACGATTCTTTGAAACTTTCCCCTATTTTTCGTAACATGTTCATGTTAAAATACTCTCTTATCAGTTAACAAGACCAAAAAACCCCGGATGATAGTAATATTTGAAACAAGGTCATGTTGGCTGAGTGCTTTACGTGTAAGTGAGCGCAATAATTTTACCAAACCTCTGCAAATGTGTGGGTGGTATCGTCATGCTTTCAGTTCATTTCATTTCCATTTGGACGAGTTCTCCCGAGTTCTGGTATTGATTCAGTCCACGTCCATGTGCGGACTACGCAGGTACTACGCCACGGAGGACAGGGTCTGCGAACTCTGCAGCAGCCTCTGCCACACCTGCGAGGGCAACGCCTCCAACTGTGTGTCCTGTCGGGAGCCCATGTTCCTCATGGATAACGTCTGCGTCAAGGCCTGCCCGGCCGGCCAGTACGGCAACTCGGCCAGCCGTCAGTGTCAGGCCTGCACCGACGAGTGCCAGGAGTGTTTTGACGGCGAGGCCGGCGACGTCTGCAAGTACTGCAAGCCGGGCTACTTCCTGGACGGTGAGTCTGCAGCAGCAAACAATCACGGTTTTTTCCGAATGATGTCTCCTGTGAGTATTCTCACTGACGTTGACAACGCTTGGATCGGCATTTGGATTTATCCACGCAGAAACTTGTTAACGGGATTTTTATGAAAAATGTGCAATTTCAGTGAACTGGTTTCATGGAATAAACTGATGGCCCTTTTTTCTTTCACTTTTTGTCAGTGGTATTGTTCCACAGTGAACTTGTCCCGAGGCACAGCAGTGTTTTTGGCAAGAAAGATACTGATTTCTCCTAGGGCTGTGCCGAATATTCGAATAACCAAATATTCGATCGATAGTCAAATATTCAAATATTATTTTTTGAATTTGAATATTCAAATGCAAAGTTCATGAAAAGGATGGGAAAATTTTCTTTTGTTTTTAAATGAGAAAAATTGCGCCGTGGAGGCTTGATTCAAGTACATGTAGATTCAAATGAAAAGCGTCAGAAATCTTACAAAGATTTAAAAAGTAAATTGTTCATGCTTTGTATCATCCGGCCTGAAGTGGTTGAAATATTTCCATGGGCTAAAAACCTATAACAAACAGATGCACTGCGGACAGGTAGAATTGGTGATTTCTAACTGTCCAAATCTACGGATGTGTTCTAGAGCCAAATATTCCGGCACTTGTCCGAGGCTTGACCAGTCTGAATCGTCCGTGCGCATTGCGCTTTGGCCGTACAAGTGAGTGGGCTGTCTTGTTTTCCAGGCTCTTCTTGTGTCGGTGAGTGTCGCCAGGCGGCCATCCTGGAGAGCATCTTGCCGCGCGAGGCCAGCAGCCCCGCCGTGCGTCTGGCAGGGGGCACCGAGACGGAGGGTAGGGTGGAGATATTCTACCAGGGCAAATGGGGGACTGTCTGCGCCGATGAGTGGGACCTCGTTGACGGAGAGGTACGTGTATTAAAAACACACACCGTCATAAGCCGAGTTGTGTTCAGAGTTAAATTGAAGTGGCATTCGTCTCTGCCAAGCAGTTACGGCTTGTTATGCTGTGAAAGTAGATGCTGTCATTGGTGGTAACTAACTGGAATTATTCCGTGGAAAGCTCAGTTCTATCCGCTCCGAGCGGAACAAAAGAGGCCGTGCTCTTTTGGTACTTACCGCATAGGCGCGCATTTATAATGGAGATCAAAAGCGCGTTTGACACAGAGCACCCTGAGTACGCATAATGAATTTACTCCTTAATGCATGGTCTTTGCGTACATGCAGAACGCGTGCAAGAACCCACTTGGATAATTCACAACCATCTGTCTTTCTTTTGCCACTTGGGGGTGCACTTCGGCTGGAAGCGGATACAGTATGGTTCAGTATCCGTGTCGCATTCCAAACAAAGCTGAAGCATGCCCTTCAACAAGAATGATGTCAGTTACTTTACCTTTAATTTACATTTTTTCGCACAGGTGGTCACTTATTGTATCTTTCATTTAAACTTTTCACACAGGGGGCCATTTATTGTATCTTTCATTTAAACTTTTCACACAGGGGGCCACTTATTGTATCTTTCATTTAAACTTTTCACACAGGGGGCCATTTATTGTATCTTTCATTTAAACTTTTCACACAGGGGGCCATTTATTGTACCTTTCATTTAAACTTTTCACACAGGGGGGCCACTTATTGTACCTTTCATTTAAACTTTTCACACAGGGGGCCATTTATTGTATCTTTCATTTAAACTTTTCACACAGGGGGCCATTTATTGTACCTTTCATTTAAACTTTTCACACAGGGGGCCATTTATTGTACCTTTCATTTAAACTTTTCACACAGGGGGCCATTTATTGTACCTTTCATTTAAACTTCTCACACAGGGGGGCCACTTATTGTATCTTTCATTTAAAGTTTTCACACAGGGGGCCATTTATTGTATCTTTCATTTAAACTTTTCACACAGGGGGCCATTTATTGTATCTTTCATTTAAACTTTTCACACAGGGGGCCACTTATTGTATCTTTCATTTAAACTTTCACACAGGGGGCCACTTATTGTATCTTTCATTTAAACTTTTCACACAGGGGGCCACTTATTGTACCTTTCATTAACATTTTTCACACAGTGGGTCACTTATTGAACCCTGAATTTGAATTGTTCACACAGGTGGTCTGTCAACAGTTGGGGTTAGGACACGTAGTGGATGTGATGGACAGTCGCTTCTATGGGGGTGTGTCCCTGGGCACCCCCATCTGGATGGACTCTGTGGACTGCAAGGGCTGGGAGTTTGCCTTGAGCCAGTGCAGCCAGGAAGGCTGGGGCGTGGGTCGTTGTGAGAGTGGAATAGCCATGCCCAATGGGGATGCAGGTGAGGACAAGACCAGATGTCTGATTGGTCCATATCTGGTCCATTTATGCAGTGATGCATTTGATTGGCCATGTCATTAAATATGACATCTTTTTACCATGAGATTTACTCTTTAGTTCCGAACCACTGACTCATTACACAGACTGAAGATTAAGTTATCCCAATACATCAAAATATAAGGTTATTAAATCCAGCGTGACATGAAAATGAAAGTTGATTTTGGATACTAAGAAATGCTTTTAATTCAAAGTGGTGATTGCTGCTGCATTCTACTCTGGAACCACTTTTATAATCATTTTTGTACTTTGCTGCATCAGCTGTCCGATGCGATGGATCTACCAGCCCCCGACGGCCTAAGAATGTCTGCCGTGTTATAAAGAACTCCCCTTGCATGCCGGATTCGTGTGGTGCTGATGTGACCTGTGTTGACCTGGATGATGGGAGGTCGGTGTGTATGGAGTGTCCAGAGGGACAAATTGGCACCGGCACAGAATGCACAAGTAAGCAGCCTTTACTGAATTAAGTTTAGTTTAGTAGTTTGCTTCTGTCTGTGCGAATCTGAGTGTTTCATCTCTTCTTTCCTTGCTGTGCCTCTAGTGGTGGCCAGCGTCCCACCGGAATTTAAGAGGACCCCTGAGGACCGCAACTCCTCGATCGGCACGCCGTCAAGTCTGAGCTGTCGGGCTAAGGATGGCAGCGCCCCCACCGTCACCGCCCAGAACTGGTTGAAGGACGGCGAGCCCCTCCCCCAAGCCGAGCTGGACAGTGGCCGGATCGTGGGCCTCAACTTTGGCTCCCTGTACTTCACCACCACCCACAGGGAGGACACCGGAAACTACACGTGCGTCATCAGGAACTCGCAGGGATCAAGCTCTGCATCTGCGTTGCTTACTATCGAAGGTGTGCTTGTATGATCAAGTTTGCTCCTGTGAAACGTGCCCCTTGATTTACAGTGATGGATTTTTCTACAGTTTTTGTATTCAGTAAGCTGCAACAAGTGATGTGCGCACTTAAAGCCAAAGCTCTGTTTACGAAAATATAATAATTGTTACTTATCACAATTTTTGTTAGTCATTGTCAAAAAATGATATTATTTTTTGATACTCGAGTCTGTGAGCAGAAACCTACCGTGTGGTTTAGCCAAAGCCAAATACATCCTTGGATACTTTACACGAGAAACAGGTTCATTTTCTTTTTTGGTTTTATTTGTGTTTTG
This sequence comes from Acanthaster planci, assembly GCF_054643075.1. Taxonomy (NCBI): domain Eukaryota; kingdom Metazoa; phylum Echinodermata; class Asteroidea; order Valvatida; family Acanthasteridae; genus Acanthaster; species Acanthaster planci. The sequence continues at coordinate 19,717,070 of NC_141781.1, read as the reverse complement.
TTCTTGGGCAGAACCTCCCCAGATCATGCAGAAGATGGATGATACGGTTGCCATTGGCGACAGCGCCGTGTTGGCTTGCAATGTGGTGGGGCTGCCTGCCTCCACGCTCCACTGGAGCTACCAGGGGAAAGCGATCAGCGGTGACCGCTTCACAAGTTTCGACGGGAACGGCTCGCTGGTGATCGCCAACGTCACCAGTCAGGACGAGGGCGATTACCAGTGCCTGGCAGAGAACAAGATGGGCACCACTCACACCACCGTCGGGCTGACTGTACACGGTAGGCAGCATGGGAACCGACTGCGCCATGTTTATTTATGTGTAGGCACGGTATGCTCGTTAACCTCAAACGAACCTCAGACTGTCATATAGCGTCGACACAGCACGTGTGATAAACTCTGGTTTGTGCATATAGTTGTAGCTAACTGGGCTCTGCTACTGAATAGGGCAAAATTCATGAAAGGAAGGGAACATTTTTCTTTTGTTTTAAATGAGAAAATTGGAGGTTTGTTTCAAGCAGATTCAAATGAAAAGCATCAGAAAGCTTACAATCACTTAAAAAGTTAATTGTTCATTAAACGATTTAAAGGGAATAGAAATTTTCAACAGGGCAAGAAGACTTGTTCATCTCTTAAATCTTGCTGAATCGTGGCTGGAGGTACTCCTAGATGTGAGAAGCTATTGTATTGATCATAATGTACAATAGTGTGTGTTAATGATTTTGTATATGGTTTGTTCATCATTAATCTGCCGATTGGAACGACCGAATATTCCCATGTTTGACCAAATTTAAGGTCGAATATTTGAATAGTGAATTATTCGAATTGACTTCTGAACTACAAAAATGTTTTCAGTGAAAGAGAGAGAGTTGCTAATTTTGTTCATATTGAAAATGAATATGAAACATAACAGTGTCCCTATTCAACAATGTACAACTTGACTTTGTACATGTATTAACATTTGATAATGCCCGCTGAGAAGTGACAACGCCTGCTGCGTAAGTCATGCACGGGCGCCTGGATACCAGACAGTTTAATCCATTCTGATTGGTCAAGAGTCTGTGTGCACGTGACTTGCCACGCACGAGCCATGTCCATATAAGGAGATTCTTTTGGACAACTACAAAATAAAATTGATGAGGGTGTTCAGGAAAATAAACGTGAAATTCTGCAACAAAATCATCGGACATCTGTCACCTGTTGACTTCTTTTGACTCTCTCACTAAAAAAAGGTACTTACGAATGGGAATAAGTATATGCTTGGCCAGCCTTAAACGATCGCTCTCAAGTAGCGTGTTTTTGATATCAAGTAGCGTGTTTTTGATATCAAGTAGCGTGTTTTTGATATCAAGTAGCGTGTTTTTGATATCAAGTAGCGTGTTTTTGATATCAAGTAGCGTGTTTTTGATATCAAGTAGCGTGTTTTTGATATCAAGTAGCGTGTTTTTGATATCAAGTAGCGTGTTTTTGATATCAAGTAGCGTGTTTTTGATATCAAGTAGCGTGTTTTTGATATCAAGTAGCGTGTTTTTGATATCAAGTAGCGTGTTTTTGATATCAAGTAGCGTGTTTTTGATATCAAGTAGCGTGTTTTTGATATCAAGTAGCGTGTTTTTGATCTCAAAACATCCACCTATAAATGATACAAATAAACTCCCCCAACGTTGATTCTGTGTCGACACGGCCAGGTTTTACCCGCACAGTTTCATCCTCCATCCACAGAGCCGCCGGAGTTCATAGTGAAACCCACCGACGTGTACGAAGTCAACCAGGGCGAGTCGTTCAGCATGCAGTGCCAAGCCCAAGGAAAGCCTGTGCCCAGGATACTGTGGAAAAAAGACGGAAACGAGCTGCCCCACGTAGCAAATAGGTAGGGTGGCCTCGTGTTTCAAGTCGTTGGTCTTACTTCCTAGTCATCTTCTTGAACGTACGTTGAGCGGCATTACTAAATCAGGAAAATTTGGGCGAGAAGTCAATTTTGAGTAAGACCGCATTATTTATAATATATAGACCTTCTTACTTTAACCATCCTACAAAAATCCTCCATGCAGTTGTGGAAGATTGAGGCTGCATGGCAAAATAGCATTGTTTGAAATTCAATATTCTCGAGTGAAGCTTTTTAGTTGATGTCGAAATGGCCTAAATGAGAAAAAACGGATGACTTAAAAGCTTTGTGAAAAAGCACTAGCGCTAGAAATTGCCCCCCCCCAAGAGCCTGACTACGTAGCAAATCGTGGCAAAGAGGGGCGGAAATTTCATTTGGTGTTTCATTGTTTCATGTGCAATTTTTTTGAATTGTTATTCCTTGTTCTGAATTTTAGTTCTTTCTTTTTTGTTTTGTTTTAAAAATATTTTTTTTTTTTGGTTAATTTTCAAATGTAATTTTGTTTTATTTTTCACGTTGTCTCTTTTGCCCCAATGGCCACTCATATTTGCCATCATTTGCTACATAGTCAGGCTCTTTGGGGGGCGGAGTTGTAGCAGTTCCCACGGGGGCACTTCCCGGCTATGCTACCAAGGGCTGAATCTCACTGCGCACCCCTGTCTAGTTTTACTAGTCGGTCAGTGTTTTCAATGATAGGGATCATTCCAGCCATAAACAGTATACCGCTGTTCTGGGCATAGCGCGGCCGTGGATTAACACCACGGACAAAAGTGCTCCAGGGCCCCGTTGATGAGTGACACAGCACCGCTGCACGCCACTCCAGCCATGTTTGAAAAGACGCCACTCGCACTCACTGGGAACAGCCATTGGTCATCATACGCCATTGCCAGACGCCTTGACCAAAGTTAGTGAGCTGGTGAAATCTGAACGCTACGTGTACACGGCATCCTTAGCCTTAAGAAAAGCTTATTCAGCTCGTGCTGCGAGGGGGTTCATAGTAAATTCAGAGACCCTTTGTAGGGGTAGATAAGTTCTTCAGAAAACTGCTGTAGGGTAGCGTACGAGTGACTCGCCCTCGACTCGACTCAACCTCTTGTGCATTGCCACACCTTGGAGTTTTCGTTTGGTCAGATCTGATGATTTTTTGTGTCCCGTGGTGTTTGGCAGGTTTACAATAATGCCTACCGGCGACCTGAAACTCACCAACGTGGATACCAGCGACATGGGAGTGTATTACTGCATTGCCACCAATCCAGTCCTGGCTCTCTCCCTTTCCACACAGGTGCTTGTCAGGGGTGAGTTCTTTATTCACATCATGTTTTATATTTTCATGGCAGTGTCAAAAGGTGTAGGGTAAGGCACTTGTGCCGACTTGATTCCCCGACCGAACCTGTGGAGCGAGTGCGCAATTTGACTTAGTGTTCAACTGATCTCTCAGTTTGCATTGAATTTCTCCTAAGCCCATGTACATGTGTGCATTGTATTGTAAACCCAGACATTTTTTGGGCCCACCGCTGAAGGGATTTCGTAACGATAGCTGCTCTCTTCATCGTCAGGTCCCCCAGTGTTCAAAATCACTCCCTCCAACCTCACCCTGTCAACCGGCGAAACCGTCGTCCTCCAGTGCGAGGTTATGGGGGCGCAGAACCCTGTGGTGACCTGGCAGAAGGACGGCCAGGCGATCAAGTCCGGAGACCATTACAAAGTCCGTGAGGAGGGACTCCAGATCAAGTCGGTAACCGAGGCCGACAGCGGCAAGTATTCATGCATCGGAAGCAATGCTGAGGGAAGCGTGGAAAGTACGGCATATGTCAGTGTTAATGGTAAGGGTCTTGCTGTTGCCATGTTCATATCTCTGGGACTGTCCCTAGTCTAAGAACTCTCTCATCACTGAGTTAACCATATGGTTATTCCACGAATCCTTGGACCAGAGCCCTCTCTAAATGAATATTCAGTACACATGTGCAGTGCTTGTACTGGACTGGTTCCCCGTCCCAATCATGCAGGGACTGGTAGCCAGCTGGCTTCTGGGGTCCTTGATTGGTTTAGCTCGGCCCATGTGCAGGTGCATTATTCTATATTTAGAGACGATATTTACAACCTTTCATGCACCTGGCAGCCCAACACAATATCGCCTGGCATTGACTGTTTCATGTTTCCTGTTTCATGTATATGCTAATTTCCTCTTTAACGTAAAACCAGCAGAATTCCTCCGGAATCCTTACTCTACATGTCCCTACATTTGAAGGATGTCTCTGTAAGACGTCTGGAGACTACGTGCGGGAAAGTAACCATTCTATACATGTACACGTGTGCCATCTTGCGTCAGTGAAATGACCAAGGGTGCTGATTGACTGGTTGCTGACAGTTGACCCTGTTACATTATCAACATTAGAAATCAAACAAGTAGCTGCCTGCTCTATGGCGTGAACACACCAGGTCTCGCAGACAGGGTGTATCGGTACGATTATTCCATTCGGAGTTGATTCATCCTCGTGCCACACTCCATGTAGCACTGACAAGTACTGTTTTAAAGAGAAAAGCCAGTATAGTTGCGCAACGACAGGGATAAACTTCCCAGTCGTTGTAGAAAAAGTGCCTGTGACCAGCTTGAGTCACTCTCGCCCACTGATTCATTGTAGTAACATGATATGGAACAGGGAACCAGTTCCAAGACAGATTTGATTGGTCATGAAATGCCTGTTTAATAGGCGTGATCTCGTTGCCAGATACATGTACGGTACTTCCAACAGATTATGTCGACTATTAGTCCTCTCATGGTTCCCGGATAATTCCTGAACAAATTCCTTGTCACATCCGCACAGCCCGCTCTCTCATGTCTGGGTCAAGAACCGCCGGTGTATAAAACTGATCGCGGCATGTGATGTATGTTTTTCACCTCTGCAGCACCCGTTTACGGCAAGCAGCAGACAGTGGGCATAATGTGGGTCTTCATCGTCGTCATCGTCATACTCGTCCTCGTGATCGTGGTCATTGTGGGCGTTGTCTTGAGGCGTCGCTACCAGCAGCAGGCGCTCTTCAACCACTCCCGGCTCAACCGGAGCCCCAAGAAGTCTGGAGGGGCCCTGGGTGTCAAGTTTACCGAGCGCAGCAACGGCAGCTACGTGGAGATAGAGAAGCAGAAGGCCAAGGAGGAGCGGGAGATGCAGACGCGAGGGATTATAGAGGACGTGGACATCGTATAGGTCCAGGTAGAAAGCCACGCTTCGATTATTAGCACTGATAATTGCACAAGCAGTATGTAGATGTCTCGAAATATCCCGATATTGAAAAACCAGACATTGCAAATCGTATCTCGCTATCCTCATGAAGTGACAAAGACTTCTTATTGCTCGCTGAAACTCCATCATGTGCAAATCATGTGGAAAATCTCTTGACTTTTTTCCCCTGATCACGTTTTGTGTTCTTCTCTTTGCACCGTTACTGTAAAATTTTATAAACAAAAAATGCTGTAATTAATTTTCTCTGTCGGTACACCCATACTTGTTTCCTGGACACAGGAACAAACATGCATTGATATCAAGATACCACGGGGAGCAGAAATATTGTGGGGACAAATGTTGTCCCCTGCCCGCAGCACGGTTCTCTCTCTCCTAACGAAAGAAATTGTCCCCTTGGAGTAACCCAGTTTAGTACTCAGAAATTTTAACCCGCGAAAGTTGCTACCTTTCCAGTGCTCATTGTTTGAAGAATTTTATGTACAGAGCACCATGCATTGTAGGTTTTGTTTTATTTTGTTTTGTTTTTAATGGAAGTTTTGATCACTTGGTGAAACTCACTATTCCAAAAGACTTATTGTCAACCTAAAAGGTAATTCTCACAGAAAGTCGAGAGTTCTTGTTATCGGCCTTTTTATGTGATGGCAATCACATATTTCAGTGCACTGCTTTGATATTATATCACATATTTCAGTGCACTGATTTGATATTATATCACATATTTCAGAGCACTGATTTGATATTATATCACATATTTCAGTGCACTGCTTTGATATTATATCACATATTTCAGTGCACTGATTTGATATTATATCACATATTTCAGAGCACTGATTTGATATTATATCACATATTTCAGAGCACTGATTTGATATTATATCACATATTTCAGAGCACTGATTTGATATTATATCACATATTTCAGAGCACTGATTTGATATTATATCACATATTTCAGTGCACTGATTTGATATTATATCACATACTTCAGAGCACTGATTTGATATTATATCACATATTTCAGAGCACTGATTTGATGTTATATCACATATTTCAGAGCACTGATTTGATATTTTATCACATATTTCAGAGCACTGATTTGATATTATAGTCTCGTCAATGTTAAGGATTATGATTGTTTTCTGTCTCTCTATCTTCGTTTAATCAGTCTCTACTCAGAGAAGCAGCTGAAAACAATAATGTGATGCCATAGTTCATGTTTTAAATCATATGCTCTTCAATCAGCCAAAGCTGTGTGACTTCTGAAGTCTCTTTTGCCATAAATGGCAAGTGAACCTGTGTGCAGTCTTAACTGAAAACGTGGGACTTATATTTTTCTTAAAAATAAAATTTTTCTTGGTTTTAGCCAAAGGTATCATTAGCAGGTTGTTATATGTAAAAGTGTAACTGTATGTTTATATTTGTACCAAAGTTGCAGTCTTTAAAGTTGATATTTCTTTCTTGTTTTTTTCAGCAAAAAATACAGGTGAATTAATACAAATGTGGAGATTTGTATTTTCATTTGATCCGGTGGAAGGATTGTTGGGTTCCAAAATGAGAAGCAGTTCTTAGCCCGTACAATCCATCCAGGCCTCAAAACTCAGATGGGGATGAAGATGTTTTCCCTGTTCCAAATTTATCTCAGAGTCTGGCTTTGTCATGTGCCGCAGGGTGGGTCGGTCAGTCGGTCGGTCGGTCGGTCTGTCAGTCGGTCGGTCAGTTGGTTGGTTGGTTGTTTTTTGAACAGCCACTGGCAGAAAGTATCAGGCCCAAAATGAGAAGACACTTGGCTTCATCAGGTCTAGTAGTTTGATGTGACTGTACCAAAAAAAAAAAGATGGAGCTGTATTGATCAGAGGGAAGGGGAGGGGCTTAGCTTTGAGAGGGGAGGTGGTGTCTCCAAAACTACCTGGTTTTGTATGATATTGGAATAATTGTCCTTGCTTGGCTCGGTGTTTTGCAAATGTCATCTATTTAGAAGAAGTGTAACACTCCATCCCTTAAGTTTGCCTTCATGGGAGGGGCAAGGCTGGGGACAGGAAGGCGGTAAGGAGTCAAACTGAAGTTCTTTCATAGGCGGAACGGTTGGCTCTTAAGGCAGTAAGGTATGCCTGTATCATTAAAGAAAGTGATTAGTTTTTATTGCTAAAGTACATATCACGATTCTTTTCTCCGTAAAATTGGAATTGCTTACAACGCTGAATGAACCGTTGAGACAATGTGTACAGAAAGGTGTGGACCACTAGTTCTGTATTTTGCAGCTCACCGTGTCATCTGGCTCCGTCAAAGCATCCTTAATTGACTTAAAAGCAATAAGTAGTGCCTGGGGAATATTGAGCGTGAAGAAATAGTTCCTGTTTATCAGCTGTTACAAGAAAATCTTGAAGCAAACTACTGAACTAGAAGTAGTTGAGAAGAAAAGACGGCAGCTATTTACAATATCATAGAGGCTTTACCTACCTCCATGACAATATAAGGAGTGAAATCATCACAGCTTTGAAGTGTTTTGTTGGAATTTGTATCAACTCTATAAATGCTATACTTCAAAAACTATAAAGCCTTCTTTTGTGATTTTATACGCTCCAAACCAGTACGATCCATTTGCGAGACCCGCAGCTTTCTTTGTCTCGGCGATAATCTGTGACGGAAATTGTGCATAGTGTGAAACTTTAACCCAGAGGTACTGCATCGTACATTTACGACTGTTCTTGTCACTATGTGTTTCATTTGTAAATTCATCCTCTTGTACAGAATATACAGCCTTGATGTATGGGCAATGCCCATCTTCAACTGAGAGAAGTTATTTATTTTAGATTCCGGAATTTGATGTGTTTATGTTACCAGTAGTTATATAAGAGTATGTACAGGTCACATGCCGTATATTGCTTTGATGCTTTGTATAATTACGCATAATAATGCTCTAGTATTGAAAAAATTATGAAAATACATGTACATTATATTAAAAAAAACTATAAATGCACATATTAATTTATTTCGTGGAGCATGTGGCGCTTCGTATTGTTTGAGTAAATTTATGTTCCTGCACATACGTGTTTGTTCGGTCATATAATGGGAGACTTTGAGACGCTTGGTGGCGGCAAACATACCAGTTCTGAGCATGCGCGTGTTGTTCTAAGCATGCACGCATATTCGCTGTCGCCCAGTGCCCGGCCGAACCAGGCCGTTTTCCAATACTCAACTTCGTCTCCGTCTCAGGCTTCGCGTAGGAAGCCAGTCCTCGATTGTGGGCCTGAAACGTTTAACTTAAATGGAAGTACTGTATCGTTTGGCTCTTTTGCATCTTACCTGATGTTTTGTGGCACTATCAGACTTACTATTGCGCTTATAACCTCAATGTCAAGAAGTGAAAAAAAAAAAACAGTTGAAGCCTGAGACGGAGCCCAGAGCGCTTGGAAGGGCCGACAGCCCTTCACAGATTTTAGTGAAGAAAATACTTCACGAAGCGAAGCGTGCATATAGTTCTGAGCACGCGCAATACCTTGAAAAGGGGACCGGTATGGCCGCTGCCACCAGCGTCTCATCGAAGTTTCCCATTCTGTCGAAATGCCTCACTGAAATTTTGAACAGCTTCACATTCATTGAATGGGCTTCCGTTCTGTAAATAAAATGCAACGGTTCCAATGCAATTCAAACCGTAGAGTTAGATTTAGCCAGAACCTGCACGATTTTGCACGGGCAGTTGCCACTGGGCAGTTTTGCTGTGATAGCTATATTATGCAAGCATCATTGATAAACCAGTCATTTGAGGGACGTGCCCACGCACAGTCCAGTTCCTAGTGACCTACATGTATACGGTAAGTCCAAAAAGTGTTTGTCGAAATAATAACAGCAATCACCAATGACCTCTGTAGTCTTCGGCCAAAACTTCCGCCACTCTGTGCTATGGAAATGAAGGCTTCGCGCATCATTGTGCTTTGGTCAAACGAATGTCGAGTTTGGAACTCTGACCCATGTCATATTCTTTCTTTATAACTTGTTGTTAGTCAGTTGTATGAAATCCTTCATCTTGTAAAACAGGAAGGCATTTTGGCTTTGTAACTTTGCCAGGCCATCGGTCATCTTGACAAGACCACAGTATAATTCGGAAGATGGTACCTTGATGGTTGTGGAGTTGCAGTGTGAGATACAAGTCACAGTTGTCATTACAACAGAAAAAAAAGACAAAATTACTCAGGGCTGGTGTAATACCTAGGCTTACACTTGTTCAGTGTCGACATGTGCAAAATAGCTATTATTATCAGCTGGCCACCATGCATCAAGGTGTGAGGAAAGGTGATTAACACGAATGAGCGTTTTTGGCCCATGGCTCGTCGATCTACTGTATGAAAATTTTCAAAATGCGGGTGTTCTAAAATCAAAAATACTTACACAGATACCTTTGGGGACACATTGTGGTTGATAATCAGCCTATATTCGTATTGGGTATAACGATAATGCATCCGAACCTACTTTTTAGCGATTGGCTGACTTGTTGGCCAATCAGAGTGTGCTCCTAGTGTAGTTTTTGTGTTGGCGCTGCACATTTTAGTGTTGCTTTGTCGGACTAATGCTTGTAAAAACAGCAGATATTTATGATTTTTGTTGAGGTTTATTTGCACTAGCGTTAGCAATGTTATTGTTAAATGCACTTGCATGGAATCGTGCGGGTCAGGTTTGACAAATTTGTGTTGGTGTTGTTTTCACACATCCAACACAGACTTTTTTTGTAGAGCAACACGCGTAGTGCGTAGAAACTTCACACGCGAGTAATGCATGTCACACGTACAGCCAGCAGTGCTATGTCTGCTGTTAATAATTAATTAGGTCATGGCGAAATGTAGTTATAGCCGTATTTCAAGTAGCAGATGATGTGCCATTTTTGTGTGTGTGAACATTGTTGCGAAGACCCGACTATTCTGGAAAATAAAATGTTCATAACATGATACTTGTGATCCGATTTCTTTGTCAAGTTATTTCGAAGTGAACTTATTTAAGATGCACTCATTCCTGGTAAAAACCCAGCGCGTGCGATATGCGTAGAACTTATCTGGAATGGCAGAAGCTGGCTTATACGAACGCCTGTTGTTATGGTGCAGTTGCTATTAATATTTTAAGTATGGCTGCTTCGGCCAAATGTTGAAAGCTGTTCTGAAAAAAAGCTCTTGAAAAAATAGCGGTACAACTGGAAGTTACAAAAGATCGACTGCGCGTCTGTTGGTATATACATGAAACGCGCAACGGATTTTGCTTCTCAAAATGGCTGCTATAATGCTTATTGTGAAACTAATTGTTATACTAAGCTTAAGTTAAGGCCCGCGACAAAAGAATACCACCACCATACCATATTAACTTATACACGCTAAACATAAGTGCATAAAATATTCGACTGGAGATCTAATCCATATATAAAAAGGCGTTGGACTTCAATGTCAAGGTCTAGACAGGACATTTTCATGCATATCAGGATTTTTTCTCACAAGGTGCATTACCTAGATTTTATTGACTTCTTATACATTATTTTGTGTCCACTCAAATATCCATGTCTTGTTTCTATTTTCCTTACCATTAAACTCTCTTTATCCCCGGATAATCGTACTTTTTATCAGTCATCTGTATTTATATATTTATGTAACGGTGATGTCATGCATAAAATGTACAATCAAGACTCAAGTGCTATTGGCTCCATATCCAAATGACTTAAATCACATCGACAACGTCGAAGTTTTAATATAGTTTAACAATTCCTAACAAAAAAGGATCATTTTGTGAAAAAACTGAATGTTTGATTTGACACTTTATGTATTATACACGTTCGTGCCTTTGGTGATGCACACCATTTTGTTCACCTCAATACATATCATTGAAAAATAATTTTCCCTTTCAAGATATTAACCAATTAAAGAATTGCACACAAACCTAATTTGTTGGTTCTAGGAAAAAGAGCTTATAACTAGATTAAAAATATATGCTAATGATCTCTTACTGCGATATGAAAATCGCAAGTAATCCTGGCTATTATTGAGGTCTAAGGTCTACACAGATATAGTCGTTTATAGAAGTGTACTCAGAGCCCTTATTTATTGAAAACCTCTTTTGCAAACCTCAATCAAATCAAAATTGTGCAACGAAAACTTTACAGTATTTTCAGTCATCCCCTGTGTGCTATTATCCGAAAATTCTGATCTTTATCGCTCCACAAACGTGTGTAGGCACATAGTGTACTGTCGCCCACAGTTTTATGTTTAGTCTCGGGTGTCGCCAAAAATTACGGTACTCAGAACTGACTTCAGTTGTTCATATGCATGTCATGTCTGTGAGCTCGACCATCACAGACATGTCTGAGCCCTATTTCGACAGCTTGGCAATGAGACTACTATGCATGGGTATGTAAACGTAAGAAATTTCAGCAAAATACAGTCTAAGATTAATTTTCTTTCATGACCAAACTTCTTTCATCACCCCAAGTAAATCTCTGTTTTTCTCTTGATTTACTACACCCATAATGGTTCCCTTCAACTTTATTGTCTATTCGTAACGTAAGCCACACCCTTGTCTTCTAATCCAATAAAGATTTCTTTCATGATGCGCGTAAATTCCGGGGGATACTATATAAAGGGCCGGGTCACACCCCTCCAGCTTTTGACCGGGGGAGGGACATTAAAATGTATTTAATAAAAAATAAAGGAGAACAAATGAAAAAAGCCTAAACTTAATATACCTTTCTGGTGAATTAGTGTGGGTAATACATTATTACAGATGTACATCTGTATCCTGAACATCGCCCCTTGTATAGTGTCAGCGACCCCCCACCCTCAACCCACCTTTTCAATTTCCATGACAAGGCAAACCATTCCACACCCACCATCCTAATCTCTCCCCCCTCCCCATATCTGGCACAAATTTACACCACTGCTGCACACCCATTCCAACTTTATATCTGTCTATAAATCCCATTTCTCACACTCCGATCAAATTCATTTTGAATAATTTAGTGTCCAATATAAAATTCATTTAGGGTGGTACAGCTCATCAACTTGAGAACCTCCATTTTGTCCCTAATAAGCTGTCACATTTGGCGTTAAAATCAGGGCAAGATCTTTTATCATTAAATTTCGACGTCTTTTCTCAAATCTATGAATTAAATTTTCACTAACGAGTGGCGTTACATGAATATGGATAAAGTTGCATTGTCACCTATTTGCTCAGACCAGTTCCCGACGCCGGGGTGAAATTTAAAAAGGGCATAAATAATCATTATTTTAGATTCCAGTCCTGCATGATAATGTGTTCACTGTGAGTTTTCTTAACAGTAAACGGCATTATCTGAAATGCACGTGGCATACATACACCATTTTTCTAATTGGCCTTCATGCAAAAAAAAAACAAAAACAAAAAAAAAACAGCCGTAGACGACAGCTACCTTGGCCCCGCGCTGGGCCGGCATGGTTCAAAGGTCACGAAGTTTCTATGGTGGAATTCTGGGTATTTTTTGCCAGAGTCTGATCGTTCTCTACATTTGCGCAAACGTCAAGTACATGTACATGTACATGTAAGTTTTTCAGCCCAGGCAAGGAGTTACAGCAATAGAGATTCTTTATTTGCGAGTTCTGCTATTTATGAAGATGATTTAGTGATAATTAACTTGTCAGTTTCTTGGACCACGTCTAGCACGTCAGGTTGACGTGGATTGATTGAACGCCGTCGTCGATCACACCATGCGTGCACACATATCATGCCTGCCACCTGTAAGTCCAGAATGCACGTACTAGGCCAACTTTCATCATTTAGGGCCATAGTACAGTACATGACGTAGGCCTACGTATGATGTGTAATATGAACGATGCAATCTACAAGAAAGAGCAGATTTTTCATTATGTCCATTCGTTTCACTGTCAACATTGGAAGTGCATCTTTCATGTCTTTAAGCCTATCCTATAGTATTACAATATGCCCTAGGCATGCTCTGCCATGCTGGGCTGTGTGACATCATGCTGGGATGATGTCCCCATTTTTGCCTTAGGTTGTGGGCGTGGCTAGAAGGTGAACAGAAAGGTAAAATAACATCTCCTGAAATTTAATTATTTGTACTACAGAATAACGTAAGCACATCCATGCCAGCTAAGGGTCTATATGAGCTTGATCGGCTACCCTGGTACCAGTTGGAGGCTGGAAGGGAATTCATGGAGTGACGATGGAAACGCTAGCAGCAAACAAAATTTCACAGTGGATTGATATATCAGATAGAATAAAGTCATGTAAAATCTAATCAATATGAAAAGAACAAGAAAGTGATTTCTGTCTACATCAGAGAATAACCTGTGTAAATAGTATATGATTTTCATACTTTGGCACCGAACTTTACAGAGTACAGTCTGGAATTGAGGCTATCATCTTATTAAATTTTTTTCAAAAAAGTTGTATGCACAGGAACTTGGTCATGTGAAATCCAGAAGCCTCTATCTTTTGTCCTTTGATTTTCTGCATGTTGAAGTGAACTCAAGTCCGAGCATTTATAAGCCTTAAATTTGGATCTATGCTTTGCTCAGCATTCCGTTGAACTGCACCCCTTCTTGTTGTATGGGGTATTTGATAAATCCAATTCAGTGGCTAACTTTTAAGATTCAGTGCAAAATGCAGATTTAATCTATTGCAGCTCTTCCCAAGAAAGCTACAAAAGTAGGTGAAATAGCAGGCTGATTTTGATGCAATACACTCGGTTAACTCCATATACATGTACAGTAGGAATGAGATAATAAGATGAAAGACAGGGGAGTGTAATTTATGGAATGATTAGGAGAGTGTTGAAATATTTGTTGAAGTCGGTCTTATCTTTGCTTGTTTGTTAATGTTATTTAGATTCAAACCTTTTGCCTGACGGTGTGGAAATGGAAAATCAGAAACTGAAATTAGTAGCTAGTGTGCATCTCATAAAGGACCATGGCATGCAGAAAATGTTTCGGTTGTTCAACTGTTATGAATGAATTTACTTTTTGTGTTCTGCTTTTAAATCAAAAGTGAACTGTGAAAGCAGGCTGATACTTGTTCCCTGCTATCCTTGGTTGTGGAACTGCATTGGATGTTTTATTTGTCTGTAGCACATAACTGCTTCCAGGGGACTAATGCATCAGATAAACCCTCATAAATTACATGTATTTTATGAGTAGAATCCTCAAAAGAAAGGATATTTGTCTACTTGAAAAGCAGACCTATTGACTAAGTTTCCAGCATTGTGAAGATGGGACTCAGCAAATACTTTACTATCTGTGAAATATGGCAAAATCTAGTTATCGGTGACAGTTACAGCACCATGCAAAACTATGAAAGTGAGTTTTTTTTCTCATGACTAATGAATTAAAACTACCAATGCCTGATAATTTGTTAGTTAGTCAAAAAAGACAGTGTAGATGACTATTTTCAGTTGTTTGACTAGTTATGATTATGTTTCAAATTTTTTCATTCAAACTTTTGCATAATTCAGACAAAAAGACTACTATTTCTTGTTTGTTTCCTCAGGGTTTTGTTATCAGGCTGTCCACGTCTTTGGATACCAAGTCTGTCTACCTCACCAGCACCAGTACCAGGCCCCCAATCTCCCCCATCGTCACCTCACAGTCCAACTCACCATCAATCACCTCTCACATCATCGATGCCTCATGGACAATCTTCCCCTGGAAATGGATATTGTTTGAACAGTGTTTCTGGTAATCCCTTTCCATTGATTAGTTTAGTAATTGTAAATAGGGGCAATTCACAATACAGCGCACCACCAAGAGTTTGGCACAGACAAGCCACTTCTCAAGTCTACGGTCGACACCTTGCTGTGATTTAGTGCACTTCATACGTAATTTGGGGATATTTGATTGATTCAGGCATTCCCTGCTCCGTGCACACAAAAAACATCATTTTGGCTTCCTAACACCTGTTTGCAATATGCACTTTTGAATTTTCAACCAAGATAAACAAACATTTGAAAGAAATTAAAGTTTTCCGTGCACAGAACAAACAAACATTTGAAAGAAATTAAAGTTTTCCGTGCACTGGACAGTTAGTAAACAAGATTTTGTCAACTCTTTATCCCATAATGCACTGTGAAAGGCCTCTCTTTGACAAACTCTTGGTGGCGCACTATGTGAATTGCCTGTATTCACTGATTCAGACGTACCTACCTGAGAATGCAATATCCTTGTTTGTTCCCATAGGGCAAAAGATCAAGTCCACCCCTCTATCACCAGCAAGATGGTTGGGGGCATTCCCCAGGAATCTGCCCATCATTGCTGGCCAACAGAATCAACCATCAGCAAGAAACCAACAGCAATGCCCTGCGTCATCATCACATCAGACACCATCAACGTCGCCTCAACAAACAACCCTCAATACAGTGTCCAGAGATGCTGCATGCCGATAGTTCAACAAGGACTCCAGCCTCCCTTGTCCCTACATCTCAGCATTGCAGACTGGAGGTGTTCTCCTGCGCTATAAAGGCACGGGTTCAAAGAATAGATCCCTGTGCAATACAACTGCCTACCAGTGGCAAGGTCATCCTGGGACCCCCTGATGCAGCTTATCGGCTGGATCGATCTCAGCGATTGCACCAGTCTCAACTGGCCATCATACCCCCCAACCATTGTCTCTTTACGGTGTTACAGGCCGGCAATCAGCGTTGAGGACATCCCAATGGAATGCGCCAAAGTAGGTACATTCAAAATCTGTTCCCTGTATCCTGCTAAAAGTAAAATATTTAACAATAAAAGGACTTATTTCAAAACAATCTCTCGGTACGGAGTGCTTTGCAATGGGAGCTTGCAAAGGAGTCAGTGATGTCAAGGGCTTTGGATAAACATTTGCACAAATGTTGGCCTGACAAAACTTACATGATCTTGGATGATGACTTAAGGAATTGCATTTATCAATTATTACAATTATCAATTTCAATAATGGTTAATCAGTCATTCACACGCAGACTACTACAGATATACATGTACTTCATTGTTTGACCCAATGATCCCTACAGCGCACTGCTGACCAACTCGCCCAACGCCTCTGCTGCTTTACCGGCTGGGTCGGTCTCATCGATTGCGCCGGTCTTACATGGCCGTCAAAGTCCCTTGCCACAGTCTCCTTATAGTGCAACAGGTCAGCAGTCACTGGTAACGACATCCCAGCTGAATGTGCCTTCTTCGCAAACAAATGGGTAAGTTCAAAATCTTTGCCCTAGTCAGTTAATATATTGAAAATGAAATAAGTAACTTGAAAAAGATTTGTATGTCTCTAAACAGTCAATCTCTCGGTACACAATGCTTCGAAATAATCTCTAAAGGAGGCAGTGATGTCTTGGCCTGTTGACATAGGGATGGTGGACCTGAACAAAAATTTGCCGATTGTTGCCGATGACTAAGGGAATTTGACGTTCTTGTTTGCTCTCTAAGGGCACAACTGCACTTGTTGAAACCAAGTCAGCTTACTTCTTCACCTTTACATCAGACACCTAGGCCGCCTCAAATACAGTCCCAGCAAATCTGCCGCCGGCATTTTATCCAGCACTGCCACCTGCCGTACCTCTCCAACTGAGCTTGCCAACAATAGCTATGGAGATATTCTTGCCGCCAAGAACACGGTGGTCCCAAGGATAGACCTGAGGGAGTTGCGACATCCAACTTGTGGCCGGGTCATCTTGGGCAGCGGTGCTTCTTGGAAACAAAGTGGCCGTCAAATACGTCAGGGCAACAACAGATCTAGACCGACTTCCCGTCCTGAGGGAGGCGAGGGCAATGGGCCTTCTTTCAGGGCATCCGTCATTCCCTTTCTTTTTTGGCCTGGCAGTGGCTGGCCACCACCAAGGACTTGTAATGGAGTTCATTGGGAACTCCATTACTGGCCAGTCGCTGACCCTGGCGGATGCCCTGGAAGGGCCCAACCGTCTACATCTTGCCCCGTCTTCCTGGCGCCGCATCGCGCTGGATGTGCTGGACGGTCTACGATACATGCACGACAGGGGTCTCCTTCATAACGACCTTAAAACTGATAACATTTTGGTCCGTGATGTTGGGGGCTCCTGGCGTGCGTGTATTATTGACGTGGGGTTGTGTACCCTGGCGAGCCATCCTCGGGTACACCACCTCACCTCAGCACAGAAGGCGCGATGGCGGCGCTATCACGTGCACATCGCCCCAGAGCTGGTGGAGGATGCAGCACCACAGACCCAGCTGAGTGATGTTTTCCAGATGGGTCTGGTGCTGTATTTCATCGGTCTCTGGGGCGATGTGCCAAGCCTGATACCGCTCGCCTATTGGTGTCTGAGGCGGAACCCCCTGATGTGGTCATCAACGGCCGTACTCCGGCTGATGTTAGCTGGGTCAATTAGGTCAATTAAATTGCCTTTTTAGTCGAACTTTTTGTGGCTGCTAATGCTAAAATGTGAGAGATGTACAAATTATGAGGCATCACAGAGGAAGAGCTGAAGTACTTACTTTCTAATAAGAATTTGTAAATGCCTTGAAGTTTGTAAAGAAACAACATCAGTAGAACTATGACTAATTCTTTTGGGGCATGCGATAAAAAAATGATGCTGTCATCTTGTAAGTATTTCTTGTTCATGTTATTTTGTTTATAATATTGGAGATAGCATTTGACTTGTGCCATTTCCAAAAGCAATCCATGTCTAGCTAGAAATTCCATGCCAGGAAAAAAAAATGTCCATTATAATTTTATTTGCGGTGAGCTTAAATGTAAATTGCTTTCTTCAATAATTTTTAAATTCATAAGTGCTTCATCAACCTCATCTAAATGTTGTACCCTTTCTATGAAACGAAACGAAAAATCACTTGATTTCCGGTATGCAGTACTCTTGAGGATTTGGAGGGGTGGGGAAATTTTCCATTCAATTTGGCGCGTGTGGTTCGGAGATGAGGCTACGTTGTTTGGAAAGGAAAACAAAGATTTGAAAATGCCTCTAGGGAGGGGAATGGGTTGACTGCTGCCTCGGCCCCAATCCTCCACTGCATTGAATTAATTACCGGTACATTGATTTTCCAAGTGCAAATATTTTTGTGAACGGATCGCCAAGACTGAGATTGGCAGTTCTTACTGTTGGTGCTAGGTGTTTTAAAAGAAAAGAATGACATTTTCATTCAACAAACAAATGATTTTTAAAAAAGCTTAAGCGAATTGACTTTTTGTCGTTTTTTTTACTGAGAGAGAAAATATAGGTTAATTTTAGTCTTGTTTGGACAATACCGTCTCATTTCTAGTGTTGATATACAAAAGGGAAATGATTTGCTTAATTAGTTATCTTTATTTGCTGTTCACAAATTTGAATGTTTGGAAAAACTAGAGTGATAATCTAATTACATTTTGAATGTGAGATGAATCTTTCAATAATTACACTTTTTCAACATGTAAGCAATGCCTGGGTTAAACTGTAATTTCTCTAAATAAAAAGTTTTTAAAATACTTGGTCAAATCAAAAAGTGACACTTTAAAATTTAACTGAAGTCGTAGTCTTCACTTTAACTGAATTGCCTATTTTATGGGGAAAAAGCTGTCACGAAAACATTAAAATAGAAGTATACAGATATGTTTTACTGGAAATAAAATAACCGTTTTTTAATTACTTGAAAACATCGTTATAAAAATACTGGGTACTTTCGAAATGTGTGTCAATGGATGTATCGTGCATTCATAGTTAATTTGGCAGTACAGGTTTTGTGATCATCATTTAAACAATGTGCTGAAAAAGTTAGCAAAAAAACAAAACCCCAAACCAAAAACTTCTTCCACTTGCCACTGTGGTCTTCAGTTCCACAGGACCTTGGACTTTTGTGGTTGGTTTACAGTCATAAATTATTCAACATTAAAACAAGTAATTTGGAAAAAAATTACTTAAAAATGTAATTATTGAATCGGTTGTATAATATAGTGAAATGGACATCTGAAGCAGGTCTAATCTCGTTTTGCAGACAATTAAATTGAAAGGGTAAAGCAATGGAAAGGGATATAGCATGAACAACCCAACCTTTTGGAAATTTCTTTAATAACTGAAAATAAACTTATTTCTCTGTAAACGTTGGCCACTGAAGATAGTCAGTTATCTAACCAGACGGCGATGTGGCTCTTAATAATTTAACCTTCGATATAAGATATAAGTCAACCAGAAAAAAGTGATACTTTCGGGTTAATATGTCTTTTCAAACCTAAAATGGCAAGTGTGCATGTGTCAGTCATGTTAGTTAAAATAATTTTAAAATGAATAACAGTTGTACATAGTAAAATGTAGGATTAAAATTGTAGCAATTGAGTACTTCAGTAGAAAATCTCAAATATGAAAAAGATTTGTGGAGATGTCCGACTAAATTGAAATTAAGTGCATTTTAATAAAATTGTTTTCCAGTTATTTTTTAGGGTGGAACTAGCAACAGCCATAATGATTCAAAATATGACAGGATCATGTCTTTGAAACCACCTGCCCCCCCCTTTCCCAACGCTCTTCTCCCAAAGGTTTTTTGCGGCGAACTTACAATCAGTATGGTGTCAAGAATACCTTAAATGTAAAAAGTTATGTGAAAGTGAAAATAAAAATTGGGGCAAGTTTTCATTAGAGGGCGCTAGTAATCGATAACGACAAAGTAAAGCGTTCTTTAGAGGGCGCTATACTAGCAATTTCAAGAAACTGCAGAGGGCGCCATTTGATTCATGGAGCGTTTTTCAAAGTATGGCTTCTTTGCCAACTTTGACTTTTAGCTTGGAAGGGCTCGAAAACGTGATAAAAAGAGTCCAACTTCAAAGATAGTTTTTTGGTCAGATAGCCGTTATTTAAAAGAGATCTAAAGCTGACCAAAGTGTCGCAAACTTTGTTTTCTGACTTTCGGCTATTTTTCGAAATGTACCAACAACAATTATTGTCGCTAAAATAAAATTTGTGTGCTATTATAGAGGGCGCTATTATTCAGGGCCATTGCGCAAGATCGATTATCAGTCAATAGAGGGCGCCATTGTTTTTCTCAAACGAGGGCGCTATTTATTGATTTCGTATTATATGTCGATAGAGGGCGCTGTTATTTTTTTCAATAGAGGGCGTTATATATTTGGCAAGAATATGTATGCATGGCGCGGTTGACAAGTGTACATCGTGGAACGTGAGTTTAAGTTGTAATTTCAGTTTTCCATTAAAATTATATGAGTTTTAAGTCGGCTGTCAGCTGTAACGATAAAAAGCACGGTAAATATCCTGTGTCCACAAAAATATAGTACGACGGCGTCTTTAACAAGCTTCTTTTCTGTGGTATTGCTAATGTTGCTACTACACTTGGCCTAGTTAGTTGTTACTGCCTGGTTGCTTGTGTCTAAAAACTAGGCCTAACGCTACATGCAACCATACGTATGAGGCCAAACCATGGCGGTTGTGTTTGTATTGTGCATGTCCAATGTGTATTAGACTCGCATTGCAGCCGTTCACCGGTATATCAACAGTAAAAACACCGTTAGCTTGTGTGAATTGTAGTCAAGCGGTTACAGATTAATGGTTTGTGATGCATGGGGTGTGGGTTCGAATCCTGGGTCAAAATTGTGGACAGGGAGGTTTTTTATTTAGGAAAATAAAGCCTGAATGTTAACCTATAGGAGCCTACATGTAATTTCACACGTGAGATTTTTATGGTTGTTTGAGCATCAGAGATGTCATGCATTCTGCATGGTTGTGAATTGTGGTTTGGCTTCATAGTCATACGTACATGTATGGTTGCATATATATAGGTAGCTTGTATTTACTGTCATGAGGGCGGTAAGTCCTTTGCAATTTTACTTGTATGCGTGGCTTGAAATTAGAACATATACATGGTACAGGTGTGGCTCTGTAACAAATTTGTTTGCAAGTCCATAGACCTTACCCCCAGAACTGTGGACGTCGGACCCCACAGTTCTGGGGGTACATAGACCTAGCTATAAAGGAAAAAAATGGACCAGTTGCCAACTTCAGCGGCGGCGCTGGATCTCGCGTCAAATTTGTCAGTCGGCCCATGGAGGAATAAGAACACACTTGTATTCCTCCATGGTAGGCCTAATGCACCTGTCAATTGTAATCCCGGCCCCGGGGGACCCAGGACTAGCGGGGACTTAGCAGAGAAGATAAAACAGGGCCAGCGTGATAGTCCCAGTCAAGTTACCGTAATTTGCCCGGCCAGGGTGGGGCACCCTTTTTTGTATTCCCTGGCTGATCCCCGGCCCCAGCATGCCGGGCATCATTGTGGTAACCCCCGCACAATCCTGGGCCTGGCGTGCCGGGCGTTCAAGTTGTGACCAATCCCCGCACTCTCCCTGCCCTAGCATGCGGGGTTGTGTCGCAACAACCGTACAACTAAAAATAAATAACTAATAACTTTCATTAATTTCTAAACGTCCCCATCTCTTCTGGATTATTGTTAAGATGACATCGAGTTGGTCGCCTTAAGTGCAGGTAAAATGCCACCAAAATGAAGCAAAGCAAGGGGCAGCTGCTATAATTATCCCAAACTTTGGCAAAACATTCGTCCGCATATCTGACACACCGGAATCAGGGGGCTGACGACCCAAATCGCTACACTCTTTCTTTGCAGACCTCTCAGAAATAATTATGGAAATTAATCCAATAGCTAAATGTGTGGAGACCAATTGACCAACGCTCATTATGTACATGTGGCCATGGCCAGTGCCAGCACATGAGACAATTAACAATTATCACAACACTTCATTTGTTTATTGAAGATTGGTCTACATGTAAATAACCAATGATTTGAAATTATCACCAAAAGACACGTGACCAGTGCTACTTGGTTGAAAGATTAAATTTCACGGTTTAATCATTTAGCAGTCCATAGAAAGTGGCGATAATGTTTGTAAAAAAAGAAAGGTCTATTTTGCACGCACTGATCCCAAAATAAGGCGTCATCTTTGTCAGGTTTTCATCTGTCAGGGTAGGGGAAACACTTTGTGTTTCATATTGAAGCTTAGTGCTATAAAATTATACTGATAGACGGTGAAACAAATTGTACAACCCCCGCCAAGTCCCTGCTATTGTCCCGGGTCAGCGGGGCAGCCATTGTACAACCCTGGGCAAGTCCCCGCAATTGTCCGAGCTGGCGAGCACTTTTTTTTGACATCCCCGGGTACATTTCGGCTACATTTTCGAAAGTCCTGGGCTCCCCGAGGCCGGGATCGCAATTGACAGGTGCATCCTTATAATAATGCTGATACAGCATGGGCGATTTTGTACAATGGTAGAAAGGCATTATGGGAAACAAAATGCCCCCTTTTCCTTCCTAGAATACTTACAGTAGTACCTTTCTACCATTGTGCAAAATCACTCATGCCGTATCAGCAATAAGGCTTATGAACTGGAAGTACTGAAGTTACTGGCAGGGTCATTCCATGTCAACTCACCCACAGGTTCCATGGTTACTGACTCAGATTTGACTCAATTTAATTTTCTTTTTTTTTTTAAGAATGCAGCTATCTGGAATGACCACGTGCAAAATTTTTGGCTTCAATTCCAAAGGGTCCCTGAGATAAACCTCCCCCAAATTGGAGCCATGCTCACTATTTTACTCTTGCAAACCACGAAAATTAATTTGCAAGGAGTTTTGGAGGCCAGTATCTCAAAAACGAATCTCAAATTACAGGCTGCGTGTTGGTATCTGTAGGGGATTTGTACCAAGGCATTTGGACTCTGCCATCAGAAGTAGTCTCTTAACTAGTGTGAGTTGGACTCTACAAATCGCTTTCTTTAATATTTGAACATGGTGGGGTTTATAGTAGGGTCCAAGTACCTCCCATGGGCTTTCCATCCCATTAATTCCTTTTACTCAAAATAATTCGTACCCCAAATTCCTCTGAATTCACCTCCAAAATGGTCCTTCTAAAGACAGTCTAATGCGCCTGGCTTAGGATCAATTGAAAGATTCCAGTAATGATGATAAGGAATGATAAATGATGAAATGAATTAATGTGAAGGAAAGCCAAAGTACTTGGACCCTACAATTAAAAAATTGTAGATTGGTAGAGTCCAAGTTACTCAGACCATCTCTTGCATACTTTCAGAGTTATTGCCCCCTGAATTTTGAAATTATTTATCGGTGGAAATAAAAACAAATCAATTTTTGAGGATACCCTGTGAGCCAAAGATTTTGTTTAGGGACTTACATACATGTACGTTATTCTATCCTTGTTATTTGGGCAAAGGTCTGTCTGCCTAAGGAAAATAACCACACATGAGTTTAATGTTGGAACTATAAGCCTTTGAAAAGAGTTCCAGTTGAAGAAAGTCAACATTTGCCCCAACTTTTGGCTGGCAAGCTCACCATGTGGGCAATTACCCATGGACACAAAGTTTTTGCCACATACATGTAAATAATTTTTGCCTTTGTATCCATTTTGAAGTTGGTTTTCAACCCCCAAGCCTGTTTAATGACTTTGTCAAATGTACTGTAGTCATTTTTTGCTGGTACGGCCAACTCACACTGTACATGTTTCTTTGTACGTGTTCATGTACTATACACAATGTCCATATCTCATACATACATACATGTACTATGTTGAGTTAAATAGTTGACCCTTAGTAAAGGGATGAACAGATTTTGTTAACAGCAATTCCAAAGGGAAGTCCAGTCGTTAGCACGGCCTATACATGTACATGTACATACATGTACTGTGCCAATGTGCATACATGTACATGTACATACATGTATCCTATTACATGTATGCTGAGTCACATGTACACCTAGGAAAAGAGATTATATTGTTGGTATGTACAGAAATGCAAAATGTAAGTTCATATCACATCTTTTCTTAATTCCCCAATGGGACAAAGTAAGCCGCCAGAACTCCAAAAGTGTGTACAGTACATGTACATTGTACATTTTAGATTAGATTCCTAGGAGCCCCATTTCTCTAGTAATGGCTTCACTCAACCAAGCAGTTCAATTAATTTGCTTGAGCTGCAATTCCTAAACTATTTCCTTTTATTTTTAGCTGGCCTGTTTAATTTGTGCTATTTTATAATTAGGGATTTTAAAATGTACATGTGTCGATGATAATCATGTGATTTTAAGTGTTGTAATATGATTAAGGATCAAGTTTTTGTTTGTAAAGCGCATTGAGGAATCTATATCATTGCATTTTTGTTATTCTTATTATTAGTGTGAAATGTTTCTTTCCCCAGAGCAAGATTATCTTAAACAGTGTTGAAAGTAGCAAACCACAATACATGTAACTTGTTGGGATGGAGTCTGAAATCATTGCTTCACAAGCAACAAATGATGCGCAACTCGAGACAAGCACTTTGGAGTTTTAATTTAAGTTCATTCACTGATACACATGGCTTCATCGTGTGTGTCTAGTTCCCAGACACAAAGCTACTTGAAAACACTCATTGGAATCTTGGCATTTATCACCGTTTGAGACTAAAAGGAATGTGACTGTATTTGCCTATTGAGATTGAATCTGTGTAGCAAATGAATTGCAGTGACTGTTGAAGGGACAAAATGAAGACCAACATTCAAAAAACAAGAACAGCAGAGGAGTTGCAGTTCAGGTGAATAAATAAACTTTAGGTGAGAAAGCCAAATTGAAAAATACAGGGCTCGCAGCAACCTTTTTTCTGCAAAACTCCACTTTTTTTCTAGTTTGAACATTGAGACGAGGGGTAGCCTGAATTGAAATGTACACGTACATGTAGTTACCAGGCTTACTGATGAGGGGCAAAATATGTTTTGTGGCCTTAAACCCTAACCCCATCAGGTGAAAAAGTCTGATTCAATCTGATGCACTTGGCAGTCAGCAGTAGGTGAACAAACTTGCCATGTTGAGACCATGGGATCTAGTCGCACTAAACAGTGCCACTTTTGGATCTTGTAGTGACTGACAACCACAGACTCCCAGGCTTTTGGCCTTGGGGAGACCTGTCGGATCTTTTCACACAGGGCAGGCAAGCCACTTTGACAAATGATGCAAAGTAATGTGTCCTCAGGTTTTCTGGCCAAGGTAGGCTGGAGAGGTCGGGTTAAAAAACTCAGATATGCGACTACTGTTCAAGTGCTTTATTGTTTTCATTGGCTGATCTTTTACAGGAGACTTGGAACAGGTGTCATGTTGCCTGCCATCAGTGAGCCCACTCAATAAGGTCATTCCATGTCAGATGACAACACCGTTGACCTATCAGCCTACCAACCAGCCAGTCATCTTGTGCACCAATCAGCTACCAACCAGCCAGTCATCTTGTCAACCAATCAGCCTACCAACCAGCCATGTTATCTCAGGAACCAATCAGCCTATCAGCCAGCCGGTCATCTTGTCAACCAATCAGCCTACCAACCAGCCAGTCATCTTGTGCACCAATCAGCCTACCAACCAGCCAGTCATCTTGTCAACCAATCAGCCTACTAACCTGCCAGTCATCATGTGCACCAATCAGCTACCAACCAGCTAGTCATCTTGTGCACCAATTAGCCTACCAACCAGCCAATCATCTTGTCAAGCAATCAGCCTACCAACCAGCCAGTCATCTTGTGCACCAATCAGCTACCAAACAGCCAATCATCTTGTGCACCAATCAGCTACCACCCAGCCAGTCATCATGTGAGCCAATCAGCCTACCAACCAGCCAGTCATCTTGTCAACCAATCAGCCACCAATCAGCCAGTCATCTTGTGCACCAATCAGCTACCAACCAGCCAGTCATCATGTGAGCCAATCAGCCTGCCAACCAGCCAGTCATCTTGTCAACCAATCAGCCTACCAACCAGCCAGTCATCTTTCAAGCCAGTCATGCTAGATAACCAGCAAGTAGTCAGGCATCAGAGTTACTTCAAGTCTGTACCAATCATGCAGTGGGTTAGCACAGGTAGGCTGCATACCAAAGCTCAAAGGCTTTTGATGTGTACCTTAGGATGGATTTTCCCCCTTTTGTATTTATCAAATATGCCTTGTCATTTCCACACAGTCACTGTCATCTTTTAATGCAAATCATGTTGATGTGAGGTCTTATGAAGCCTCAGACACAACCTGCAAGTACTACTCACAAATGCAGATAAAAACATCTTTCTAACCCCACCATGCCTTTCTTGATTTCAGAATGACTAGTTCTCCACTGTACATGTAAATGGAAATAGATCATCAAAGAAATTGAAAAACCTCACAATATTATTCATACATATAGCTGAGCCAGTGGATTGTCAGTAGGTACAAGTTTTTTATGTTTTCTTGAAATTAAAACATTTTCTTGGTTCCACTTTGTGCATCCCTTTTGCTTAAATTCCTTGACGATTTCCTTTTAGGTAAATCCCCCCCAAAATGACAAATGTTTTGTGGTACCTTTGACCCTTGGCCATTGTGAGGCTATCATCCTGACCTGTCCAAGAAAACCCCTTGAAGACAAATACAACCAGCCATTTCCTGCAAGGTGAGTTCAACATACAATGTAGTTTTATTACAAGTTAGTGTTCTTTTTATACCGACTCTAACCTAGCGTACATGTATGTGAAAATTTTTTTAATTAAAATTTAGGGCTTCAGGACTTAAAACACTCCTTTGATAGATGAAATACATATAACAAAGCTTGGTCCCAGTTACCCAGTCTCTTTTGTCTAGTTTCAGTTAAAATTAGTCCAAGTTGCTTTGTGTCATTAAAAACTCTGAATGACCTCTTGGCAAATTGTTCATACCAAAAGTCTCATGACTGAGGCTCCTATATCCAGTGTCACATGCTTATAGTGTTGTATACATACGTAGACCTACGGTAAGACAAAGTCTTAGAGTTAACCTTGGACTGGTATGTGTAGATTTTCTGGGACGTAATAAAGAAGTCATTCAGACAGGAGGTTGTTGCTCAAACATAGGCCATTGGATACTTTCTGATTCACTGGTTTGAATTAAAGCAATATTTTCAAGTGATAACTTCCTTATTATCATCACAATACTGGTGGCCTTTGGAAGATTTGGAACAAATTAATCCCACAATGAGTGATTTGTGAATGTGATGGTATTAATAATAAACAGAAAATAGCTAGTCTGTTTCTGTTTTATTGTAACTATATGTAATTGCTTCATTGTGGAATAATTAAGCTTCCTGTGTTATTGTGTTTGAAAACTTGGCACAGACTTTCAAAGTGAAATAGATGTACTCAGAGTTTTGTTTTAGATTTGTTTCCTGTGATGCATTTCTCACTTGTAACTTTATTTTCTCCTTACCGTCATTGCAGGTAAACAACGTGATAAACAGCAACATCCTTCATTACCATGACAACAGCTTTGCCTCCAGAGATTCCAAGTCCAGCCGTCCGTTTTCATCAGAAATGTAAAAAAAGAATCATTTGTACATTTGCAGTTTTTAAGGTGTCAAAAATATCCTAGTTTATCACTGACCTTTCCTCAAATTAAGGAGATATATTTTGAAAAATCTTCAGTTTAGTTTTTTCTTTCAATGCATGTGTATGGTTACATGTTTGACCAGGATCAAAAAGCAAAAACAGGAAGATTTTTGAAAGTTTGTTCTGAAATAGAACATTTCAGATTTGGTTGATTTTGAAAGGTCATTATGATGTAAACTTGGATATTTTTGGAGCCTTTTTTGAGCTATCCAAGTTTTTACTCCAATCATTAGAACAGGAAGTTTGCCCATCTTGAGTTGATGAAAGAGAAAAAATAACAACATGGAATATATGCACTCTTCCAATATTTTGGATCGTTTCCAAATGTCATCCTTTCGTCCGCTGAGTATCCAAATTTCCACCAGAGCAGTTGTTATTTATGAAATGCTGAATACAAAATCAAGTCCCATTGATAGCAAAAGCAAAATAACCTCATAAGGAAAGGAGTAAGAACACTTGGATAGGTTTTTAAGCTATTGTTTTGCAAGCTCTGATGTGTAAATGTCTGTAATATCTTATCTTCAAGCAAACTCAAATCGTTAATGCTCAGTGGTTGATACCATTGTATGATATCATCTTACTTTGCATTTACCTGTAACTCAGTGATGCTGGTATTTGCCCTAACACTGTTTGTCAAGTTTGCTTGAGGATAAATTTATTTCTTCTTTTCGCTAGTGATTCATGAGATATTGTTGTGTTTTTCATTCTTGGAAAATCATAAAGTGTTACAGGAAAACTCAAATGAATCCAGTGACATTGCAAAAAGTATGTACATCATATAACTCAGAATGATTGCATCAAAGCATACACTTTAATAAACATCAGACTGATCCTCCCCCCAAAAAAGTTGTACAAAGTTTATAAGTTTCAAGTTAAATGTTGACAAAATTCTGAAACAGTATACAGACCAAAATTTAAAATTCTGAAACAATTGGAGGTTGCTACGTGTATTCCTTGAGTTTTCCAGGTAAACATTTTTTAAACTATACTGAGATGGATCCATGCCGTCTTCAGTCAATGGTCTTTTGGCATGTTGGGATATCTCTTACATTCTTGGCCTTTTCTTGTGTGTGATACATGTACTTCAAATGATGTCTTCTCTTGTACAGAGATCTTCAGAAATTGTTCATTGTTCCCCTATTCTGGGGATGTCTCCAACTTTGCCCCTCCCTTAGTGTGGGGATACATGTCTCCAACTTTGTCCCTCCCCTGGTGTGGGGATGCTACCAACTTTGTCACTGCCCTGGTTTGGGGATGTGTCCAACTTTGTCACTGCCCTGGTGTGGGCATGTGTCCAACTTTGTCACTGCCCTGGTGTGGGCATGTGTCCAACTTTGCCCCTCCCCTGGTGTGGGGATGCTTCCAACTTTGCACCTGCCCTGGTGTGGGGATGTATCCAACTTTGTCACTGCCCTAGTGTGGGGATGTGTTCAACTTTGTCCCTGCCCTGGTGTGGGGATGTGTCCAACTTTGTTCCTCCCCTGGTGTGGGGATGTGTCCAACTTTGTCACTGCCCTGGTGTGGGGATGTGTCCAACTTTGTCCCTGCCCTGGTGTGGGGATGTGTCCAACTTTGCCCCTGCCCTGGTGTGGGGATGTGTCCAACTTTGTCCCTGCCCTGGTGTGGGGATGTGTCCAACTTTGTCCCTGCCCTGGTGTGGGGATTTGTCCAACTTTGTTCCTGCCCTGGTGTGGGGATGTGTCCAACTTTGTCCCTCCTGTGTGTAAGGATATGATGATTATCCATTTCTGGTGTGTAATTTTGCTTTTTTTGTCTTTCCCGTTTGTGGATTTTCCAAACACATCCCCATGGATCCATCTTGAGGGATATGATCAAAGGTATGGTTCAAGAATTCAAGTGTTACGATAATAGTAAAGATTTCTAAGAACATATTTTG
This sequence comes from Acanthaster planci, assembly GCF_054643075.1. Classification (NCBI taxonomy): domain Eukaryota; kingdom Metazoa; phylum Echinodermata; class Asteroidea; order Valvatida; family Acanthasteridae; genus Acanthaster; species Acanthaster planci. Next base: position 19,687,661 of record NC_141781.1, on the reverse strand, counting down.
ACATTTATAAGATGTTTTTATCTGTTTTCCTTTTTGAAAATCTGGAATTTTGAAATCTCAAAATTTAGAAAACTGTGACTTTTTTGGGTACATTTTAACACAGATGCGCACTGCATATTAATTTAGCCATTTCATTGACTCAAAGACAATGTCAAAACCATTGCATTTTAAGTCTCAAACAGATCAACTTTGGTTTGCTGATTGCGCGTAAGATTCCAGCTCAAAGAGCTGTGTTCTGATCAGCTACAAATTGATGGTGCTTGATGTTTTGAACCATACCTTTGGATGTTTGTTATTGCATATTGATGAGAATCACTCCCACAAATTGAATCTGAGACACAGACCCCAAGGCAATCACTTTTCGAAATTCCAAAAAGAATTATTTAAGTACATAGCAATTCTAGTAGAATCTAAAACCTTGAAATTTGGAAATCATTGTCCACTTTTCTGCAGTTCATGCATGATTTGGTGTAGTTTTTGAAAATTTGTTCAACTTACATATATTTATTTGTTTTATTCACCAACAGTGTGTATTTACTGAAACTATTTTTCAGAATTGTTTTCGAATGGCTCGTGTCAAGGGAGTGGTTCTCACATTATCTTACTTAACAAATGTTTCCAAAATGTCTTTTAGATGTATTTATGAAATCCCACTCTACATGCATGTACAAGCAGCAGTGTTGTGCTAAACATACGTTTGTTGGTCAGCGCCCTCTACTGTCTGGGTGTGTGGCAGTCTGTGGCCCAGGTACTGTGGTTGATATACCTATTGTTTAGAGAAATTGACTGTATGTGTCGCCGGTGCTCTAACCCATCGGTGTCCTGCCTCACATAATTGACATGCTATTTCACCCAAAAATCTCAAACTCTCAAGAATAGGAAAGAAAGGATTCTTGTTGCTTACTTAAGTCTTTGGGGTCCCTGTATGGCTTGGTGTGACGGACTGAGGACCATTGCACTTTTTTTCACCATTTTTTGATCATTTTGTTATCCTAAGTTGGTACCAGTCACTCTTTGTTCCTGTGTAAACAGGTTGCTTTTTTGGCAGGGTCATGATGACCAAACCTTTATCAAAGAGGACATCTGCTTCTGATTTGAGGGGGCTCTAGACCTGATGAATGATAGTGGCTTCTTCTCAGGTGTTGGTGTGAGATTTGGAGGAAAGACATTCAAATATGGCTGCTCAACTTTACCTAACTTCTACAAAATCATTTCAGTTTGGGTTTTATTTGTTTTGGAGGTAATTGTTTTCCTTAAAGGTGGTATCAAAGATGACATTGGGATTGCTAACGAAAGGAGTAAAACTGAGTAGACAGTATAAAGGTTTATGGTGCGTAGGAAATGGTACTGATAGGTCTGCATTAGCAACAAAGGATCATCTAACGTAGTGTTTAAAAGTGTCAATTTGGTTCACCACAAGTAAATTTAAGAAAGGTGAAGAAGTACCTCATTGTTTCCATGTCAAACTGGACAAGCAAAACATAATTTCAAGAAAGCAATTTTGATAGGATAGTTTATAAAACGAAGGTTTAGTTCTGTTCATGGAAATCTCAAAATCTTTTAAAAATAATTAAATTTCTGTTTCAGGATTCAAATAGTAATGAAATTCTTCTAGAGAGTTAAACTTCGTAGTTAATGATTAGGACTACAAGGTGAGGTGGTTCTCTGTAAGTGTTTAATTCTCCTGAGGATAGTCAAATGATAGGATTGATGATTTGATTATGTCTACTGGAGTAATCAGCATTACTAACAACAATACCTGTCCCTCAGCGAATACAAGATAAAATATAACATTCTCATGAAACATGAAAGATTGGTAACCGGATAAGTTACTGTTGTCAGGAAAAATGTATAGTTTAAATTTACAATAAACTTACATCAGGATTTGGAGGTAATTGATAGGGGCATCTTCAAAGTGTAAACATTCTAAAAAGTTAAAATCAAAGTGCAAAAAATGAGTCTTTAGTCAAGTAGAAGTAACCTTAAACAAACAATGTTTTGAAAGCATTTAACGATAAATCTTAGATTATCCTATTAACCGTAACTCCCTAGGGTGTGTGATAGATCATATTAAAATTGGAGGATTCAGGGCTGTTAGGGTTAAAAGGAATCTTTGTATTTAATATCAACATTAACAATCATATCTGTTAGAGGAAGTTAGCTAGATGTATGTGACCATTAACATTGGAGATGTTTGAACATAGTCATTTGGGCAGATTTCCAGGAATGCCACTCACTTATCATTTATTAAGTGTTATTGCACTCGTTTAAGTTAAAGAAAATGTGTTTCTTTTTTCTAGTATTAAGGAGGTCAGAGGCAAAGTGCAACTTATTGTTGAGTTTGCAGTATCAGATACATGTTTAGCTGTCAAACAATGTAAGCAGAATATTAACAGGTGTTACTAACGCTTCAGGTTTAGTCTAAAGCACATTGGATTGAATTCATTAGATTTTGTACATCAGGGTGTTTAAAGTGATTGTAATCTTAGTTGAAGGAAGATTATGAAAAGTTTACAATTTAGTTAGTTCCATGAAAAGTGTCTGTTTATCCCGAGGATGAATATTTTGCTCTGTGGCTCTGAATTTATAATATGATGATAGGAATATAAAATGATAGGAATAAATGTAGAATATTTTTCATAGGAGTAAACCATTAACAAACCCAATGTCATCTACAGTATCGCCTAAGAGGCTTTGCCAGACTTCCGGTAAGGAAGGAAAACTGAACCACACAGCTTTTTTCTGCTTATCACGCACAATTATTTGTCGGTCACACTGTCTAAACATGGAATGTTGTGGGGTTTGTTTTTCAAAACAACAAAAATTGCAGACAAATTTGGAAATGTTACTCGGGTGAAATTCTCATAGATTGTGTGGTTCTTCCATCACAAGTCAAAACAAAATTATCTACCAGAACTGCACTTCAGTGCATTTGATTCAGTGGAACAACGTCTTGAGAGAGTGGGGTTTTTCAGGATAATTTTTCTCCAAAATGTAGTCAAATTGTAAAGTAGCCTGCCATGTTAGAATGTGTTTTTCTGATTCGCATATCATCATCTAGGCTGAGGTGGTTGTCATTTTGGTGGTCCAGAACTCCACTGGAGATGGAGTAGAAAAGTCCAAAACAGCTTTCTCATTTTTTTTTTCAAAAAAAAATTCACTTCCAAAACACATTCATAAATTTTGCAACCTGGTTGCCCGAACAGGGGATGACGTCCGTGAAACACCCCATACAGACTCAGCAAAGATTAGGTTGGCAACAGTGAATCCTTTCTGACCTTTGTTTTTGGCCATTGTTTGCTAGTTTAATGAAGTGAAATGCATTTTAATTATGTAGTGCAGGACACCAGTGGTGCAGAGTGCCAGTGACACATCAGTGGATTTCCCTGAACAGTAGGCATATCAACCATAGTCCTGGGCCACAGACAGTCACACGCCCCAGACAGTAGAGGGCGCCAACCAGCAAATGTATGTTTAGCACAACACTGCTGCTTTTTTTTTTTTTTTTTTTCTTAGAAAAACATGAAAAGGGGTCCCCTAGAATAAATTCACACAGAAAATTTGAATAAGGTGTCCTTTGTCTTTATTTCTCACAGAAAAAAAATCCCTCTCTATGCAAGGAGGGAAGGGCGTCTAGAAAATAGTCAACCAAGGATAATTCTTTAGAGGATGGACCCAGAAACTCGCGCTGGTCTTGGAAGGGCAACTGCCAAAGGTTCTAGTGTCAAAGTTCAACTCCAGAAACCTTTGTAGTTCCCCTACTATGCACATATTTCTGGCTCCTCCCCTAAAGTGGCTACATTGCATCATGAATATGCATATCTATGGCCACACCTTTGTAATTTGTATACAACCTCTATACATGGAGATCATATACAAACTACCTAAGGTTAGGTCATAGGACGCGTATCCAAATTCACTGTAGCCATGTAAGGTATCATTGCCTACCTTAATCAGTGACCTTTGAACCAAAATGGGGACTGTTTTAGGTTTATCACCGAGATGCATGCCTGAACCTGGGATGGTGTCAGTTTTTGTTCTAGCTCTCGCGCCTGAATGGATTTGATACCAATTTTCAATTTAATTTTTTGCAGGAATAACGGAGCCAGTCACTGCACAATAACATAGACGCAAGCTTCATTGGCCAAAGGTCACTTGATATAAGGTAAGAAGCAAAACCTTAAATTTTGTAACCTGTTACCTTCAACGAGTCTGAATAATTAAATCATCCCTGTATTCATCTTTGAAATTACTTGTTGGCTTTTCAATTGTCGAAAAGACAAGTTATTGTCAATATACACTTTGAAATGGTACTATGCAACTTGCAAGCGCATTTGATAAAATAGTGAAGTATTTTCAGGACTTCTGATTTGAATTTGCATTAGGAGCTTGGCAGCAGTTATTTTGTTTTCAAAATGCTTTGGATCCTTTTTCTGGGCATGTTCGTCAACAAATAAACTCATCATTTCAGTAACAGGTTACAAATATCCTTGGTTGACCACTTAGTTGAGAAATTGCCAGTTGATGTTAAGGCAAGCTATCTGTGGTGCTGTTTTCATTTTGTTTCTGAGTTTTGGGTGCATGACATGGTTTTTACTTTGGAGTCAATGTACTTTCTAAGATGTTTTGAAAACATAAGCGATAACAAGGCTATGAATTATGAAAAGTCAAAAGTTCACCCTCTCCGATTGCTTTTCAAATATTCTGTTGATAATTTGGGGCAATGAGATTCAAAGCACAAATATTTTTCCATGATTTTCTTTGTGGGCACCTTGGAATAATCAAACTTTGACACGGCAAGACTGATTTAGGAACGAAACATTTCTGAAAGGTTGTGGAACATCAGCTGGCAAAGCCTCATCTTGGAAGTAAATGTTCGAGTACAGATGAGGTAAAAAAATTCTCCAATTTCCGTTGAAGTTGAAAGAATTGTGTAAGGACTTGTGTGCACAGTGTTTACACACCGAATTAGACTTAATGATACTAAAAGTTTCTAACACAGTTTATGCCACAAGGACTGTGCATGCGCTAGCAATTGCTACGAGTTATTTATGGCTTAGAGGAAGGCATTGGAAGCTAGTAAAGGTTTGTCTCAGAAATTGGAGCAAGTTTTTACCTCAGTATAAGAATCTTTAAACACACCAGGAGTGCACCAGACACTCCAAAACCAAACTTTTTTTTTTTCATTCTACAAAATGTTACCAGCAAGTCTTGGTATAAATCAATCTTGAAAGTTAGAGTTCATGCTGAAGTTCACTCGTGAATCTTCTTGGCAATTTGATAAAGTGGAATTCAGGAGTCTGGTGTTCCATTTTAAAGATTTGCAAGGGCAATTTTAAAAAATTTTTTAAAAGTATCGAGCCGAGGTGTTTTAAAGTCAATTGTTCTAGATTCATTGAAAAACTAGCTGTTGCATTGCTAGAGGAACTTTTCGAGTTGATGGGCAAAGTTAAATCTTTGCTCAAATGCACATCTGCCAAGGCGATCAAAATGGTGGAGTTCATTTGAAAACAATTTCTCTTCAGATTTGAAAGTGCTTGAATTTGCTTCATTTCTCTTGTCCAGGCAGGAATTTCAGCTTGGCTGTCTGTCGTCTTCAGTGTCTCCTGATTACGAGATTGAGTTCAAGATGTCTTCAGCAACGTTCTACATCAATTGGTCCATTTTATCGAAGGCAGGAGTAGCTTGAAGATCACACAGATGTTGGAGTACGGAAAGGACCCGATGTGAAGATGGACTCGTTGCAGATGAAGGGGAAAAATAAAGAAATATTTGAGCTTTAAAACTGAATTCCATGTATAAATTGAATTTACATCTTACAGTGTTCTTTGATCACTATTCACACGAGGCTGTGTTATGGATCTTCCTTTATTTTTACTGCAATAAGTTATTCAATTTTTTCAAGCTAAATTAGCTTTTTAAAGATTCTTACTTGACAAAAGTCATTGCACTGTTTGATTTTGAGAAATCAAAGCCAAAAGGTGCACTAGTTTGATCTCAAGTGTACGCTTGTCTCCAGTTAAAAATTGGTTCACATTGGCATTTCCGAAAATATACAGGACAAGTTGATTCTGTAGTTTTAGCTGTCGTATTTTTATCAAAGAACATATTTCCCACATGAACAAATATTTGACTCCATTATTGAGGAAAACTGAAAGGGTAAATTTCCTCTATTTTAAATCGTTTGGGAGTCCCTCCATGTTTTGCCATCACATATCACTCGAATAAAGGTCAGTCAGAGAACTGATGGAAAGACATGAATTTGGGACTGAGAAACATTTTCCCCAATAGACTTTGTTCACAACCGTTCAAGTGGAGCAAGGGTGCAACGTTTTTTTCTGGGAAAAGTTTTGAGAAAGCTTAAGAGACACTTTAAATGAACCAGCAACTAGTAATGAAAAATAAACTCAACTTGTGACCTGCACAAGGCTGAAAGTAAGACTGAGGAATTTGACTTCACTGTGCCACACCCAGTTTTTATTTTGAGGAAAGGAAATTAAAATGTTGCCCTTGAAATGTTATTTTGAAGTCAGTACTTACAGTAGCCAGTTGTTCACATTGGACGATAATGTAGAATTTTAGAAGAAATAAAGTAACTGCATAAAGATATATATAGATCTGGTACATTCTGAGCGTCATAGCAAGGTTAAATGCACGTGTTATGTTGGCAACACCGGGAGACTGACGGTACGATACTGTTCGGCTGAAAACCCGCCGACGAAATGACAGGAATATACGCAATACTACTAGATTCTAGAAAACCACGTGATTTCAAGGAGCCAATAGAAAGAGAGGAAGAAAGGTGTGCCGCGAAAGGAAAAGGATGAATGAAAAGGGAACCCACGCGGTCTATCTGTACGGGAAATTAGAGGCGAATACGAGCCGTTTTGCACACTGCTTCCCTTTCCATACACATACACAGAATGGTACCTCGGCTGAAAAAGAGACCATTTCTTTTGTTGGATTCCTTTGTTCGGTCTTTCCCAAACAATAAAATGTTCGGAGGCTTACGGAGGATTAAACGCCGCTATCTTTCGTTACGCTTGGGTGAACAACAATGGGGAGAATTGAAGCAGAAAATATCGAAAAACTCGCCTTTAAAAGCAGTTCAGACTACAAAATGACACTTTTTGCAGAGGAAATTGAATAATAAATCTAACTATAGTTTCAAAATTCCGAAATTAGCTGGGATAAAAAAGTTGGCTTTTCAGGACTGGCTGGTTCCACGCTTAAACTTTCTCCAGCCTGCCGTTGATGGCGCTATAACATTTAAAGTCAGACAGACTTTGAGAGTGGACTTGTGCGTCCTTTCTCCGAAAGAAAACAATTTTAATCAAAACAATCGAAACTTTCAGAAAAATCTTATTTTTTTTACTAAAACAAACTGATATCTTTATTGTATTTTTCCCCTTGGGAATTAAGACCAGAAAGTGAAATATACGGAATTCTCGGGACACTTTGCTAGCTAAATAGCCAACGCGTGCATTTTGCACACATGACACATACACCGTGGACTTTCAATGGTATAGCGCCACCAACGTCGGAGAGGAGAAAGTTTTAACGTGGAACCAGCAATTCCTGAAAAGCCAACTTTTTTGTCCGGGCGAATTTTGAATTTTTGAAACTATGATTTGGTTTGTTATTCAATTTCCTCTGCAAAAAGTGTCATTTTGTAGTCTGAACTGCTTTTAAAGGCGAGTTTTTCGATATTTTCTGCTTCAATTCTCCCCATTGTTGTTCACCCAAGCGTAACGAAAGATAGCGGCGTTTAATCCTCCGTAAGCCTCCGAACATTTTATTGTTTGGGAAAGACCGAACAAAGGAATCCAACAAAAGAAGTGGTCTCTTTTTCAGCCGAGGTACCATTCTGTGTATGTGTATGGAAAGGGAAGCAGTGTGCAAAACGGCTCGTATTCGCCTCTAATTCCCCGTACAGACCGCGTGGGTTCCCTTTTCATTCATCCTATTCCTTTCGCGGCACACCTTTCCTCCTCTCTTTCTATTGGCTCCTTGAAATCACGTGGTTTTCTAGAATCTATTAGTATTGCGTATATTCCTGTCATTTCGTCGGCGGGTTTTCAGCCGAACAGTATCGTACCGTCAGTCTCCCGGTGTTGCCAACATAACACGTGCATTTATAACCTTGCTATGACGCTCAGAATGCACAAGATCTGAATATATCTTTATGCAGTTACTTTATTTCTTCTAAAATTCTACATAATCGTCCAATGTGAACAACTGGCTACTGTAAGTACTGACTTCAAAATAACATTTCAAGGGCAACAGTTTAATTTCCTTTCCTCAAAATAAAAACTGGGTGTGGCACACTGAAGTCAAATTCCTCAGTCTTACTTTCAGCCTTGTGTAGGTCACAAGTTGAGTTTATTTTTCATTACTAGTTGCTGGTTCATTCCAAGTGTCTCTTAAGCTTTCTCAAAACTTTTCCCAGAAAAAAACGTTGCACCCTTGCTCCACTTGAACGGTTGTGAACAAAGTCTATTGGGGAAAATTTTTCTCAGTTACAAATTCATGTCTTTCCATCAGTTCTCTGACTGACCTTTATTCGAGTGATATGATGGCAAAACGTGGAGGCAATTTACCCTTTCAGTTTTCCTCAATAATGGAGTCAAATATTTGTTCATGTGGGAAAGATGTTCTTCGATAAAAATGTGACAGCTAAAACTACAGAATCAACTTGTCCTTTATATTTTCGGAAATGACAATGTGAACCAATTTTTAACTGGAGACAAGCGTACACTTGAGATCAAACTAGTGCACCTTTTGGCTTTGATTTCTCAAAATCAAACCGTGCAACGACTTTTGTCAAGTAAGAATCTTTAAAAAGCTAATTTAGCTTGAAAAAATTGAATAACTTATTGCAGTAAAAATAAAGGAAGATCCATAACACAGCCTCGTGTGAATAGTGATCAAAGAACACTGTAAGATGTAAATTCAATTTATACATGGAATTCAGTTTTAAAGCTCAAATATTTCTCTACTTTTCCCCTTCATCTGCAACGAGTCCATCTTCACATCGGGTCCTTTCCGTACTCCAACATCTGTGTGATCTTCAAGCTACTCCTGCCTTCAATAAGATGGACCAATTGATGTAGGACGTTGCTGAAGACATCTTGAACTCAATCTCGTAATGAGGAGACACTGAAGACGACAGACAGCCAAGCTGAAATTCCTGCCTGGACAAGAGAAATGAAGCAAATTCAAGCACTTTCAAATCTAAAGAGAATTTGTTTTCAAATGAACTCCACCATTTTGATCGCCTTGGCAGATGTGCATTTGAGCAAAGATTTTACTTTACTCGAAAAGTTCCTCGAGCAACGCAATGGTTGACTTTTCAATGAATCTAGAACAATTGACTTTAAAACACCTCGGCTAGATAGTTTTAAAAGAATTTTTAAAGTTGCCCTTGCAAATCCTTAAAATGGAACAACAGACTCCTACAGTGAATTCCACTTTATCAAATTGCCAAGAAGATTCACGAGTGAACTTCAGCATGAACTCTAACTTTCAAGAATGATTTATACCAAGACTTGCTGGTAACATTTTGTAGAATGAAAAAAAAAGTTTGGTTTTGGAGTGTCTGGTGCACTCCTGGTGTGTTTGAAGATTCTTATACTGAGGTAAAGACTTGCTCCAATTTCTGAGACAACCTTTACTAGCTTTCCAATGCCTTCCCCTATAAGCCATAAATAACTCATAGCAATTGCTAGTGCATACACAGTCCTTGTGGCATAAACTGTCAGAAACTTTCAGTATCATTAATTCTAACTCGGTATGTAAACACTGTGCACACAAGTCCTTACACAATTCTTTCAACGGAAATTGGAGCATTTTTCGACCTCATCCGTACTCAAACATTTACTTCCAAGATGAGGCTTTGCCAGCTGATGTTCCACAACCTTTCAGAAATGTTTCGTTCATAAATCAGTCTTGCCATGTCAAAGTTTGATTATTTCTGAGGCGCCCACAAAGAAAATCATGGAAAAATATTTGTGCTTTGAATCTCATTGCCCCAAATTATCAACAGAATATTTGAAAAGCAATTGCAGAGAGTGAACTTTTGACAAATTCATAATTCATAGCCTTGTTATCGCTTATGTTTTCAAAACAGCTTAGAAAGTACATCGACTGTAAAGTAAAAACCATGTCATGCACCCAAAACTCGGAAACAAAATAAAAATAGCAGCACAGATAGCTTGCCTTAACATCAACTGGCAATTTCTCAACTAAGTGGTCAACCAAGGATATTTGTAACCTGTTACTGAAATGGCGAGTCTATTTGTTGACGGACATGCCCAGAAAAAGATCCAAAGCACATTGAAATCAAAATAACTGCTGCCAAGCTCTTAATGCAAATTCAAATCAGAAGTCTTTCAAATGATTCACTATTTTATCAAATGCGCTTGCAAGTTGCAAAGTACCATTCCAAAATGTATATTGACAATACATTGTCTTTTCGACAATTGAACAGCCAACAAGTAATTTCAAAGATGAATACAGGGATGATTTAATTATTCAGACTCGTTGAAGGTAACAGGTTACAAAATTTAAGGTATTGCTTCTTACCTTGTATCAAGTGACCTTTGACCAATGAAGCTTGCGTCTATGTTATTGTGCAGTGACTGGCTCCGTTATTCCTGCAAAAAATTAAATTGAAAATTAGTATCAAATCCATTCAGGCGCGTGAGCTAGAACAAAAACTGACAACATCCCAGGTTCGGGCGTGCATCTCGGTGATAAACCTAAAACAGTCCCCATTTTGGTTCAAAGGTCACTGATTAAGGTAGGCAATGATACCTTGCATGGCTACAGTGAATTTGGATATGCGTCCTATGACCTAACCTTGGGTAGTTTGTATATGGTCTCCATGTATAGAGGTTGTATACAAATTACAAAGGTGTGGCCATAGATATGCATATTCATGATGCAATGTAGCCACTTTAGGGGAGGAGCCAGAAATATGTGCATAGTAGGGGAACTACAAAGGTTTCTGGAGTTGAACTTTGACACTAGAAACTTTTGCAGTTGCCCTTCCAAGACCATGCGCGAGTTTCTGGGTCCATCCTCTAAAGAATTATCCTTGATTGACTATTTTCTAGACGCCCTTCCCTCCTTGCATAGAGAGGGATTTTTTTTTCTGTGAGAAATAAAGACAAAGGACACCTTATTCAAATTTTCTGTGTGAATTTATTCTAGGGGACCCCTTTTCATGTTTTTCTAAGAAAAAAAAAAAAAAAAAAAGCAGCAGTGTTGTGCTAAATATACATTTGCTGGTTGGCGCCCTCTACTGTCTGGGGCGTGTGACTGTCTGTGGCCCAGGTACTATGGTTGATATGCCTACTGTTTCGGAAAATCCACTGATGTGTCACTGGCACTCTGCACCACTGGTATCCTGCACTACATAATTAAAATGCATTTCACTTCATTAAACTAGCAAACAATGGCCAAAAACAAAGGTCAGAAAGGATTCACTGTTGCCAACCTAATCTTTGCTGAGTCTGTATGGGGTGTTTCACGGACGTCATCCCCTGATCGGGCAACCAGGCTGCAAAATTTATGAATGTGTTTTGGAAGTGAATTTTTTTTGAAAAAAAAAATGAGAAAGCTGTTTTGAATTGGACTTTTCTACTTCATCTCCAGTGGAGTCCTGGACCACCAAAATGACAACCACCTCAGCCTAGATGATGACATGCGAATCAGAAAAACACATTCTAACATGGCAGGCTACTTTACAATTTGACTACATTTTGGAGAAAAATTATCCTGAAAAACCCCACTCTCTCAAGACGTTGTTCCACTGAATCAAATGCACTGAAGTGCAGTTCTGGTAGATAATTTTGTTTTGACTTGTGATGGAAGAACCACACAATCTATGAGAATTTCACCGAGTAACATTTCCCAAATTTGTCTGCAATTTTTGTTGTTTTGAAAAACAAACCCCACAACATTCCATGTTTAGACAGTGTGACCGACAAATAATTGTGCGTGATAAGCAGAAAAAAGCTGTGTGGTTCAGTTTTCCTTCTTACCAGAAGTCTGGCAAAGCCTCTTAGGCGATACTGTAGATGACATTGGATTTGTTAATGGTCTACTCCTATGAAAAATATTCTACATTTATTCCTATCATTTTATATTCCTATCATCATATTATAAATTCAGAGCCACAGAGCAAAATATTCATCCTCGGGATAAACAGACACTTTTCATGGAACTAACTAAATTGTTAACTTTTCATAATCTTCCTTCAACTAAGATTACAATCACTTTAAACACCCTGATGTACAAAATCTAATGAATTCAATCCAATGTGCTTTAGACTAAACCTGTAACACCTGTTAATATTCTGCTTACATTGTTTGACAGCTAAACATGTATCTGATACTGCAAACTCAACAATAAGTTGCACTTTGCCTCTGACCTCCTTAATACTAGAAAAAAGAAACACATTTTCTTTAACTTAAACGAGTGCAATAACACTTAATTAATGACAAGTGAGTGGCATTCCTGGAAATCTGCCCAAATGACTATGTTCAAACATCTCCAATGTTAATGGTCACATACATCTAGCTAACTTCCTCTAACAGATATGATTGTTAATGTTGATATTAAATACAAAGATTCCATTTAACCCTAACAGCCCTGAATCCTCCAATTTTAATATGATTTTGCACACACCCTAGGGAGTTACGGTTAATAGGATAATCTAAGATTTATCGTTAAATGCTTTCAAAACATTGTTTGTTTAAGGTTACTTCTACTTGACTAAAGACTCATTTTTTGCACTTTGATTTTAACTTTTTAGAATGTTTACACTTTGAGGATGCCCCTATCAATTACCTCCAAATCCTGATGTAAGTTTATTGTAAATTTAAACTATACATTTTTCCTGACAACAGTAACTTATCCGGTTACCAATCTTTCATGTTTCATGAGAATGTTATATTTTATCTTGTATTCGCTGAGGGACAGGTATTGTTGTTAGTAATGCTGAGTACTCCAGTAGACATAAACAATAATCAATCCTATCATTTGACTATCCTCAGGAGAATTAAACACTTACAGAGAACCACCTCACCTTGTAGTCCTAATCATTAACTACGAAGTTTAACTCTCTAGAAGAATTTCATTACTATTTGAATCCTGAAACAGAAATTTAATTATTTTTAAAAGATTTTGAGATTTCCATGAACAGAACTAAACCTTCGTTTTATAAACTATCCTATCAAAATTGCTTTCTTGAAATTATGTTTTGCTTGTCCAGTTTGACATGGAAACAATGAGGTACTTCTTCACCTTTCTTAAATTTACTTGTGGTGAACCAAATTGACACTTTTAAACACTACGTTAGATGATCCTTTGTTGCTAATGCAGACCTATCAGTACCATTTCCTACGCACCATAAACCTTTATACTGTCTACTCAGTTTTACTCCTTTCGTTAGCAATCCCAATGTCATCTTTGATACCACCTTTAAGAATACAATTACCTCCAAAACAAATAAAACCCAAACTGAAATAATTTTGTAGAAGTTAGGTAAAGTTGAGCAGCCATATTCGAATGTCTTTCCTCCAAATCTCACACCAACACCTGAGAAGAAGCCACTATCACTCATCAGGTCTAGAGCCCCCTCAAATCAGAAGCAGATGTCCTCTTTGATAAAGGTTTGGTCATCATGACCCTGCCAAAAAAAGCAGCCTGTTTACACAGGAACAAAGAGTGACGGGTACCAACTTAGGATAACAAAATGATCAAAAAATGGTGAAAAAAAGTGCAATGGTCCTCAGTCCGTCACACCAAGCCATACAGGGACCCCAAAGACTTAAGTAAGCAACAAGAATCCTTTCTTTCCTATTCTTGAGAGTTTGAGATTTTTGGGTGAAATAGCATGTCAATTATGTGAGGCAGGACACCGATGGGTTAGAGCACCGGCGACACATACAGTCAATTTCTCTAAACAATAGGTATATCAACCACAGTACCTGGGCCACAGACTGCCACACACCCCAGACAGTAGAGGGCGCCGACCAACAAACGTATGTTTAGCACAACACTGCTGCTTGTACATGCATGTAGAATGGGATTTCATAAATACATTAAAAAGACATTTTGGAAACATTTGTTAAGTAAGATAATGTGAGAACCACTCCCTTGACACAAGCCATTCTGAAAACAATTCTGAAAAATAGTTTCTGTAAATACACACTGTTGATAAATAAAACAAATAAATATATGTAAGTTGAACAAATTTTCAAAACTACACCACATCATGCATGAACTGCAGAAACGTGGACAATGATTTGTAAATTTCAAGGTTTTAGATTCTACTAAAATTGCTGTACTTAAACAATTTCTGTTTGGAATTTTGAAAAGTGTTTGTCTTGGGGTCTGTGTCTGAGATTCAATTTGTGGGAGTGATTCTCATCAATATGCAATAACAAACATCCAAAGGTATGGTTCAAAACATCAAGCATCATCAATTTGTAGCTGATCAGAACACAGCTCTTAGAGCTGGAATCTTACGCGCAATCAGCAAACCGACTTAAATGCAATGGTTTTGACATTGTCTTCGAGTCAATGAAATGGCTAAATTAATAAGCAGTGCACATCTGTGTTTAAAATGTACCCAAAAAGTCACTGTTCTCTAAATTCTGAGATTTCAAAATTCAAAATTTTCAAAAAGGAAAACTTATAAAAACATCTTATAAATGTAAAAATATGTTCTTGGAAATCTTTACTATAATCGTAACACTTGAATTCTTGAACCATACTTTTGATCATATCCCTTGAGATGGATCCATGGGGATGTGTTTGGAAAATCCAAAAACAGGAAACAGAAAAAAAAGCAAACTTACACACCAGAAATGGATAATTATGACATCCTTACACACAGCAGGGACAAAGTTGGAAACATCTGTACATCAGGGAAGGGACAAAGTTGGAAACATCCCCACACCAGGGCAAGGACAAAGTTGGAAACATCCCCACACCAGGGCAGGGGCAAAGTTGGACACATCCCCACACCAGGGCAAGGACAAAGTTGGGCACATCCCCACACCAGGGGAGGGACAAAGTTGGACACATCCCCACACCAGGGGAGGGACAAAGTTGGGCACATCCCCACACCAGGGCAGGGACAAAGTTGGACACATCCCCACACCAAGGCAGGGACAAAGTTGGACACATCCCCACACCAGGGCAAGGACAAAGTTGGACACATCCCCACACCAGGGCAAGGACAAAGTTGGACACATCCCCACACCAAGGCAGGGGCAAAGTTGGACACATCCCCACACCAGGGCAGGGGCAAAGTTGGACACATCCCCACACCAGGGCAAGGACAAAGTTGGGCACATCCCCACACCAGGGGAGGGACAAAGTTGGACACATCCCCACACCAGGGGAGGGACAAAGTTGGACACATCCCCACACCAGGGCAGGGACAAAGTTGGACACATCCCCACACCAAGGCAGGGGCAAAGTTGGACACATCCCCACACCAGGGCAAGGACAAAGTTGGACACATCCCCACACCAGGGCAAGGACAAAGTTGGACACATCCCCACACCAAGGCAGGGGCAAAGTTGGACACATCCCCACACCAGGGCAGGGGCAAAGTTGGACACATCCCCACACCAGGGCAAGGACAAAGTTGGACACATCCCCACACCAGGGCAAGGACAAAGTTGGACACATCCCCACACCAGGGCAAGGACAAAGTTGGACACATCCCCACACCAGGGCAAGGACAAAGTTGGAAACATCCCCACACCAGGGCAGGGACAAAGTTGGACACATCCCCACACCAGGGCAGGGACAAAGTTGGACACATCCCCACACCAGGGCAGGGACAGAGTTGGATACATCCCTAAATCAAGGAAGGACCAAAGTTGGACACAACCCCACACCAGGGCAGGGACAGAGTTGGAGACATCCCCAAACCAGGGCAGGGGCAAAGTTGGAAGCATCTGCACACCAGGGCAGGGACAAAGTTGGAAGCATCCCCACACCAGGGCAGGGGCAAAGTTGGACACATCTCCACACCAGGGCAGGGACAAAGTTGGAAGCATCCCCACACCAGGGCAGGGGCAAAGTCGGAAGCATCCCCACACCAGGGAAGGGACAAGGTTGGACACATCCCCACACCAGGGGAGGGCAATGAACAATGAAGAATTTCTCAACATCTCTGTACAAGGGAAGACATCAGTTGAAGTATCATACACAAGAAAAGGCCAAGAATGTAAGAGATATACCAACATGAGAGATAAAAAAGACCATTCACTGAACACAGCATGGATCCATCTCAGTATAGTTTAAAAAATGTTTACCAGGAAAACTCAACGAATAGCAATCTTTGTTAGTTGTTTCAATAATTTAAAATTTCGATCTGTATACTGTTCTTTGTCTCGGAATTTTGTCAATATTTAACTTGAAACTTATAAACTTTGTACAACTTTTTTTGGGGGGGGATCAGTCTGATGTTTATTAAAGTGTATGCTTTTATGCAATAATTCTGAGTTATATGATGTACATACTTTTTGCAATGTCACTGGATTCATTTGAGTTTTCCTGTAACACTTTATGATTTTCCAAGAATGAAAAACACAACAATATCTCATGTATCACTTGCAGAAAAAGAAGAAATAAATTTATCCTCAAGCAAACTTGACAAACAATGTTAGGGCAAGTACCATCATCACTGAGTTATTTATCACAGGTAAATGCAAGGTAAGATGATATCATACAACTGTATCAACCAATCAGCATTAACAATTTGAGTTTGCTTGAAGATAAAAGGCATTACAGACATTTACAAAACAAAAGCTTAAAAACCTATCCAAGGTTTTTTACTCCTTTCCTTGTGAAGTTATTTTGCTTTTGCTATCAATGGGACTTGATTTTGTGTTCAGCATTTCATAGATAAAAACAACCGCTCTGGTGGAAATTTGGATACTCATCAGACTAAAGACTGACGTTTGGAAATGATCCAAAATTTTGGAAGAGTGCATATATTCCATGTTGTTATGTTTTTCTCTTTCATCAACTCAAGATGGGCTAACTTTCTGTTCTAAAGATTGGAGTAAAAATCTAGGATAGCTCAAAAAAGGTTCCAAAATATCCAAGTTTACATCATAATGACCTTTCAAAATCACTTAAATCTGAAATGTTCTACTTCAGAACAAACTTTCAAAAATCTTCCTGTTTTTGCTTTTTGATCCTGGTCAAACATGTAACCATACACATGCATTGAAAGAAAAAAATAAACTGAAGATTTTTAAGAATATATCTCCTTAATTTGAGGAAAGGTCAGTGATAAACTAGGATATTTTTGACACCTTAAAAACTGCAAATGTACAAATGATTCTTTTTTTACATTTCTGATGAAAACGGACGGCTGGACTTGGAATCTCTGGAGGCAAAGCTGTTGTCATGGTAATGAAGGATGTTGCTGTTTATCACGCTGTTTACCTGCAATGACGGTAAGGAGAAAATAAAGTTTCAAGTGAGAAATGCATCACTGGAAACAAATCTAAAACAAAACTCTAAGTACGTCTATTTCACTTTGAAAGTCTGTGCCAAGTTTTCAAACACAATAACACAGGAAGCTTAATTATTCCACAATGAAGCAATTACATAGTACAATAAAACAGAAACAGACTAGCTATTTTCTGTTTATTTTTAATACCATCACATTCACAAATCACTCATTGTGGGATTAATTTGTTCCAAATCTTCCAAAGGCCACCAGTATTGTGATGATAATAAGGAAGTTATTGCTTTAATTCAAACCAGTGAATCAGAAAGTATCCAATGGCCAATGTTTGAGCAACAACCTCCTGTCTGAATGACTTCTTTATTACGTCCCAGAAAATCTACACATACCAGTCCAAGGTTAACTCTAAGACTTTGTCTTACCGTAGGTCTACGTATGTATACAACACTATAAGCATGTGACACTGGATATAGGAGCCTCAGTCATGAGACTTTTGGTATGAACAATTTGCCAAGAGGTCATTCAGAGTTTTTAATGACACAAAGCAACTTGGACTAATTTTAACTGAAACTAGACACAAGAGACTGGGTAACTTGGACCAAGCTTTGTTATATGTATTTCATCTTTCAAAGGAGTGTTTTAAGTCCTGAAGCCCCAAATTTTAATTAAAAAAATTTTCACATACATGTACGCTAGAGGTTAGAGTCGGTATAAAAAGAACACTAACTTGTAATAAAACTACATTGTATGTTGAACTCACCTTGCAAGAAATGGCTGGTTGTATTTGTCTTCAAGGGGTTCTCTTGGACAGGTCAGGATGATAGCCTCACAATGGTCAAGGGTCAAAGGTACCACAAAACATTTGTCATTTTGTGGGGATTTACCTAAAAGGAAATCGTCAAGGAATTTAAGCAAAAGGGATGCACAAAGTGGAGCCAAGAAAATGTTTTAATTTCAAGAAAACATAAAAACCTTGTAACTACTAACAATCCCCTGGCTCAGCTATATGTATGAATAATATTGTGAGGTTTTCAATTTCTTTGATGATCTATTTCCATTTACATGTACAGTGGAGAACTATTCATTCGGAAATCAAGACAGGCATGGTGGGGTTAGAAAGATGTTTTTATCTGCATTTGTGAGTAGTACTTGCAGGTTGTGTCTGAGGCTTCATAAGACCTCACCTCAACATGATTTGCATTAAAAGATGACAGTGACTGTGTGGAAATGACAAGGCATATTTGATAAATATAAAAGGGGGAAATCCATCCTAAGGTACACATCAAAAGCCTTTGAGCTTTAGTATGCAGCCTACCTGTGCTAATCCACTGCATGATTGGTATAGATAAGTAACACTGATGCCTGACTACTTGCTGGTTATCTAGCATGACTGGCTTGAAAGATGACTGGCTGGTTGGTAGGCTGATTGGTTGACAAGATGACTGGCTGGTTGGCAGGCTGATTGGTGCACAAGATGACTGGCTGGTTGGTAGCTGATTGGTGCACAAGATGACTGGCTGGTTGGTAGGCTGATTGGTCAACGGTGTTGTCATCTGACATGGAATGACCTTATTGAGTTGGCTCACTGATGGCAGGCAACATGACACCTGTTCCAAGTCTCCTGTAAAAGATCAGCCAATGAAAACAATAAAGCACTTGAACAGTAGTCGCATATCTGAGTTTTTTAACCCAACCTCTCCAGCCTACCTTGGCCAGAAAACCTGTAGACACATTACTTTGCATCATTTTTCAAAGTGGCTTGCCTGCCCTGTGTGAAAAGATCTGACAGGTCTCCCCAAGGCCAAAAGCCTGGGAGTCTGTGGTTGCCAGTCACTTCAAGATCCAAAAGTGGCACCGTTCAGAGGGACTAGATCCCATGGTCTCAGCATGGCCAGTTTGTTCAGCTGCTGCTGACTGCCAAGTGCATCAGATTGAATCAGACTTTTTCACCTGATGGGGTTAGGGTTCAAGGCCACAAAACATATTTCACCCCTCATCAGTAAGCCTGGTAATTACGTGTACATCTCAATTTTTCAAGGCTAACGTCAGACGATGGCCAGTCTACCAGGCTACCCCCGTCTCGATGTTCAAACTAGAAAAAAATTTGAAATTTTGCAGAAAAAAGGGTTCTGCGAGCCCTGTATTTTTGAATTAGGCTTTCTCACCTAAAGTTTATTTATTCACCTGAACTGCAACTCCTCTGCTGTTCTTGTTTTTGAATTTTGGTCTTCATTTTGTCCTTTCAACAGTCACTGCAATTCATTTGCCACACAGATTCAATCTCAACAGTCACTGCAATTCATTTGCTACACAGATTCAATCTCAATAAGCAAATACAGTCACATTCTTGTTAGTCTCAATAGGTGATAAATGCCAAGATTCCAATGAGTGTTTTACAAGTAGCTTTGTGTCTGGAAACTAGACACACATGATGAAGCCTTATGCACCAGTGAATAAACTTAAATTATAACTCCAAAGTGCTTGTCTCAAGTTGCGCATCATTTGTTGCTTGTGAAGTAATGATTTCAAACTCCATCCCAACAAGTTACATGTATTGTAGTTTGCTACTTTCAACACTGTTTAAGATAATCATGCTCTGGAGAAAGAAACATTTCACACTAATAACAATTATAAAACTGCATTGATATAGTGCATTATGAATTAAAGATTCCTCAATGGGCTTTACAAACAAAAACTTGATCCTTAATCATATTCCAACACTCAAAATCATATGATGATAATATACACATGTACATTTAAAATCCCTAATTATAATATAGCACAAATTAAACAGGCCGGCTAAAAAACAGGAAATAGTTTAGGAATTGCAGCTCAAGCAAATTAATTGAACTGCTTGGTTGAGTGAAGCCATTACCAGAGAAATACATGTAGGGCTCCTAGGAATCTAATCTAAAATGTACAATGTACATGTACTGTACACACTTTTGGAGTTCTGGCAACTTACGTTGCCCCATTGGGGAATTAAGAAAAGACGTGATATGAACTTACATTTTGCACTTCTAGATGTACATACCAAAAATGCAATCTCTTTTCCTAGGTGTAAATGTGACTCAGCATACATGTAATAGGATACATGTATGTACATGTATGCACATTTACACAGTACATGTATGTACATGTATAGGCCGTGCTAACGACTGGACTTCCCTTTGGAATTGCTGTAAAAAAAAGTGTTCGTCCCTTTACTAAGGGTCAACTATTTAACTCAGCATAGTACATGTATGTATGAGATATGGACTTTGTGTATAGTACGTGAACATGTACAAAGAAACATGTACAGTGTGAGTTGGCTGTACCAGCAAAAAATGACTACAGCACATTTAACAAAGTCATTAAACAGGCTTGGGGGTTGAAAACCAACTTCACAATGGACATAAAGGCAAGATATGAACATTTATGTGGCAAAAACATAGTGTCCTTGGGTAATTGCCCACATGGTGAGCTTGCCAGCCAAAAGTTGGGGCAAATGTCGACTTTCTTCAACTGGGACTCTTTTCAAAGGCTTATAATTCCAACATTAAACTCATGTGTGGTTATTTTCCTTAGGCAGACAGGCCTTTGCCCAAATAACAAGGATAGAATAACGTAAGTCCCTAAACAAAATCTTGGGCTCACTGCATGGGTATCCTCAAATATTGATTTGTTTTTTCATTTCCACCGATAAATAATTTCAAAATTCAGGGGGCAATAACTCTGAAAGTATGCAAGAGATGGTCTGAGTAACTTGGACTCTACAAATCTACAATTTTTTAATACACATGTTGTAGGGTCCAAGTACTTTGGCTTTCCTTCACATTAATTCATTTCATCATTTATCATTCCTTATCATCATTACTGGAATCTTTCAATTGATCCTAAGCCAGGCACATTAGACTGTCTTTAGAAGGACCATTTTGGAGGTGAATTCAGAGGATTTTGATTCGGGGTACGAATTATTTTGAGTGAAAGGAATTAATGGGATGGAAAGCCCATGGGAGGTACTTGGACCCTACTATCACCCAACCATGTCCAAATATTAAAAAAAGCAATTTGTAGAGTCCAATTTAGACTATGCAAGAGACTACTTTTGATGGCAGAGTCCAAATGCCTTGGTTCAAATCACCCTATACGGGTACCAACACGCAGCCTGAAATTTAGCATTTTTCGTGGTTTGCAAGAGTAAAATAGTGAGCATGGCTCCAATTTGGGGGAAGTTTATCTCAGGGACCCTTTGGAATTGAAGCCCAAAATTTTGCATGTGGTCATACCAGATTCTACTGCATTCTAAAAAAAAAAGAAAATTGAGTCAAATCTGAGTCGGTTACCATGGAACCTCTGGGTGAGTTGACATGGAATGACCCTGCTAGTAACTTCAGCACTTCCAGTACATACATGTAAGCCTTATTGCTGATACGGCATGAGTGATTTTGCACAATGGTAATCGGTACTACTGTAGGTATTCTAGGAAGGAAAAGGGAGCAATGTTTGGTTCTTTTTCTTTCCCATAATGCCTTTCTACCATTGTGCGAAATCGCTCATGATGTATCAGCATTATTATAAGGATGCACCTGCCCATTGCAATTCCGGCTCCGAGACTTTCGAAAATGTAGCGGGAATGTACCCCGGGATGTCCAAAAAAAGTGCACCGCCGGCCGGAACAGCAGCGGGGACTTGCCCAGGGTTGTACAATGGCTGCCCCGCTGACCCGGGACGATAGCAGGGACTTGGCCGGGCTTGTACAATTTGTTTCACCGTCTATCGGTATAATTTTATAGTACTAAGCTTCAATATGAAATACAAAGTGTTTCCCCTACCCTGACAGACAAAAACCTGACAAAGATGATGCCTCATTTTGGGATCAGTGCATGCAAAATACAGACCTTTCTTTTTTACAAACATTGCCGCCACTTTCTATGGACTCCTAAATGATTAAAATGTGTCATTTAATCTTTCAACCAAGTAGCACTGGTCACGTGTCTTTTGTTTTGGCGATATATTTCAAATCATTGGTTATCTTCCAGATTAACCTTCAATAAACGAATGAAGTGTTGTGATAATTGTTAATTGTCTCATGTGCTGGCACTGGCCACGGCCACATGTACATAACGAGCGTTTCAATGGGTCAACTGGTCTCCACACAGTGCGTAACAAATTTTGCTATTGGATTAATTTCCATAATTATTTCTGAGAGGTCCGCAAAGAAAGAGCGTAGCGATTTGGGTCGTCAGCCCCCTGATTCTGGTGCTTCAGATATGTGGACGAATGTTTCGCCAAGGTTTGGGATAATTATAGCAGCTGCCCGTTGCTTTGCTTTATTTCCGTGGCATTTTACCTGCACTTAGGGCGACTGACTCGATGTCATCTTAGCAATGACCCAGAAGAGTAGGGGACTTTTAGAAATTAATGAAAGTTATTAGTTATTTATTTTTAGTTGTACGGTTGTTGCGACACAACCCAGCATGCTAGGGCAGGGAGAGTGCGGGGATTGGTCACAACCTGAACGCCCGGCACGCCAGGCCCAGGATTGGGTGGGGGTTACCACAATGATGCCCAGCATGCTGGGGCCGGGGATCAGCCGGGGAACACAAAAAAGGGTGCCCCGCAAATTACGGGAACTTGGCCGGGACTATCACGCTGGCCCTGTTTTATCTTCCCTGCTAAGTCCCTCTAGTCCTGGGTCCCCCAGGGCCAGGATTACAATTGACAGGTGCATTAGGCCTACCAGGGAGGAATACATGTACATGTAAGTGTGTTCTGATTCCCCCGTGGGCCTACTGACAAATTTGACGCGAGATCCAGCGCGGCCGCAGAAGTTGGCATCCGGTCCATTTTTTTTCCTCTATGTACCCCTAGAAATGTGGGCTCCGACGTCCGTAGGACCCCACAGTTCTAGGGGTAAGGTCTATGGACTTGCAAACAAATTTGTTACAGAGCCACACCTGTACCATGTATACGTTCTAATTCTGAGCCACGCATGCAAGTAAAATTGCAAAGGACTTACCGCCCTCATGACAGTAAATACAAGGTACCTGTATATATGCAACCACAGAAATGACTATGAAGCCAAACCACAACTCACAACCATGCAGAATGCATGACATCTCCAATGCTCAACCAACCATAAAAACCTCACGTGTGAAATTACATATAGGCTCCTATAAGTTAACATTCAGGCTTTTTTTTCCTAAATAAAAAACCTCACTGTCCACAATTTCGACCCAGGATTCGAACCCACACCCCATGCATCACAAACCATTAATCTGTAACCGCTTGACTACAATTCACACAAGCTAACGGTGTTTTTACTGTTGATATGCCGGTGAACGGCTGCAATGCGAGTCTAGTACACATTGGACATGCGCAATACAAACACAACCACCATGGCCTGGCTTCATACGTATGGTTGCATGTAGCGTTAGGCCTAGTTTTCAGACACAAGCAACCAGTAACAACTAACTAGGCCAAGTCAAGTGTGGTATAGCAACATTAACAATACCACAGAAAAGAAGCTTGTTAAACACGCCGTCGTACTATATTTTTGTGGACACAGGATATTTACCGTGCTTTTTATCGTTACAACTGACAGCCGACTTGAAACTCATTTAATTTAATGGAAAATTGAAATTATAACTTAAGCTCACGTTCTACGCTGTATACTTGTCAACCGCGCCATGCCTACATTCTTGCCAAATATATAACGCCCTCTATTGAAAAAAATAACAGCGCCATCTATCGACATATATAATACAAGATTAATAAATAGCGCCCTCTTTTGAAAAAAGCAATGGCACCCTCTATTGACTGATAATCGATCTTGCGCAATGGCCCTGAATAATAGCGCCCTCTATAATAGCACACAGATTTTTATTTTAGTGACAATAATTGTTGTTGGTACATTTTGAAAAATAGCCGAAAGCCAGAAAACAAAGCTTTGCTGCACTTTGATCAGCTCATATCTCTTTTAAAAATAACGGCTATCTGACCAAAAAAACTATCTTTGAAGTTGGACTCTTTTTATCACGTTTTCGAGCCCGTCCAAGCTAAAAGTCAAAGTTGGCAATGAAGCCGTACTTTGAAAAACGCTCCATAAATGAAATGGCGCCCTCTGCAGTTTCGTGTAGATTGAAACTACTAGTATAGCGCCCTCTACAGAACGTTTGACTTTGTCATCGATTACTAGCGCCCTCTAATGAAAACTTGCCCCATTTAATTTTTTTTTTCACTTTTACATAACTTTTTACATTTAATGTATTCTTGACCCCATACTGATTGTAAGTTCTCCACAAAACCTTTGGGAGAAGAACGTTGGGAAAGGGGGGAGGCCAAAAAAATTAACTGGAAAACGATTTTTTTATCCATCTCCACAAATCTTGTTCATATTTGAGTTTTTTTACTGAAGTACTAAATTGCTACTTTTTAAATTAATCCTACATATTACTATGTACAACTGTTATTCATTTTAAAATTATTTTAACTAACATGACACATGCACACTTGCCATTTTATATTTGAAAAGACATTAACCCGAAAGTATCACCTTTTTTCTGGTTGACTTATATCTTCTATAGAAGGTTTAATTATTAAGAGCCACATCGTCTGGTTAGATGGCAGAGTATCTTCAGTAGGCAATGTTTACAGAGAAATCAGTTTATTTTCAGTTATTAAAGAAATCTCCAAAAGGTTGGGTTGTTCATGCCATATCCCTTTCCGATGCTTTACCCTTTCAATTTGTCGGCAAAATGCGATTAGACCTGCTTCAGATGTCCATTTCACTATATTATACAACCGATTCAATAATTACATTTTTAAGTAATTTTTTTTTGAATTACTTGTTTTAATGTTGAATAATTTATTACTGTAAGCCAACCACAAAAGTCCAAGGTCCTACGGAACTGAATATTACAGCGGCAAGTGGAAGCAGTTTTTGGTTCGGGGTTTTATTTTACTTTGCCAACTTTTTCAGCATATTTTTTAAATGATGATCACAAAACCTGTACAGCCAAATTAACTATGAATGCACGATACATCCATTGAAACACATTTCAAAAGTACCCAGTATTTTTATAACGATGTTTTCAAGTAATTACAAAACGGTTATTGCATTTCAGGTAAAACATATCTGTATACTTCTCGTGACAGCTTTTTCCCCATAAAATAGGCAGTTCAGTTAAAGTGAAGACTACAACTTCAGTTAAATTTTAAAGTGTCACTTTTTGATTAGACCAAGTATTTTAAAAACTTTTTATTAAGAGAAATTTCAGTTTAACCCAGGCATTGCTTACATGTTGAAAAGTGTAATTATTGAAAGTCTCATTTTAAATTAAAAATGTAATTAGATTATCACTCTTGTTTTTCCAAACATTCAAATTTGTGAAGAGTAAATGAAGATAATTAATTAAGCAAAACATTTCCCTTTTTGTATATCAACACTAGAAATATGACGATATTGTCCAAACAAGACTAAAATTAACCTTTATTTTCTCTCTCAGTTAAAAAAAAGTTGACACAAAGTCAATCTGCTTAAGCTTTTTTAAAAATCATTTGTTTGTTGAATGAAAATGTCATTCTTTTCTTTAAAAACACCTAGCACTAACAGTAAGAACTGCCAATCTCAGTCTTGGCGATCATCCGTTCACAAAAATATTTACACTTGGAAAATCAATGCGCTATTTCAGTACCGGTAATTAATTTGATGCAATGGAGGATTGGGGCCGAGGCAGCAGTCCACCCATTCCCTTCACCAGAGGCATTTTCAAATCTTTGTTTTCTTTTCCAAACAACGTGGCCTCATCTCTGAACCACACGCGCCAAATTGAATGGAAAATTTCCACCAATATGCGAACGGTATCAGGCTTGGCACACCGCCCCAGAGACTGATGAAATACAGCACCAGACCCATCTGGAAAACATCACTCAGCTTGGTCTGTGGTGCTGCATCCTCCACCAGCTCTGGGGCGATGTGCACGTGATAGCGCCGCCATAGCGCCTTCTGAGCTGAGGTGAGGTGGTGTACCCGAGGATGGCTTGCCAGGGTACACAACCCCACGTCAATAATACACGCACGCCAGGAGCCCCCAACATCACAGACCAAAATGTTATCAGTTTTAAGGTCGTTATAAAGGACACCCCTGTCGTGCATGTACCGTAGACCATCCAGCGTGATGCGGCGCCAGGAAGACAGGGCAAGATGTAGACGCCGGTTGGGCCCTTCCAGGGCATCCGCCTGGGTCAGCGACTGGCCAGTTATGGAGTTCCCAATGAACTCCATTACAAGTCCTTGGTGGTGGCCAGCCACTGCTAGGCCAAAAAAGAAAGGGAATGACGGATGCCCTGAAAGAAGGCCCATTGCCCTCGCCTCCCTCAGGACGGGAAGTCGGTCTAGATCTGTTGTTGCCCTCACGTATTTGACGGCCACTTTGTTTCCATGGAATGTCTCCAGTTGAACGGTTCCAAAAGCACCGCTGCCCAAGATGACCCGGCCACAAGTTGGATGCCGCAACTCCCTCAGTTCTATCCTTGGGACCACCGTGTTCATTGGCGGCAAGAATATCTCCATAGCTATCGTTGGCAAGCTCAGTTGGAGAGGTACGGCAGGTGGCAGTGCTTGATGAAATGTCGGGAGCGGTGCTGGGGACTGTATTTGAGGCGACTTAGGTGTCTGATGTGAAGGTGAAGAAGTTGGATGACTTCGTTTCAACAAGTGCAGTTGTACCCTAAGAGAGCAAACAAGAACGTCAAATTCCCTTAGTCATCGGCAACGATCTACAAATTTTTGTTCAGGTCCACCATCCCTATGTCAACAGGCAAAGACATCACTCCCTCCTTTAGAGAACATTTTGAAGCATTGTGTACCAAGAGATCGACTGTTTAGAGACATATAAATCTTTTTCAAGTTACTTATTTCATTTTCAATATATTAACTGACTAGGGCAAAGATTTTGAACTTACCCATTTGTTTGCAAAGAAGGCACATTCAGCTGGGATGTCGTTACCAGTGACTGCTGACCTGTTGCACTGTAAGGAGACGGTGGCAAGGGACTTTGACGGCCATGTAAGACCGGCACAATCGATGAGACCGACCCAGCCGGTAAAGCAGCAGAGGCGTTGGGCGAGTTGGTCAGCAGTGCGCTGTAGGGATCATTGGGTCAAACAATGAAGTACATGTATATCTGTGGTAGTCTGTGTGTGAATGACTGAATAACCATTATTGAAATTGATAATTGTAATAATTGATAAATCCAATTCCTTAAGTCATCATCTAAGATCATCTAAGTTTTGTCAGGCCAACATTTCTGCACGTTTCTACAAAGCCCTTGACATCCTGACTCCTTTGCAAGCTCCCACTGCAAAGCACTCCGTACCGAGAGATTGTTTTGAAATAAGTCCTTTTATTGTTAAATATTTTACATTTAGCAGGATACAGGGAACAGATTTTGAATGTACCTACTCTGGCGCTTTCCATTGGGATGTCCTCACCGCTGATTGCCGGCCTGTAGCACCGACAAGAGACAATAGTTGGGGAGTATGATGGCCAGTTGAGACTGGTGCAATCGCTGAGATCGATCCAGCCGATAAGCCCCATCAGGGGGTCCCAGGATGACCTTGCCACTGGTAGGCAGTTGCATCGCACAGGGATCTATTCTTTGAACCCCTGCCTTTATAACGCAGGAGAACACCTCCAGTCTGCAATGCTGAGATGTAGGGACATTAGGGAGGCTGGAGTCCTGCTTGAACAATCGGCAGAAGCGCTGGACACTGAACTGAGGGTTGCTTGTTGAGGCGGCGTTGATGGTGTCTGATGTGATGATGACGTAGGGCATTGCTGTTGGTTTCTTGCTGATGGTTGATTCTGTGGCCAGCAATGATGGGCAGATTCCTGGGGAATGCCCCCAACCATCTTGCTGGTGATAGAGGGGTGGACTTGATCCTTTGACCTATGGGAACAAACAAGGATATTGCATTCTCA
Organism: Acanthaster planci; assembly: GCF_054643075.1. Lineage (NCBI taxonomy): Eukaryota > Metazoa > Echinodermata > Asteroidea > Valvatida > Acanthasteridae > Acanthaster > Acanthaster planci. Next base: position 19,659,186 of record NC_141781.1, on the reverse strand, counting down.
GGTAGGTACGTCTGAATCAGTGAATACAGGCAATTCACATAGTGCGGCACCAAGAGTTTGTCAAAGAGAGACCTTTTCACAGTGCATTATGGGATAAAGAGTTGACAAAATCTTGTTTACTAACTGTCCAGTGCACGGAAAACTTTAATTTCTTTCAAATGTTTGTTTATCTTGGTTGAAAATTCAAAAGTGCTTATTGCAAGCAGGTATTAGGAAGCCGAAATGATTTTTTTTGTGTGCATGGAGAACGGAATGCCTGAATCAATCAAATATCCCCAAATTACGTATGAAGTGCACTAAATCACAGCAAGGTGTCGACCGTAGACTTGAAAAGTGGCTTGTTTGTGCCAAACTCTTGGTGGTGCGCTGTATTGTGAATTGCCCCTATTTACAATTACTAAATTAATCATTGGAAAGGGATTAGCAGAAACACTGTTTAAACAATACCCATTTCCTGGGGAAGATTGTCCATGAGGCATCGATGATGATGTGAGAGGTGATTGATGGTGAGTTGGACTGTGAGGTGACGATGGGGAAGATTGGGGGCCTGGTACTGGTGCTGGTGAGGTAGACAGACTTGGTAAGGAGAGAAGTGGACAGCCTGATAACAAAACCCTGAGGAAACAAACAAGAAATAGTAGTCTTCTTGTCTGAATTATGCAAAAGTTTGAATGGAAAAATCTGAAACATAATCATAACTAGTCAAACAACTAAAATAGTCATCTACACTGTCTCTTTTGACTAATTAACAAATTATCAAGCATTGGTAGTTTTAATTCTTTAGTCATGAGAAAAAAAACTCACTTTCATAGTTCTGCACGGTGCTGTTACTGTCATCGATAACTAGATTTTGCCATATTTCACAGATAGCAAAGTATTTGCCAAGTCCCATCTCCACAATGCTGGAAACATAGTCAATAGGTCTGCTTTTCAAGTAGACAAATATCCTTTATTTTGAGGATTCTACTAATAAAATACACGTAATTTATGAGGGTTTATCCCATGAATTGGTCCCCTGGAAGTGCACTACAGACAAATAAAACATCCAATGCAGTTCCACAACCAAGGATAACAGGGAACGAGTATCAGCCTGCTTTCACAGTTCACTTTTGATTTAAAAGCAGAACACAAAAAGTAAATTCATTCATAACAATTGAACAACCGAAACCTTGTCTGCATGCCATGCTCCTTTATGAGATGCACGCTAGCTACTAATTTCAGTTTCTGATTTTCCATTTCCATACCGTCAGGCAAAAGGTTTGAATCTAAATAACATTAACAAACAAGCAAAGATTTTGAGAAGATTTAAGACCAACTTCAAAAAATATTTTAACACTCTCATAATCATTCCATAAATTACACTCCCCTGTCTTTCATCTTATTATCTTATTCCTACTGTACATGTATATGGAGTTAAAATCATTTGCATCAAAATCAGCCTTGCTATTTCACCGACTTTTGTAGCTTTCTTGGGAAGAGCTGCAATATATTAAATCTGCATTTTGCACTGAATCTTAAAAGTTAGTCACTGAATTGGATTTATCAAATACCCCATACAACAAGAAGGGGTGCAGTTCAACGGAATGCTGAGCAAAGCATAGATCCAAATTTAAGGCTTATAAATGCTCGGACTTGAGTTCAGTTCAACATACAGAAATTCAAAGGACAAGACAAAAGACAGAGCCTTCTGGAGTTCACATGACCAAGTTCCTGTGCATACAACTTTTTTGAAAAAAAAATTAATAAGATGATAGCCTCAATTCCAGACTGTACTCTGTAAAGTTTGGTGCCAAAGTATGAAAATCATATACTGTTTGAACATGTTATTCTCTGTTGTAGACAGAAATCACTTTCTTGCTCTTTTCATATTGATTAGATTTTACATGACTTTATTCCATCTGATATATCAATCCTCTGTGAAATTTTGTCTGCTGCAAGCTACTGTTTCAATCATCACTCCATGAATTCCCTTCCAGCCTCCAACTGGTACCAGGGTAGCTGATCAAGCTCACATAGGCCCTTAGCTGGCGTGGATGTGCTTATGTTTTTCTGTAGGCCTCGTAAAAATAGTCACATTTCAGGAGAATAGATGTTATTTTACCTGTTTTGTTCACCTTCTAGCCACGCCCACAACCTAAGGCAAAAATGGGGACATCATCCCAGCATATGTCACACTCACAGCCCAGCATGGCAGAGCATGCCTAGGGCATAGGATAGGCCTAAATATGCACTTCCAATGTTGACTGTAAAACGAATGGACATGATGGAAAATCTGCTCTTTCTTGTAGAGCTGCATCGTTCATTACACACCACACGTAGGCCTACGTCATGTTCATGTAGGCCCTAAATGATGAAAGTAGTACGCGTATTCTGGACTTGGTCTAGAACAGGCATGATGTGTGCATGCATGGTGTGATCGACGACGGCGTTCAATCATCATCCATGTCAACCTGTGCTAGATGTGGTGCAATAATCTGACACGTTGATTATCACTAAATCATCTTCATAAATAGCAGAACTCGCAAATAAAGTACCTCTATTGCTGGAACTCCTTGCCCAGGCTGAAACACTTACATGTACTTGACGTTGAGAACGATCAGACTATGGCAAAAATACCCAGAATTCCACAATAGAAACTTCGTGACCTTTGAACCATGCCGGCCTTGCGCTAGCGCGGGTCCAAGGTAACTGTCTACGGCTTTTTGTTTGTTTGTTTGTTTGTTTGTTTGTTTTCTTGAAGGCGGTGTGATTTTTGGGCTCTCGTTTAACGTAAGTTTTATCACTGTACTAATGACCTTTTTGGTCCTCATTGGTTGTAGTTGTGTACGTATATTGTTGTAGACTTGATAGGTCTTATTGAAGGACTGTTACGGTATATCATCTTGTAATATTTTCACCTCTTTTTTTTTGGCATAGTCCCGAACATTCGATACACGTTAGCTAGCGGGGCTGGCCGCCATGGCTAGTCGTGCTGCCGACCGTCCTGTTGTTCGGGATCACTCAGGTGATCAGGCGACTGGCTTCTCAAAGACCAATGTTGCATCTGAACCTTTCACTAACATAACTCGCGAGAATGGAATCGTTTTCAAAGCTGAAGACAATGTCTCTGTCCAGTGTTATGTTAATGCACTATCTGTCTCGGGTATGAACCCTGCTGAAATAGTTTCTGCCTCCCGTATATCAAATGGGCGTGTAGCAGTCTACCTCAAATCAAGGGAAGCGGTTGAGGAAGCTGTTGTGTATGGTTTGGAGTACAACGATTCGTTTATATCCATCACCCCCTTAGTAAAACCTACTGAGAGACTTGTACTGTCCAATGTATATCCAGAATTACCAAATGCAGTCATTGCACGAAATCTATCAAGCTTCTGCAAACCAGTTTCAGCCATCAAACCGATCCCCTTGGGAATTAAAGACAAAGAGTTATCTCATGTTATGTCTTTTAGACGTCAAGTGCATGCTATCATAGAAACCAATGTCACTATTCCCGATCACATGAACATATTTCACGCAGGGGTGAACTACAGAGTTTTCATCTCCAATGATTCTGTTAAATGTTTCAGCTGTGGAGAAAATGGCCACATAAGTAAACATTGCAAAAAAACAACACAAGCTGAACCGTCTACATCTGACACAAACATGGCAGATTTTAACCCACTGAATCCCCCTCCCAAGTTTGTACACGGTAAAAAATCTGACCCGAAACATCCATCAAAACAGAGTCGACGAGACAGTTTGACTGACCAGAACAAGCCGTCTACTTCAGATAAGCTAGCTGATACTGATGCGCAGCAACAATCAGCCACTGAACCTGATGCTCGATTTTTAACAGGTACACCTTTAAAACAACAGGAGACAGAAAAACAAAGTGATTCCACTGCAGACAAACATAACACCACTTTAAGTCCAGCTCCTTCAAAGCAAAATACACAACATCTAAAAACATCTAACAATACTACAGTGCCTTCCATCTGGGGTTCGCCTCCAGCTCCTTCTCGTGAAACCTCTCCTCTCTTTGCAGAGGTTGTTGCCAAAGGACACCGCAAAAAATCAAAGCCTAAAGAAGTTGTGTCCAATCCATTGGTGCAGCTGAAGTCTCCGTCTCCACAGCGAAAACTGCGTAAGCTAAGTGATACACCCCAGATGGAAAGAGATGAAAGTGTCTCCCAAACTTCAACGGAGGAAAATATATCCCAAATCCTGGACGAATCTCAGATGTCCACAGAATCACCACCGATACACCCATCTCAACTGGATTCAGAGAGCGACCATGAATCCGTCTCCTCTGTCGTAAGCGTCTTCGATCAAGAGGGAGATGGGCCAGGGGACCTAAACCTGACAAAAGGACCACTTCAAAACGAGGAAGTCGTCACCTTCCTTAAGTGCGTCAAGTCACGTCGAAAGCCGCTTGACGTTGCCAGGAAATTTACTCATGACATCCCCGGTCTAGTAAAACAGCTGAAGCCACTCCGCAACAGCCCTCTGTTCACGAAAAATATGCAACAGAGGATTCGAAAGCTTGTCAGAAACCTCGATCCCAGCGATCCCATCCATCTTTTTCCATGATGTTTCTACTTTCCCTTTTTTTGTATATGACTTTCACCCTAGTAACCCTCAATACAGGGGGATGTTCCACGCCCATCAAAAACAACTCTGTTCGTGCGTATCTAGACATAACCCTTGAAAATCCCGATGTTGTTCTGCTACAGGAAACGTATGATCTTAGGAACGAAGATTTGTGTTGGAAAACATGGCCGTATGATGTCTGTTGCGCTCCTGGAACCACCCGGGGATCTGGTGTAGCTACTCTCGTCAAGAAAAATAATAATTTTAACATAATAAAATCTTGTACGATCTGTGCTGGATATGTTCTTTTTCTCGAGCTTAGAATTTATTCAACCACCTATCATATTTACAATATCCTGATTCCTCAGGATGACGTTGCTGCAATGAACTGTCTTATCTCCTTGGAAGAGCATTGTTCTTCACACGACAATCCAGTTATCATTTTTGGCGGGGATTTTAATTGTACACATGACCCGCTTCTGGATCGCTTCTCGCAAAACATTGAAAGGAGACACAAAATTGCTTCCGCTGTAGAAAATATCATCAATACTTTTTCTATGTGTGATGTTTGGCGTAGAAATAATCCCAATTCATCTGAATTTACTTGGTTCAGATACAGCACTGGCAATTTGAGAAGCACCTCCAAAGCTAGACTTGATAGAATTTACTTCCCTGTTCACCTTTTGCCCTCTGTTGACTCCTGTAACATTCAACCTTGTTCCTTGTCGGATCATAGTGCTGTTGTTCTTAAAATAACACTTCCCGATGTAAGTAAGAAGGGTAGCGCCTACTGGCACTTCAATAATTCTTTGCTTCAAGATGAGACCTACAAAGGAATTTTTAAACAATTTTGGAAAAAGTGGCAAGCTACAAGATGCCAATTTTCCTCCATCAGTGTATGGTGGGACATGGGAAAGAATCATATTAAATCTATCACTCAAATGTATGGAGCTAAAATTGCCCGTGAAAAACGGGACAAGATTCATTCTCTTCACAAATCCATTGATGATTTACAGTGTTGTCCTGATCTTACCCCAGAGACTCAAAAAACTCTTCAGGAACAGCGGGATGCCCTGAATGAACACTTCAAGCATGACGCTAAAGGGGCTATCATTAGATCTCGCTTTAAGCTCACAACAGAAATTGACACTTGTTCTACATTCTTTTTTAATCTAGAAAAATCCAACTCTACCGCTAAAACTATTTCTAAAATTCGTCTCTCATCTGGAAGGACTACTGATGATCCAAATGAAATAAAATGTCACATTCGGAATTTCTACAAAGAATTGTACAGTGAGGCCGAAACTGAACCCAGTACTATGGATCACTTGTTTAAAAATTTACCTACGCTCAGTGAAAGTGACTCTGAAGATTGTGACAAACCAATAACAACAGATGAAATGGATATGGCGGTTAACCAGTTAAATTTAAATAAGTCCCCTGGCTTGGATGGCCTTACTTCTGAATTTTATCAAACTTTTTGGAATATCATTAAGGACGATCTCATGGCAGTACTCAATGAATCTGTTGCCAGCGGCCACCTTCCGGTTTCTTGTCGAAGGGGAGTTATAACCCTTCTTCCCAAAACTGGCGACTTGCTTGAGATTTCAAACTGGCGTCCTGTCTCTTTACTAAATACAGACTACAAAATTTTTGCAAAAATTATTTCAAACCGACTCAAAAATGTTATCGATAGCGTTGTTCACCCTGATCAAAGTTATACTGTTCCGGGTCGTTCAATTTATGATAATATCATCTTAATCAAGGATATTCTTATGTATGCTAATTCTCACTGTATTCCTCTTGCTGTTTTAAATCTTGATCAAAAAAAGGCATTTGATAATGTGGATCATTACTATTTATGTGCTGTTATGAAGACCATGGGTTTTGGAGAAAGATTTATCTCCTATGTCAAACTGCTATATAATGATGCTCAGAGTTTTATCAAGGTTTGTGGTTCCTTAACCGCACCTTTCCCTTTTAAAAAGGGAATTAGACAAGGATGTCCACTTTCAGGTTTGCTATATGCAATAGCTATAGAACCTCTCCTCCATGCTCTTCGATGTAATTTAAAACCTTTTGGCTTTATGATTCCTAATTCTGATTACACTGTTGTTACCTCGGCCTATGCCGATGATGTTTCTATATTTGTTACCAGTGATAAAGCTTTTAATATTATTCAAGATATTTATCATTGTTATAGCCGTTGTTCTGCTGCTTGTTTGAATTTTACTAAATCTCAAGGCCTCTGGGTCGGTTCGTGGATAAATAGAACGGACAACCCCTTAAATTTTAAGTGGAATAATACTGGTTTAAAATTCCTTGGAGTTCACATGGGAAACTCCTTCCATTTTTTTCAACAAAACTGGCAAACCTGTCGAGAAAAATTGCAAAACGTTCTTGCTCGTTGGAAAGGATTGTGTAAACTGCTGTCCTTCAGAGGCAGAGCCCTGGTAGCCAATCAGTTAGCGGCTTCCAAACTTCTTCACGTTCTTGCAGTTTTATCCCCCCCTCCAGAAATTCTCAGTGAACTCCAAAGGAAACTGGTAGATTTTATTTGGTCTGATGGGCGACATTGGATAAAGGAAAATATTTTGTATCGTTCACCTGAAACAGGCGGTCTGGGCCTTACCTGCCTCCAGTCACGAGTTTTTACGTATCGCTTCTCCTTTGTACAAAGATTTCTAAAAAAATCACCTCATCCTGTTTTCGCTTTCATGAGCTACTTTTTGCGTCAATATTGCAAGTTCGATTTTGATGCTCAAATCTTCTTAATAAATCTTGACGCTAAATTTTTTGTTCACCTCCCAACATTCTACTGTAATGTGTTACAAGCTTGGAAGATATCGAGAGCCCAAATTGTCATACCGCTCGATTCTCTTCATTTCATTTTGAATTTACCGTTAATTTCTACTCATGTAATTAAGTTTGCCGGTATAGATGACCATCTCCTTTGCCCTCGTCTCCGGATGTGTGGTGTTCGTACAGTTGGAGACCTACTGGACGTCTCTTCCGGAAAATGGAAAACAACGGAGGATATCCAAGCTGCAAACCCAGTGCGAAGGTCCTCAAACAGGCTTCTTCGCGCTGAACTCTCTGAAATGACAGATCTCCTCTTGCGTGTCTTCCCGCAGTTTTTCAACCGTTTTGGATACCGTCTCTCCACACGTAATCTTCAGAGCATCCCAGCCCTGAGAGAACTTCCCGTCGTTGTTCACTTCCCTCCAGACATCGATGCCACAGGCGCGTCTTCAAAGACTATTTATAAAACCCTCAACGCAGAACTCAACCAGCTGGAGATTCCTCTTCAGACTTACTGGCATGAACAGAATGTAATCCCAGAGAACCGGAAAATCGAATGGCAAGCAATATATCGTCTGCCTTCCTCAAAGAAAGAGGGCGATGTCCAATTCCGCCTATTACATAACTTTCTGCCCAGTCTACCGGTCCTGCAACACATTAACCCAGACATATCTCCACTGTGCCCTTGGTGTGGACAAAGAGGAACAATCGTTCACTTGTTCATCATGTGTCGCGCCATCCAGCCAGCATTAAATCTTCTGAACTGTCTCTTGAGTCGTCTTTTCCCGAGTGTAGTTCAAGATTTCGACCTGTACTGGTGCCTCCTTCCGTACAAGAATGGACGTTCAAAGGAGATGGTTAATCTGGCAAATTACTTCATTATCAGTCTGAAAGCAACCATATATTTTCTCTACTCGCGTTCATCTACTGCTGACCCTCTTATTGTATGGAAACTTCGAATGAAGAGTAAAATTCTGATTGATTACCACTTTTTCTCTGCAAAACACAACGTTGGCCTATTTTTGAGCAAATGGGACCACAACAACACCTTGTTCACATTTGTGGACAATAAGCTTTTCTGGCTGATATGAAGACTGATCTTTTGTTTTCATGGTTGTCATTGTCTATCCCTAATGAGAAGTCTCAGGGTTTTGGATGACTATAAGTGTGGTTCCAATCTTCATGTTATAATTAGCAAATTAATTCTTTTTATCTTTTTACTGAGAATCCTTTCTTTTTTCTGTTAAGTTTATTGTATGTCAGTATTTACTTATTCCACTTGAACCTTGTTTTATTTTAAGAATCGTTGTTTTGTAGATATTTTCTGTCATGAATTAAAGGTTCATTTGGAAAAGTGAAAAAGTGTTTGTTTGTTTGTTTGTTTGTTTGTTTGTTTGTTTGTTTGTTTGTTTGTTTGTTTGTTTGTTTGTTGGGGTGTTTGTTTGTTTGTTTGTTTGTTTGTTTGTTTGTTTGTTGGGATGTTTGTTTGTTTGTTTGTTTGTTGGGGTGTTGGGTTGTTTGTTTGTTTGTTTGTTTTTTGCATGAAGGCCAATTAGAAAATAGTGTTTTATAGTTTTGAGAAAAGACGTCGAAATTTAAAAGCTAAAAGATCTTGCCCTGATTTTAACGCCAAATGCGACAGCTTATTAGGGACAAAATGGAGGTTCTCAAGTTGATGAGCTGTACCACCCTAAATGAATTTTATATTGGACACTAAATTATTCAAAATGAATTTGATTGGAGTGTGAGACATGGGATTTCTAGACAGATATAAAGTTGGAATGGGTGTGCAGCAGTGGCGTAAATTTGTGCCAGATATGGGGGGGGGAAGAGAGAGATTAGGATGGTGGGTGTGGAATGGTTTGCTTTGTCATGGAAATTGGAAAGGTGGGTTGAGGGTGGGGGGTCGCTGACACTATACAAGGGGCGATGTTCAGGATACAGATGTACATCTGTAATAATGTATTACCCACACTAATTCACCAGAAAGGTATATTAAGTTTAGGCTTCTTTCATTTGTTCTCCTTTATTTTTTATTAAATACATTTTAATGTCCCTCCCCCGGTCAAAAGCTGGAGGGGTGTGACCCGGCCCTTTATATAGTATCCCCCGGAATTTACGTGCATTATGAAAGAAATCTTTATTGGATTAGAAGACAAGGGAGTGGCTTACGTTACGAATAGACAATAAAGTTGGAGGGAACCATTATGGGTGTAGTAAATCAAGAGAAAAACAGAGATTTACGTGGAGTGATGAGAGAAAGAAGATTCAACTTGGTCATGAGAGAAAATTAATCTTAGACTGAAATTTCCACCGTTTACATACCCATGTATAGTAGTCTCATTGCCATGCTGTCGAAAGAGGGCGCCGACATGTCTGTGATGGTCGAGCTCACAGACATGACATGCATATGAACAACTGAAGTCAGTTCTGAGTACCGTAATTTTTGCAACACCCGAGACTAAACATAAAACTGTGGGCGACAGTTCACTATGTGCGTACACACGTTTGTGGAGCGATAAAGATCAGAATTTTCGGATAATAACACACAGGGGATGACTGAAAACACTGTAAAGTTTTCGTTGCACAATTTTGATTTGATGGAGGTTTGCAAAAGAGGTTTTCAGTAAATAAGGCCTCTGAGTACACTTCTATATAAACGACTATATCTGTGAAGACCTTAGACCTCAATAATAGCCAGGATTACTTGCCATTTTCATATCGCAGTATTTTCAGAGATCATTAGCATATGTTTTAAAGAAAGGGACATTTTAACAAGCAACCGAGTATTATTAAAACGATAAAAGTATAAGGAAAACGAACGCCGACAGTTTGTTTGATTAATTTGTTATGATGCTTGACTGTGAAGGATGGATTTATTTCATTTCGGGTACACAAGGTGAAAACTCATTTCCAATAGTTTTACGCATGATATGTCACACCTCAACTCAGCTGGGTATCATACAGACATATTACATGCACAGGAATATAATCACGTATTTACACAGGCACGGATGAAGAGCAAATTGTTGCCTGCAGTACCAATTTAAGTTGTGCTGACAGAAGTTAATATTCTTCCTAAAAATTGCTCTTTTCATATCATAACATGCGTACAATAGGAAGATACAGAATCAGTGCATGGTCCTCGAGAGAATGGGGCTAATGGTCCGAGGTCGAGAAATTTGGGAAGCTTGCGGTGCGTGCTTTGCTCAGTCGCGTTCTACAGCACAGATCTCAAACGGTAACGGCGAGAACGTGAGGCTAATCTTCCCTTCCAAAGCCAGCGGCGGTGCATCGGCAGGTTTCATGAAGGTGAACCGGTGCATGAAATAGCTGAAGAAGATAAAGAGTTCCATTTTGGCCAGGTGCTCACCCAGACAGGTACGGCGACCTACAGGGTCAAAGAACGAGACAACATTACCCTGAAGCTACAAACCCCAAACAGCCAATTTCCCTTCAAATGAATTACCAGCAATTTGGGATAATCCAAGATCGACGAGAACTGTTTCCAGAAGAACTATTCTTGGTTTTGAACGATAACGCTATCGTTCAACCAATTATTGACGCGATACGATGATGACTATATACAGCAATATTTTTCGATAAAAAAGCTAAGCCAGCTAAGAAACAAGCAGAAAAAGTAAAACGATTTCAAGTAATATATGAACATTGTTTCTACCAAAAATAAGCAACTACACCTCATAGAAAATATCGGCACACTTATTTCTCGATACAAGGATCACTCACCGACGCCGAAAGGTATAAACTCTTCTAGTATGAACGCCTTGCCTTTGTCGTTCAGAAATCGTTCTGGCTTGAACTTCTCCGGTTCGGGCCAAATTTTCGGGTCTCGTGAAATCCTCCACATGTTGGAAACCAGAATGGTGCCTTTTGGGATCAGGAAGCCCTGCAGCTGAGTATCGGAAGCAGCGACGTGTGGCAAGCCCAAGGGGACGATACTGGCCATCCTTTGGACCTCCCAGATCACGGCTCGGGTGAGATTCAGACCCTGTTTATCAGCCAGTCTGGGCAGCCGATTGCGACCAACCACGGCATCAATCTCAGCCTGGACACGCTGCTGAATCTCCGGGTGGATGGTCATGTAGAGAAGGCACCACTCCAGCGTAGTGTACGTGGTCTCAGAGCCTCCCGCAAAGAGATCTGATACAGTATAAAGCATGTTTGTTTCGTTCAAATGGCTGTAGTTCGAACGTTCTTCAGTTGCTGTGCGACTGAGTTCACCACCAGCGCCTGCCAAAGTACCTGCGTTTAGTTTGATTTCCATGAGGTAAGCATCGATGAAATCTTTGAGATTGTGAGGGTCCAGTGTATCACGATGGGAGTTGATGATTTTCGTCAAGAATGATAGAAACTGACGGTAATCAGAAATCTTAGACTTGAAAACAGGTAAAAGTATGAGCAATGGGAATACAAGGACAATTCCACCTGGGCCTGTTGCAGTGACGATACTGCTCAGTAAAACTAACAGTTGTTTGAAATCTGGATCGTTGTACTCGTAGCGAGTCCCAAGGACAACGGAGGAGATAACATTGGCCACGGTGCTGCTGAGCAGAGGTTTAGGGTTGAAGGCCTTGCCGTTGAATGCAGACATCTTCTTCAGCAGTTCCTCGCCTTCAGTCCCGATCTGCTCTTCGAAGTTCGATTTACCGACGCCGAGACCTCGAAGGACAGTAAGGCTGAAGCGACGCATCTGGATCCATGGCTTTCCAGAAGATTGCGATACTCCTGTAAAGTTTAAGATGTAAAATCTGCTTCATTATGAAAAATCTCTCTAGAACATTAAGGAGAATATTGTTATTGAATGTCCACACTGTTTTCGTGCAGCTGTCGGTTTCTGTGTACTGTGTTTGTAGGCCTACTTGCTTTTTTTGGCTTAATACCGGAGTTGTAATGATTCCAGTCGATGCGTGACAACTGTGCTTAATACTAGTTATTGTCACTTGATCTTCTAATACTTTTGAGTTCGAAGTTTCGGTCACTTCTACGTCTTGCCGTCCGCCAGGCGATTCTCAAACATATTAATATTAGTAGGGGCCTATTAGCCTCGAGCTGGACCAAGAGAGGGCGCAATTTTCTTAGCAACTGTGGCTCCTTTGGTCAGAACTGAACTTCACTGCTTCACAAACGACTATGAAATGTACGCGTAACGGTCGCATCGTTACCAACAACATGAACATGCCCGACTCTTTTCAACCGAAGAGAGGGTGCTTCTGCTGGAGGCGCTCTAAACACTTGATTTCAACTGCACTACACACGCGCTCTAACGGCTATGTTTTTCAATTCTTTTAGAACTACACAAACTATCAAAACCACTAATGCGAAGAAGAAATGTCTTGTCCAACACATCTTACGCATGTTCATGCCCTTCACTTAGTTTGAGCGCAGGGGGTACTGAATCCCACTACAGCCAGAAGTCAGTAAAATGGCTCTTGACTCGGACAGGTGGATCCCAAAAGTAATCGATCAATATCAAGCTCTGATTATCATTTAAACACTAAAAGACCCTTTTGCTAACGTGCACACGATAAAAATCCATTTTTTGCCAAATATTTGCCCGTCTTTCTCACGTACCTCCACAGTAACAGAGTCAGAAGTTGGAAGCGAAGCCAATATTTTGGAGGTTTCAGTTTTGCCGGATTTTCCCTGACATTTCTCTATTTGTGAGTAGTGAGAAATATCATGAACGCTCTAATGAGAAAGTATTATTCAAGAAGGAAACCGTATGGATGAAAACGGAATGTTTTTGTTTGTGCCTTTTAGTCAGGCAATTTGACGTCGTTGTACGTATTAGTGCAATGCAGAGAAAGTCGACTCCTGACGAAACGCCCTCGTATCCAGGTGTGTGTGTGTGTGTATGCCCGAAATCCGGACATCTCGTTTTTGACCGCTGTCGGACTCTGTGCCGGAATTTGAATCCGCATGAAAAACGAACCGCATTTCAGACAAATGGCTCTCGATCCTGAAGAAATGAACCGATGGATGTAAACGATTCATCAGTCTTCCAGACAATATCACCGATGATCTGAGGGGAATTCGACAAAAATGTGAAAATTGGGCACTAGGTAAGGTGACAAAGACGGAAAATGACGCAAATGGGTCCCAATGAAAAACGAAAAGAAGTTTAAAAGCAGGTTTTCTACGTAGAAGTAATAAACTGTTTTGATCATAAAAGTTACCAATTTTTCACGTGGCATCAAAATTATTTGAAGTAAAACCCGGCAAAATTGTGAAAAATTAGACACAAAGTTAGATTGAAAAAAAGAGAACTTTTTTATAATTATCCTTTGAAGTAAATTTATCGTTTTCCACTTCTTTGATAATTTTTGGGAAATCCGTCTTACCAGAAACTATTAAATATCACCACAATTTATTCACACACAAGGTCTTCAAGGGAAATGGCAGGACAAATCCCTCACCGATTTGCGCATTCTGCTAGAATAGCAGCTTTCAGGCTAACGACCACGTGTCACTGTTGCGCATGCACAAATACTCAAACTAAATGCACGCACAGTCTATGGGGACCGAACATATTACGTGGTCTCTTTGATTGGTGTGTCTTTGCATATCGGACACAAACAGAATAATGGCCAGTGTCATTTAAAAATAGAAATTTATAAATAGCGCAGACATTCTCCCTATTCAACAACGTGGAACTTGACCGTGTATATTAACCTTTTGATAATGCCCGCTGCGGAAATCGTGCGCTGGATCGATTGTGATTGGTCAAGAGTCAGCGTGCATGCGGCTCGCCACGTGCCCGCCAATTGGACAATTTGCATAAGGAATGTTCCATAAAACTGACGAGTGTTCGGTAAAATGAAAGTAAGATTCTAGAACAAAAATCGCTGAAAATCTATCTTGCTCAGGAGAACAAGCGCTGATAATGCCCTCGCCTGAGGCTACGGCATTGGTCGCATCCATTCTCCCGAGGCGGTTTTAACATGCGTTTAAGACTGGTCAAGCACATTTCCTCATTCCCTTACTAAAATGACCCGCCTCGTTCATTTTTATTGTAATTCAGACGCCCTGTTTGTATGTTTCATTTTTCATATTGGCCAAATAAACCACAAACGTAAAAAGAAGACAATATTCGGCTCCCAAAGTTTTACCAAGCCGTGTGAGAAGTTTTTCGCATGAAAAACATATCTAGGTGCAAACAATGATTAGGAATGTATAAAGATTAATGCATGCCTCGTGTTTTATGGTTCACAGAAAATTGCAAAAGACTTCATGTTTCTACGTCTTAATTTTATTACGATAAATGTGAAGAACTTTTCCATGTATTAGAATTATTTTGCTACCTTGCTGGTCCGCGGCAAATTGTATTTAATCCTTCCCCGACTCCTTCACCTTCGACTCGTGGCGTATCCAGAGGGGGGAGGAGGGGCACTTGATTTTTATAATTTTATTTTAATTTCATTTATCAAATTTTTATTTTAATATTTAGGTATCCAACGTTAGCACCAAAACCCAAAGAAAACAACACCATGAAACAAAAGCTAGGACTTTGGTACCGTGATTAAGGCTTTGGATATTTTTTCTCCCCCAACATCATGTTAAATAAGCCAAAAGCCGCATTAATTCGCTTTTGAATTTGCCTTCCTGACACCAAAAGCTGGACACACTACTGCCTTCTACTGTGTCGTTCATAAGGTAATCCAACTTACAGTTTCTGCGACATATTGCACCGAAAGATTGTTTAAAAATAAACTTTACCAGAGTGTCCATGAGATGGTCTGTCATTTAACTGTGGGTGCCAGAAAGCCGCCTTTGTCGACTCGAAATCGTCCAGGATGACCACGCTTTGGTTGAACATAGAAACGCGGAAGACTGGGCCGTAGCGTTCCGCGTACCTCCCCAGAAAATGATGGGGCTGTAAACCTTTCCTCAGCCGGGTGGGAGGTTCCTCGGGCGACGTAGAAACCATCGAAGAACTAGAAGCAGAATCGCAAACGCTAGAAGTGTGCGCATTGCACTAAAAAGGAGCCACAGCCAAGTCAAATTCAATTCCATTCTTTTCACGTACAAAGTTTATAAGGATACGATCTGACAAGAAGAACGTTAATTTGACAATAAAAATTATTCCTCGAAAGAGAGATCAAAATGTAGAACCAGACTGGATCCTAGGCTGTTACATCTATAGACTATTGGTAATGTGTGTACAGTACATAACCTGATGATCATCACCTGAGGGCTTTTATTAAAGTGGTTTGATGTGAAGTTCGAGCAGTAACAGAACTTTGACCAAAGAGTGTTTGACAGTGTCAACATGGCCTATTGTATGATTGATGGGAAGTTGAAGCTTGTTTTCGAAAATATTTTTTTTCACCATTACCTGTTGCAGTTTGGAACATTTTCCCCTCGTAATTCAAGGACCACTGTCATTTGCAGTGTATCAGCGAAGTAAATGACGTTATGATTTTTTTGTGCGCGCAGCTAGGCTTCCAACGATTCAACACCAAGGTTAAAATCTTTGGCAGAAAATCAAACACACCTACAAGGTGTGTTTGACATGCCAGGCATGTCGTGCACGAAGCTCGGGGTAAGTTTGTTCGATTTTCTTATTTTACTTCTTGCAACTTTCTCTTTTAATTACCGGCAACAACGCCCCCCATCACCTCCTCGACCGTTGCCGAGGCTACGCCCCTTCGTTCGACCTCTCACCTGGTAATTAGACACACACCTTTGACCTTTTTTTCGCTCACCCACTAACCTTTCCAAACCTGGAAGTCGTGACCCCTTACCTACCTAGTAATCCGGAAGTCGTAATCTCTTACCTACTTAGTCGTCACCGGAAGTCAAGGTCAAATTGGGCTATACTAGACCGGAAGTCGGTCAAGGGTCAGGGGCCAACTGGTATATACTAACTACCTTTACTACTATTAACAAGGCTAGACCATGCAAGTGTGCAAGAATTATTCCAAGAAAGATATCCTGATCGTGTTCCCGCAGCCAATTACCATTAAGATACTATGTAATGACTCGCCTGACTGCATTGTGAACACATCTGGTCTATATTAGAAACATTTCTTACGAGTTTCTGAGAATTGCATAGGATTTGTGTGTTGGCGTTTCAACTGAAACTTGGTCCCACGCCCTCTTTGCCTCATTGTCCAAACAGAATGGTTGTTCAGCCATCCATGACTGTGTATGAATAAAAAACGCATCATTAGAAAGAGAGGATCTTTGGCCTTAAAGTGCTTATAGGTATTTCGGTATGAAAAAAACTTAACACAATGAGTTTTGTTTCGTTTTGTATATGTTTTATAGGCCCTATATCATTTCTCTCTCAAAATGTATTAATGTGTTTTTGTTGATCTTGCAACGTGGACTCAAGAGCGATTGCCTACGGAAGTCGGCTCTTTTATGTTTGACACTTCCCTTGATGGCTTCAATATGGAACCGTTAGGGCTGTAAGGTTAGTGCCTAGCGCACAATCCTGCCATTAGTCACTTTAGCCTTCTGTGGAAATGGTGATAGTTGGTGATCTGTTTCAAGAGTGACACGTTTGCTTTAAAGGTATAGCTGAAATTTAGGATAGCCCAGACGATGACGAAACACTCTTTTTCCATCAATAAGTTTGAATCCAACACACGAGAGCGGTTAATGACCACTTTTTGAAAGTGTTGAATCCAACATTTCAATGTTAAACCCAGCATTTTAAGTATCAAGTATTAAACCCAACAGTTAAGATTTAATCCAACAATCTAAGTGTTCATTCAACTTTTCCCTCGATATAGTTGTCGCATCATTTCAAATATTGAATTACCGGTAACATTTGAAATGCTGAATTTAAAATTTAAAGACTTAAGACTTTAAAGACGTTAAGAACGGTGTTTTGACGTCGCTAAAAGGTAGAATGCTTGAGAATTACCGCAGGATTTTAGGATTCATAATGTTGAATTAAATATAACTTTCGAATTGCATAACGATTAATGTCTGGATCACACATGCACAGACCAAATGCTCGTCATGAGTGAGAATTCACGATCTTTGGAATAAAAAGACTGACACTTTAAAACCGAAAACATAAACAAGAATAATCCGTCACGAGGAGCAGGTGAAATTGATTATGCCGCCAGAGATTATCAAATAAGTAAAAAGTACCTATGGAAGTTGTGCTGATAGGAGTTAATATTCTTCCTAAAAATTTCTCTGTTCATATCATAACATGTGTACAATATGAAGCTATAGAATCATTGCATGGTCTTCGAGAGTATGGGACTAATGGTCCGAGGTCTAGATATTGAGGGTTTTTCTATCATAAATTCGGGAAGCGTACGGTCTCGCTTTGCTTAGCCGCGCTCTACGGCACAGATCTCAAACGGCAACGGCGAGAACGTGACGCTGTTCTTCCCTTCCAAAGCCAGCGGCGGTGCATCGGCAGGTTTTATGAAGGTGAACTGGTGCATGAAATAGCTGAAGAAGATAAAGAGTTCCATTTTGGCCAGGTGCTCACCCAGACAGATACGTCGACCTACAGGAATCGGGTCAGAGAATGAGACAACATTACCCTGAAGCTACAAACCCCAAACAGCCAATTTCCCTTCAATGAATTACCGGCATTTCGGGATAATCCAAGATCGACGAGAACTGTTTTCAGACGGACTATTCGCATAAAATCTCGATCATCGTAAGAGTAGCGCTTTCCAAACACGACGGTACAGATGACGTTGGCCACAGTGCTGCTGAGCAGAGGTTTAGGGTTGAAGGCCTTGCCGTTGAATACAGACATTTCCTTCATCAGTTCCTCGCCTTCAGTCCCGATCTGCTCTTCGAAGCTCGATTTACCGACACCCAAACCCCGGAGGACATTCAGGCAGAAGCGACGCATCTGGATCCATGGCTCTCCGAAGGATCCCGATACTCCTGTAACGTTTAGGATAGAAAATTTACATCGTAAAAGGCTCATCTAGAAAACTGACATAAATATTTGGAGACCCCAGTTTGTCTGGTTCTATGATTTGGTTCTTGGAGATAACTATTGATGTTATTTGATGTTACCTCTTGAGTTTCCTTGCAAATTGTCGCCAGACTAATTTTACCCCTTCTAATAGGCAATGTATCCCATTCTTGGTCAGAAAGACTTCTCGTATTATTTGATCCCCTGCTGTAATTGCCTGCAGTGAATCTTTCAGGTCTATTTTGAACTTTATCTTACTTGGCTTCATTGGATGTATAACGAGGGTTCCAAAAGGCTGAGCAATACAGAAGTTTAAAATAATCTATTAGCATGTTATATTACAACCACCTACAAGCACGGCATTTTAAATGGAAGTGTGGGCTCGAGATCGGGTCGCCATTTTTTTTTTCAATGTAGGCTGAGTTACGTCATGAACACATGAATAATTCAATAGAAGGCTAAAACGAAGTTGTTTATAGCCTCCCCCGGAAAGTCGGGAAGAAATAGTTAAAAAGATAAGCACTACCTTAGAAAATGTGCAAGAGTACTATTTTGCAAGCACAGGGGATGGAACTGAAAGAGAAAACAGTAAAGGCGCCCTCTATACACATGGTGTGGGCAAAGGGCTTTGGACAGCACAAGACGTGTCGCGTTGGGCGTTGCAACGTGCATCGCTTCGTGCTTCGGGTGACGTTACACGCGACGCGACGCGACGCACTACAAGACGTATGACAAGCCTGAGATATCACGACACTACATGTGACGGCACGACGTGACGCACGACGCGCGACGCGGTGTAGGTACAAAAGTAATCATGAAAATTAAGGCGAAAACCCGACATGATGTCACGATGCAAGGGAACCGTCGAGCTGTGGTGTTGTGTAATTGCGAGCCTCATGGGCGAGGCGAAGAGGTGCACCTTCAATGTTAACAGAAATTGAAAACATTTAGTTCACATGAAGTACTTCTTCGAAATAACAATAATACGTAACCATTTCCAAAATATCTTAAATTCAATGTTTACCCCATTAATATTGGCCGCAAAATGAATAAACAGATCCTGCTTTTCCCTGCCCTCAAAAAAACCGTTTTGGCCATTCACGCTCCTAGGCTGATTTGATGACGTTATCAGCAGAACGCCTATATGTACTGTGTACGTGTACATTGCATGATTGCACACAGTAAATGCGGTATCGCACGCTTGCACGTTGTGTTCGATGTAGCTCGGCTCACATGCAAACACCGTAAATACTCAGGACTTATAGTTGTGCATATAAATTACCGGCGCCGGAACAATTCTCGCGACTATAGTTGTGAATACTTATGTCCCTCCCTGGCTACCTTATGTTTTGGTTTTATATCCTTCCTCTCAAATGTGGACAACGCGCTCAGCATAATTTTTATTGGTAACCTAATATTTACTCATTTGATATCCTGACATTAAACCATTTAAATACTTGCAGCCTTATAGGTATGGAGAAAGATGATTTTTTCACAAAACCTCGATACTGTTAGCCAAATGATCACCTGTTTCGTAACACGCACAGTATAAAATAAATGCATCTGCATAACCCCTTTCCGCGCGATGTTGTATCAGCAGGCAATGTCTACGTTCATTAACCGAGGGGAGAGAGGAAATAAATGTCTTTGGAAACCATTTGCCGTTCAGCAATTTATCATTAAAAAGACCATTTTATACAATAAAAAGACCAACTGAAAAACACAAAGTTCATTTTGAACAATAAAAATAAAAGATCCGTTTGAGCAATGAAAAGAATATATTTTAACAATGAAAAGATCAATTTACACCATAACAAATCAATTGGAACGATAAAAAGAACAATTTGAACAATGAAAAGAGTAAAAGAGCAATAAAACGAGTAAAAGGGCAATACATAGAGCAGTTTGAGCAATAAAAAGACCAATTTGAACAATAAAACAATGAAAAAATAAACAATGAAATATGCAAATCAGAAGCAGTAAATATGTGTATATTGTGACGAAAATGCCCCCCAAACCAGACCTCCTTCCATTTCTTGTCCTTCCCAAATCTCACCTTCTCTTTTAGCATCCCTGCATTTTCGTCTTTAGGAGCTCGGGTCTCTTAAAATCCGATATTTGAGTGTCCATTTTCAATGATAACTCCGTCTCAGTACTTGTCTTGCTTGTTTATTTAGTTGTACACTTTATAGCTAATCACGTGTGTGTGAACTGTACTATAAATAGGATTGGTGCGCAATCCAGCATGGCGGTTATTCAAGTGGAATTAGGAGCTTGTGGATTGGTTTAAAGTTCTTAAATTAAACATAGGTGACCGTGACTTCTAGAAGCAAATTTAATGTATTCGAATGTTGTCAGGAATTATTATTCAGCTTCTTTGTATACAAACTGGTCGATTCTGATGGGATTTTAGAAGTTGTATAACTTTTGTGATCACTTTTGGACAGTTTCGTCTGATAAGCTCTTAGGTGGTTAGTATGAATATTAATGATTACATCACTGCACTTTTCATCAATGAACTTAGTGTTTGTTTACAATAGATTTGGGGATGTAAACATAACATAAAAGTGAGCTGTTTTATTATTTCTGTATAATTTATTCACAGGTAAGAAAGTAAGAAGGTGGAGAATTTGTTGAGGATTACTTTTTAGCCTTTTGAGTATAGTTTTGCTCACATGATATGTGAGAAATTAAGGGAAACTTTTTTATATGAATTAGTTGCCCACCGTAAGCTTCAGGGAAAGTGGGCGTGGCTAAAACTATTAGTGAGTGAAATGACGTAACAGTCTGGCTCGCACTTTAAATGGTATAAATAGGGCAGATTTTCGGCGATTCGGGGCTGTTTTGGTGGATTTTGACCCAGGGAACATCAATTGTGCCGCTGATCGCTGATTTGTCGTAGTGTTGGGGAGCCACACAGAATTGTTTCACTGTAGGTTTTGTAGAATTGGGGGACTACTGAATAGAGTGGAATAAGGAAACATTATATAGTGGGATCCAGTACTAGTGAAATTGATACATAATCAGGCTTGGAATTAGTTTTGAGTGGAGAGCATTTTAATTGGGGAGCTCTGACTTTGAGTGGTGAGAATTCGGACCGGCTGGGAAGCTTGTCGTTGCCAAGAGTCGGGGAGCTTGTCATTGCCAGGTCTCGGGGAGCTCGTTGATGACCGAGGAGTCGGGGAGCACTCATTGAGTTGCTGTAAGTTCGATTCCACTATTGTTACCTAGGAAACCTATTGAGATGCTGACAGTGGAGTCAGTGAATTTGATTTACTTGGAGTTAGACTACAGAGTCTGAGTTCCTCTTGGTATTTAGAAGAGGCCTGGGGCCCGAGTTATTAACTTTGAGTTTGGCCTGGGGCCAAAGTGTTCAGTGAGCTGGCCTGGGGTCAGAATTACTAATTGAGCCTTGGTGTACTTTATTGAGAAGATAATGTACTTAGAGCTCGGATGGAAGGTGGAGTACTTATTCCTGTAAGATTTTGGAGGCTTGACGAAGCCTTGTCTTAAGTCAATTGATTATTGAACAAGTTGAAACGATACTTAGTTCAATCTGTTCCAGGGTAGGTGATACCTGGTCGCTCTGTACATTGTGTGGAACGTACATTTACTACCCCCCTCCATTCTCCCTTGGTGTATAAAGGACTTGTCACGTTTTGTTTAATTTGTTCTTGCAAATTAATTCTATTCTGTAAATTGAACTGCTGAATGAATTGAAGCTGCCGTTTATGCAATTAAAGAATTGTTTCATCTCTGTTCTGAATTACTTGAGTCTCTGCATACATTATTTGCATTCTGTTTTTCCCTGCACTTGATTCTCCTCCTGAAGTAACTTCGTCATATATTTTGACCTGGATCCACGCCGGCCGATACGATTTGCTAAACCGGAGAGGCGGAACCCCGGTGGTTTAGGCCTTAACTATTCTGCCTGGTGGCAGCGCTATCTTCGGGAGGTTTTGCGAGGAACTGAAGCCCCCACCCCTTCTTCCGCCATAATATTTAGGATATATGGAACGATTTCATTTGTTTCGTGTCATTCAAAGGTCGTCCTTCGCAAGGTCAACATGAATGGTATTTATGCAGCCAAGCCCTATGCTTTTCACCAGTGTGACAAATGCTTCGGACGGAAGTTTAATCTAGAGAGGCACATGGAAAATATCCATGTTGAGGAAGAATCAGGCATGAATGAAGTTGACGAAAACTCGGATTCTGTTGAGGAAGTCGATGACGAAACCTCGGATGAAGACAGTTCAGATTTGGAAGACAATGCCGCCTGCCAAGATTGGCTGGCTGAAGCTAGAGAAACACATAGGGGGGCGAGGGATGAAAAATATATGACAAGTACGTGAACGAAGGCACGAAGATCAAGCCAGGCAGAGGGTAAACAGAAAGACCCTCTGGGCAGTCAAACAAGACTTTTTCGACAACTATAAGGAGTTTCTGTCAACTTACCTATATTTGAGGGAATATCACAAGGACATTGTGGATGATTTCGATGGAAAACTTGATAAAGGCATGAACGTCAACAAAGCCTTGAATAGAGTTTTGCCTAAACATGCCGAAAAATTTGCTGGACTGTTTCATGACGAAGAGGAGCATGCCTAAAAGATAACAGTCTGCAGAGACAAATGGTTCCAACAAGAATGAGTACATGTAATGCCTCTGATTTCAAAGTGAACATACCGCCGGTAATCACCCTTGTAGTAATTCTTAAAATTATTAAGATAATTATTGTACAAAATTAATGATGAACAACGGGAAATAGAACAGTACCAGTACCAACCTACGAGAAACCAATATGTGAAGTCCACTGAATTTGTTTTGTGTTTTACTTATCGGTATGACTATCGAAATAATCGAATAATAATTCTCAGATCGGATATCGGCTGGAACTTCTGCACAATATTCCACAGCACGACGAATAAATTTACCCCTTTGCTACGTGTTAAAAAATCCCCAACTGACGTCATGCCGCCCCTAAGAATTTTTAATTTTATATATTGCTGTATTTTACATTTAGGTCCAGCAATAAAGAACAACAGTAACGCTCCGCTTTGACTGAATTTGTAAAACGTATACATATATGTACAGGGTATAAAACCGCCGTAAACATCCGTTCAACGAATTTTAAAAATTTTGCCGGAGCCCAAACCTATACATGTACAGGGTAACCGACGTAAAACACTCTAGTTCAAAGGAGTAGACATTCAGCTAGGGACAACAGAGTCTTCTTCCCGTATCTATCAAATCTTGGCTGCCGTAGTAAGCTTTGTTTAGGAATTATCACTCAAAACCCGGTGGCACGAGCTGTCTATTGTGTAGGGATTATCGCTTCCTACTCCTTAATTACCTTAGGATCTCCCTGTAGGCCCGTCGGTATTTTTCCATGCCGTCACGTCACCACTGACTCATCCTTTTTCATCATGTTATGCCGTAATTTCACAAGCAAGGTCAAATTCAGTGTACCGAAAAATTTACCCCGTGCTATGCCTTATTCCTATTTTATCCCATAAACCAGGATCAGCCTGTGCCAGACTTTCTGACCTTATGCCTATCCCTTACCAAAGGTCAATCTGTACTATAATTTTTGACCCTACACCTCATTCCTATTCATATTTTTTGATCATAATTATTATATTATGCATATTAATGTCACTATCTCCAAAGGTCAAATTGTGCTATATTTCAAGGTCAAAGTGTGCACAACTGATCCCTGCCACTACTAACAGCACACACATTATAGGCATATGTATATGGCTCATAATGACCCTGTAAAATGATTATCCAATATTTATATAATCTTTTTAAAATTCAACTGCAGAATCCAATATTTTCCAGCCTTTTTACCCCTTAGCCCCCGTAGAACCACCTGTGTTGCAAGCGTAGCGAAATGACACATTTCCAAGTACGAAAAAAGAACTCGCTTTTCCGACACGAGACGACATGACAACAGTTTAAGATGAAGGGGGCATGCAACGAATTTGCATTTAATGCTCCCATTCATATGACGCAGAATCCATTGTTAGGGTTTTGAAAATGAAATAGGGAATTGAACTTGACGATCGATGTTCGGGAACGAAATTGAAGTTGTGGGTTTGTTGTCAAAATGACCTGTATTTAGCACAAATGGAAGACGCAAAGACTGGGTATTATTGGGCTACAGCCAAGTCGCAGAAGGGACACGCACTTGACGACCAAGTGAGTAGACCTCCGTCAGTTGAAAAGAGCCATAATGTTCGGAAGTATTCATTTTCGTGGTAGCGATGCGACCGAACAACGCGTGCATTTCATCATTATTCGTGAATCAGCGATGATTACTTTCGACCAAAGGTCGGAGCCTCCGTTGCTCAAAGTCCATTAGCGCACAAACTTAAAAGGGCCCGAAATAGATGTAGAGATAGGATCTGTCACTGTTACCCTGTTAACTGTTGACATACAGATGTCTCTTTTGAAACAAATATTTAAACACAGATATCTCCGTTACAGAAATAGACTTGAACCCTATACATCAAGACTAATCTGTGATTTGCAGGTGCTTTTATTTTCTCAGATTATCTGTATCTCTTCTGCCCTCCGAGTCACTGTGATAAGCATACACAGATAGGCCCTATGCAGAGGCCTAAACATCTTTCCTTGACTGGAGCCCGCGTTTAATGGAAAACGATGTAAAACTGTGCACAAACAGATACAGGATGTTTTGAGACAAGGAATTAATAAAATCAGTAAGTTGCACAACAATACACAGCAAATGTAGGAAATGCAGGAAGTCAAAGGACTAGGAAGTATACTCTAGGTAGAATACATCTATGCACATGTGGATTAATGCAAGAGGACACAAGTAGATGTAACTACATACACGTGTACATGTAGAAAGAATCCATGTACGAATTCAAGGGTAAAATACAATGTGTGAGGAGTATCACTATGAAACCTCATAAAATTCGAACAGTCCTGTGCACAGACACGTAGATAAAAATGTAACATGTACAGTCATAAAAATGCGTACAAACACCGGACATTCATCAACTAAAAATCTCCACTTAAAACATACTAGAAAAGGTATACATGTAAAACTACATGAACAAGGCAGTAATCCATGACAGGCCTGTACATGTATAATTAAGATGAACCCATAAGAACAGACAAAGGCAAGAAAATTAAGAACTGAGAGTTCCCCAAAACAAAACCCCGGTAATTAACACTACAGGAATTGGCAAGAACGTGAGTCCATGCATTATATTTGTGTACAACAAAGTACTATGCACGTGACTGTTCTGGAGATAAGCGTGACACTGAAACGGACTTTTTTACCAGAAATCAACCATGAATCCGACTTACATCAAGCTATCAAGGGACTATAAATTGAAGTAAACATGGAAAAAGATAAAATTACGTATCGTGCTCCAACAAGGGCTTCAAAATAAAGGTGGAAAGTTGTAAAATGTACAATAAAGGTAACGTGGATGGCATGGAACGGCAGAAGGAAAATAATGGTAGAGGGCGGTAGACTAAATTGTGGTTGAGCAGCCGAGAGCAGAGAGTTAAGTTGGGCGCTAGAAGTTAGTATCCAACTAAATATATTTGTTGTGCTGCGATACTGGAGCAAGAATTAACCATTAAACTCTGTCGTTAGTGTCGGGCATGTGGACATTTCTTCTCAAATTCTTGGAATCTTTTCGGTCTTTTGATGGTCAAAGCCTGTTAACTATATTCACTTGACAAACAAGTTTGTCGTAGTTGCTTAGCCTCGTTTCCATGGTTTCTAGCAGTACAGTGTGCCGGAAGTAGCAATCCCGGAGGATGAGGCAGCATTTAACTATTTTGTTAATTTTTTGGGGGGGGGGGCGAACGCCTTTTCTGGGAATACGGTCTTGCACCCTCTGTTGTTGGCTAATCTGCCTTGATAAAAGGCATCCTCTCAAGCATTGAACAGAGCCGGGTTGACGGAATTAAAGTAGTCCTATTCAATCGAGCGTCATCTTTTTCGTAGCGACGCGAACTTTTCCGAGTCCAAAATCGAAGCACTTTCCTCCATGGCACCTGTACCGTGATCGTTTCTTATTCCTCTTTTTAGCAACAGCGCTTGTATTGTTTCAAGAAATGTTGTTGCATTCGAAGTAGTGAAAAACTACACTTTGGAAAGAATTATAGAGAACAGAGCTAACCAGTTTCATTTAAAAAAAAAAACTTCTCTGAAGTAATGCCAGAACAATTGTCTCATCGAGTGGTGTATCACTGTATGTGATTTACAGTGTGCCCCCCCCCCTTTGCAAGGCACCAGCCCAACTAGCTCCAGGTACCCTGTCTCTGAGGTGACTAGGGTCGCAATGATCCCTATGGCGTGCTGATGGAGCCGGAGAGAGCCGAGAGCGAAGCCACTTTCGAGCATGTCACACTGAACATTCAGAGATCAGGTACAGCTGTAGGAGCAGGTAGGCCCAAGATGTTAACCCACCAAAAGGGGCGGACGACTGTACATGTATCCGCCCCTTATCATGCAGGCCTCCTATAGCTATACTCTCTTCCCGATTTCGCTGCCATAATTGTTTTTCATGCTAGGCCTACACCATACAGGTACATATTATGTCATTTTCTGACACCAGTTGTGTAAAATTTGGACAACTGAAGGCTTAGTTTGGAAAGATTCCCCCTTTTTGTTTACAGGACTGTGGCAGCTACCAGACCTAAAGATCTCTCAAAGAAGTCTAGATCTTTTGAGTCTGGAAACCAGATTAAGGTCATTAAGGTTGGACATGTGATTTTAATCATTCATACTTTTTCATTGAAGAGTGCCAATAAATTATATTAGCCTAAGCGCTTTTCGTCACAGGGGAGGAGTTGTGATTTCTTTTAACATGATTAATCTGAAATGTAATAGGCTTAATTTTTTCAGGTGGCACCCATGGGGAGGCTGGGTCAGAGTGTGGACCATTGGCAGAGGGGAGCCCTGGCAGCTAGGATAGTGTGACCACCCACTACCCAGGACAGACCCCATGCCACAGCCCGTCTGGTCTACCGAGAGGTGAACATGGAGATCACATTCTGGGTGAGTCTCTTCACACCACACTGTGACACTTTAGGGTTTATTGGCTATTTAAGGTTTTGATAGAACTTACTTGGAAGGCAGGATGGTTTTGAAAAATTCGTGAGATGGTTCCTGAATCAATCATCGACAAGCCCATGTCCAGATGTCACATGGTTAAAGTTACTACAGGTTTATAAGTATCATCATTTTGAAAATGGCTTTTGCCTTAATTCTTCAGAAGCAAGTACATGTAGCAAGTCTGAAGTTTTTCTCACTGGCAGACTTCATAGGAGGGGTGCGCATCACCCAGGGCCAAGGCGGCAGGTGGACTGAAGGTAGGACCAGCGATCAATGTGATTTTGCACCTCGTTTGATGAGATTAATAGATGGAATTTTGAAGTAAAATGTGAAGTGCAAGAATTAGCACCGATTGTGTAAATTGGGCTTTATATCTGGTATAATGTCGACGTTTAGTGTTATGTTTCTGTCAACGTTGAGTCCGTCCACTGGCTTTGCCTGGATTTTCTTTGCAATGAGAGCAAGATTTCTTTCTGGTGGGGCTCCAAAGCACTCACCAACAAATTGATGAACTACATTGTATGTATGGTAGAAGGGGTACATTTCAAAGTTTTTAAAGCGAATTTGTGATTTTAATTTTGTAACTTCCCTTGAAGTTTTTTGTTCATCTTTTCTTTTTCCTCCTTTTTGGGGGGGTGAAGTGCCACCCTTTCTCCCCAAGATTCCCATGAATCCACCAGAAGTCCCCAAAAAGCCATCCAGTCACATGCTACTCAACTACATGCAAGCTGTCACACACAGGCATCCCCTTTGCAATGGTTCACCTCACGCTTGTGCTTGGTCTTGTGAAAGGGCTCATGATGGAGTCGACTTCAACACCAGTTTCTTCTACGTCTTTTTCAACTTTAATATTTCATTTGCCGCTTCCCCATGTTCAGGGTTCACTCACTTCACTATCGTCCTGAGCGACAACTTCAACGGAGTGATCAGCTTTGAGAAAGTATGGAGGATGCCCAGCCCTCTGTTACACTCACTCTCGATAGAGGGCAGTCTTTCTTTGGTGAAGTCCGCTAAGTCTCCCCTTAGCCATCATTTGCATTAAATAAATTACTCTTTAAGTTTTTCTGAAAAGCATGACTCACTTTGAACGTCTTGAAAAGATAAAGTTTTGTGAGCAGGAAGATTGTTTCAATTTCAGGTGAAGTGGCAAGCGACGCACAGTCCCATCGGAGACATCACCAATGATGCTGATCTTTACACACAACTCAAGGAGGGAAGTGCAGGGCATGGTGATGTGCCAAGCCGACCAGTGACTGTGCACGTTGGTTGACGGGGGCTACCGGTGGGGCCGTTGTCCACACCCAGTGCGGCAGCCAGCATCACCCTCGTGGAAGACGAGCAGATTGTGATATCTGGGACGACCACTACAGCGCTCTCGTTGGCCTGAGTGACGACAACATCTACAACATCCTCCTGGGCATGGTGGAGCATGGCAGGGCTAGCTAGGGGCCAGCTGACCGAGGAGCAGCTGGCCGTTGTCATGGATACCATTCGGATTGTCGTTGCTGGGGGGGGCAAAGGAAATTGCCTAGCAACCTGCTCAGTCAGCTGACAATGGATATCTACTAGGCCTATGTGTAAATGAATCCTGATTGACAAAACACAAGGTGTGCTGACGAATCTTACACGTAAACTCTTTAGAAGTATTATCAAGGTCCTTGACCACCTCAATCTGCATCATAGTATTCCCCATGTCATAAAGTACAATTTTAGTAATTTTAAGTTCACAAATAACGAGTTGGTGACCCATTACAAAATTACCAGTATGATGATATTTTGGCACAGTTTCTTAAATTCTCGTCTGACGTGCCTAACATTAAGAAAATGATTTTCTTGGAAAAACTTGATGTAAATTAAAATGGAACTTTCAGTCAAGTTTTTGGAGGTTAACTAGCAGGGGATTCAGCTTATAGGGATTTTTTTTTTTTTTGCCTGAGCCCTCACGCTACATAAACCCTGTTGATGAACTCTGCACAGCCAGGAGTGCATACGAGCTGGTGGAATCCTTCAGCTTGTGTGCCTTCATCCTTGTGACAGACCTGCCGTGTGAGTGAACGGACCTCCAGACACTGTCCTGCGATCATGCCATGGCGGATACAGGCCGATGGTCTCGGGGTAGAATCAACGGCCACAACTTCCAGGGAAAGTAAGTACCGACAGAAGAAATTGAGTGAAATTGTAAATTGTAATTGTAAGAAACCCCTAACTATTAGTATGAATGGATTATCGACTATCGCCAGTTGTTATCATTGTCTGTTTGGTGATATCTGCGTCAGTTTTTCTGCTGTTGTTTTGCTTTTTCTATTTATGAGCTGAACTGCAAACTGATTTATGATTTGGCTTGTGACTGACTTGCGATGAGCTGGTTCTCTACTCTCAATAACCAGGTATTGATAGGCTTTGTAAATATGATCGGGCATTCCTGAATGTTTTACTGACATTCTAGTCAAATGGCCAACGTAATTTTGGGAAGAAAGACCTACCTGCTTGCATTTTGTGCTCATATTTTTTGCTCAGGTTTAGTCGGTAGCCATCGAAGGGGCAAAGCAGAATTTCACCAGGCTGTCCAGCATGGTCACTTATCGCATCTACACCAACAATGCCCAGGTGCCCCTCCCCTCAGAGCCAGCTGCGTCATCTTCAACAGACCCACAGAGCGCTGGAGACCCAACGACTGCCAAGTCCTGGTAGGTCTTGACCCTGGGTTTGATGATGATGCTTTGATATGAGACAATCCTGCTGATTCAGTAACGTGTGAGGGGACGGGTCTTTTGATTGGTCAGATGAAATATTTCTGCATTCATTTGATGAGAGAGGTGCTGTGAATGGCTGTCACACTTTAGAGGCATCAGTCAGAGCCTGCCATTGGTCAATTCTCTCTCCTGTCCTTTTGTTCACAGATTGATGAGGGTATCTATGTTGAGTGTTCATGCACTCACCCGTCTGACTATGCAGCCAAGGCGAGACAGATAGCATTGATGGCTACAATTTCTACATCCATGCAGCTTGTTTCATCTGCATTGTAAGTAAAAAAAATGTTTAAAGTTTATCAACTAGGAAAGCTAATTCCCCTTGACCCACAAAATGAGTTGGTTCCCCACCGTCCATGTTTTGGCAAAAACAATTCCCTAGACTTTATTACCGTATACCAACTTGTGAAAGAAGCTAAGCAGTGAGCTATGTTTTTAATACCTCACAATTCAATTTTTTGGATCTTATTAAAATAGTCCCTCTTTCTAAATATGGTTATAGAAATATTTCAGGAAGTTTTCATTGTTTTATCATGAAATTTTTATGACCATTTAGTTTACTTGGTACAGTAAAAAATAACTATTTCTAAAATGTGTCCTTTTATGCGTCCTTTTCCATGAGATGCTGAACACACTTAACCTGTGTTCACCATGCCTATGTTGTTAATTTATAAATTCCAAACTTCAAAAACAGTGTGCAGTAAAACCTTTTATTTTTTACGTTTCTAATTGATGTAGTTTTTACTTTCACCTGTTCAAACAAAATCAGTATTTTAAGTTTTGTGGGGAGAACAGCATGAATGAAATTAATCAGCCAAACACAGATTCACCAACATGAAGGACGTGTTTCATTCTCTCTGTGCAGGTGGGCCTGTTGTGTGCCATCATTGCTCACGTCGTCTGCTCAGTCTTCTCCATGTTCTCGGCCAAGCTTCTCATGCATATGTGCATGGCCGCCATGTCACTCCAGGTAACAACAACATTTATAGATCTATGTGTTTTGTGCTTAATGCTGTTTTAAAATTTGGGGGAAAAAAATCCATGAGCTTGGCCAGGTAAGAGCAACTGCGTCAAGTATCAAACCAGATGGAGTAATCAGTGATTCCAAGATGGTTCTCTCCAACAAATGCCCACAGGAAAGTAGCAGAGCTCAAATCTTAAGCTTTGGTCTTCCAGATCCTTCAAAGAAACCAGTAAGAAGTTTGGAAGATTTTGTAGGATGTAGGAAGATAGAGCCAAGCGAGTGTTACCTTGCATGATGCTCCACTGTCCCTTGAAAGTTGAAGTTCAAAGACTGTGCCATTAGTTACCTGCACAGTGGAGGATTCCCTGCACCGTGGAGGATTCCCTGCACATTGGAGGATTCCCTACACAGTGGAGGATTCCCAGAACAGTGGAGGATTCCCTGCACAGTGGAGGATTCCCTGCACAGTGGAGGATTCCCTGCACAGTGGAGGATTCCCTGCACAGTGGAGGATTCCCTGCACAGTGGAGGATTCCCTGCACAGTGGAGGATTCCCTGCACAGTGGAGGATTCCCTGCACAGTGGAGGATTCCCTGTACAGTGGAGGATTCCCTGCACAGTGGAGGATTCCCTGCACAGTGGAGGATTCCCTGCACAGTGGAGGATTCCCTGCACAGTGGAGGATTCCCCGCAAAGTGGAGGATTCTATCACCATGTTACAACAGCACATGTTTTATTGCTACTTAAGTTCAATGCACGGATTGACCTTCAACAGTAGAACCGCTTTCCAAGTAATGAGCCTCACTTAAGGAATGACTAGTTGAACCACAATGCCCTTGGAGAGGAAAGCAGGGCTGGACCGGATGGGTCATGAGGCAGCCCACTGGCCTTATAAGGAAAAGTCAGTGTTCATAAATTTGACTAACCCTACCCTCAAATCCAAATGAACCAAACATATTCATGCACGCTGTATTAATATTCAAAGACTAGTAGCTAAAACCTAATAAGGCAAGGAAACTTGTATGATGGATGAAAAATGGAATGTCCAGCAAATGTACAAAATCCCTATGAGCTTTGGCAATTGGGCAGAGAGCCGCACATCGAGCCAGCCGAATAAAC
This sequence comes from Acanthaster planci, assembly GCF_054643075.1. Taxonomy (NCBI): domain Eukaryota; kingdom Metazoa; phylum Echinodermata; class Asteroidea; order Valvatida; family Acanthasteridae; genus Acanthaster; species Acanthaster planci. Next base: position 19,626,955 of record NC_141781.1, on the reverse strand, counting down.
CACATCAAGTACAGTACAACTTTGTCCCAAGTCATCCTCTTGTGTCGATCCATATAACCTGTCGGGTTATATTTAGTGGAGAATCCGGGTAGCTCTCTCTGCGTCAAGTCTTTCATGATCACACGATCGAAGTCCAGGCAACAGCTTTCATCAGCCATGGCCTGTACAGCTCATATCAAATCTATCCTCCCAAAGTTTACTGGGTATGATTAAACAGTTAACAGCCCAGATAACCGCCCTGAAAGATCAGCTGACGACCATCTCTACCACCCAGCCAATGCCCCAACAACTACCAAACGCAGGACAGAGTCAGCTCGGCCCCCAGCGAGCCCATGTTTTTCTGCGCCAACAGCAAGGCCGAGGACAGCAGCAAGCACAACCGGCCAGGCCTTCGATGATGATGTACCCATGCCGTGGATGTAGAGGTGAGTGTACAAGTAGGCAAACATGTCCGGCCTGGGGTATTGAATGTAACTATTGTCGTAAGTTTGGTCATTTTGCTAGAGTGTGTTTACAACGTAACCGATCTAACATTGTCAATAATATCCACCCGTCAAATCAATGACTAGAAAATCAGACATCTCCTGTTCCACACCTGACTAATGTTTCTGCCATGTCAGGCGGAAGCGATCTAGTCCAGGCAAAAATTGGCTTTGATAATCGATTTGCGTTACTCGATACGGGTGCGTTAATATCATGCATGACTAGAAATACATTCGAGTAGTGTTTTCCTCAAGATCAGTTCCCTTTGGGCCATTCAGATGTGCCCTTAATTTCAGGTGTTGCTGGCCATGTAACTAGAGTTATGGGCAAGGTTGTTCTGCCGCTTTCTGTTGGAGAGCAGAATTTCGAACATCCTTTCTATATCCTGGAAACTATGAACCGTGAAATCATTCTTGGTGTAGACTTCTTGAAAGCGCATAAGGCCAAGATATCGTTTGAGGAAGATCATGTAGTGTTCCCCGATTCCCTTGTATTCCATTAGTAGGTAAAGAGGCACAGAAGGTGATTGTCAGGGCAGAGTGTAATGTATCACTGCCACCCAGAACACAGACTGTACTTCCTGTTCAACGTAGTAATATTATGGTTCAATACTGCCGTATCGTGTCTAGTTTCCAGACACAAAGCTACTTGTTCAACACTCATTGGAATCTTGACGTTTATCACCGTTTGAGACGAACACTAATGTGACTGTATTTACCCATTGAGATTGAATCTGTGAGGCAAATGAATGGCAGTGCCTATTGAGATTGAATCTGTGTAGCAAATGAATTGCAGTGCCTATTGAGATTGAATCTGTGTAGCAAATGAATTGCAGTGACTGTTGAGATTGAATCTGTGTAGCAAATGAATTGCAGTGACTGTTGAGATTGAATCTGTGTAGCAAATGAATGGCAGTGCCCATTGAGATTGAATCTGTGTAGCAAATGAATTGCAGTGACTGTTGAGATTGAATCTGTGTGGCAAATGAATTGCAGTGACTGTTGAGATTGAATCTGTGTAGCAAATGAATTGCAGTGACTGTTGAGATTGAATCTGTGTAGCAAATGAATTGCAGTGACTGTTGAGATTGAATCTGTGTCGCAAATGAATTGCAGTGCCTATTGAGATTGAATCTGTGTAGCAAATGAATTACAGTGACTGTTGAGATTGAATCTGTGTAGCAAATGAATTGCAGTGACTGTTGAGATTGAATCTGTGTTGCAAATGAATTGCAGTGCCTATTGAGATTGAATCTGTGTAGCAAATGAATTGCAGTGACTGTTGAGATTGAATCTGTGTAGCAAATGAATTACAGTGACTGTTGAGATTGAATCTGTGTAGCAAATGAATTGCAGTGACTGTTGAGATTGGATCTGTGTAGCAAATGAATTGCAGTGCCTATTGAGATTGAATCTGTGTAGCAAATGAATTGCAGTGACTGTTGAAAGGACAAAATGGAGACCAAAATTCAAAAACAAGAACAGCAGAGGAGTTGCAGTTCAGGTGAATAAATAAACTTCTTAGGTAAGAAAGCCAAATTCAAAAATGCAGGGCTCGCAGCAACTCTTTTTCTGCAAAATCTCCTCTTTTTTCTAGGTTAAACACTGAGGCAGGGGGGTAGCCCAGTATACTGGCCATTGTCTGACGTTAGCCTTGAAAAATTGAGATACATGTAATTACCAGGTTTACTGATGAGGGGCGAAATATGTTTTGTGGCCTTGAACCCTAACCTCATCAGGTGAAAACGTGTGATGCATTTTAATGCACTTGATATTTAGCAGCAGCCGAACAAACTGGCCATGTTGAGACAATGGGAGCTATTCCACATAAGAAATTGACAAGCAAATCCAAGATATGCTCAACGCTGACATAATCAAACCATCAACCTCACCCTGGGCTAGCCCGGTTGTTCTTGTGAAAAAGAAGAATGGCGAATTCCGCTTTGCTATCGATTACCGTCGCCTCAATCGAGTCACAAAACCCATGTTTTTCCCTCTACCATGACCTGATGATGTATATGACACCATGGGTGAATCCCATGCTACGATACTCACTGTACTTGATCTTGCGTCAGGATTTTGGCAAATACCTCTGGATGAAGATAGCCGCGCGAAAACGGCTTTCACATCTCATAGTGGAAATTACCAGTTCAAGAAACTTCCCTTTGGTCTCATGAATGCACCAGTTTCCTTCCAAATGGTTATGACCCAAGTCTTGCGTGGGCTGACTTGGAAATTAGCACTCGTGTATGTGGATGGCATTATCATTTTCTCACCTGATTTTGACACACATCTGAAACACTTGTAGGCAGTCTTTGACCAGCTCCGTTGTGCAAACTTGAAATTGACACCCCAAAAATGCCACTTTGCTGCCAAACAGGTGACCTATCTGGGGCACATCAAATCGAAGCAAGGGATTAAGACTGATCCCGCCAAAACATCAGCGGTTACTACTGTCCCTATCCCTAAAGACCCATCAGAAGTTTGTTCATTTCTAGGTCTCTGTAACTACTGTCGTAGGTTTGTGAAAGGTTATGCCAACATAGCCGCACCCCTTAACAGACTCCTACAGAAAGACGTGTCATTTGTATGGACGGCAGATTGTGATCGTGCTTTTCACCAGCTGAAACAAGCACTTATCTCCCCACCAGTTCTCGGCTATCCCAATTTTGATCGTGAGTTCATTCTCGCTACTGATGCTAGTGGCTTTGCAATCAGCTACATCCTCTCTCAAACCGACGACAACGGTAAGGAGATTGTGATTCAGTACGGTGGGAGAGCACTCACAAAACGGTGGAGGATTCCCTGCACAGTGGAAGATTCCCTGTACAGTGGAGGATTTTGAAGAAAGAATTCAGAGAGAGCTAAGATATTTATTGGAATATTGATCTTTCCAACTGTTCTCTCCTCAGATTGAGTAAGATTCCTAGCAAGAGTTCTGAGGGAGTTAGGATTGATATTAATTGGAAAATAACCTGTCCACCTGTTCTCTCCTCAGATCATCTTTGTCATCTCAGCTTATGTGAGTAGCTCTGTCTCTACACCCTCCTGTGCTGCCCTATGGGTGCTGATCCACTTCTCCTGTCTGGCACAGTTCACTTGGATGGTCTTACAGGTGAGGACGGACCCCTTGACTCCATTCCTGTTCACGTTTTGCGGGTACTTCCTTATTCAAATGGCTTTATACCCAGAACACCTTTTAACAGACAGCTCCACAGGTGCAAAAAAGTGGTAGATGTGGCCCTGTTGATTTTAACCCTACTGTCACACTGTACTGCCCAAAACTCCATTCCATAGAAGGTTGGATCTGTTGGAGGAGTGGTGTCCCAGAAGGCCACACCCCCTTTCCTTCTGGTGTGACTAGTGATTCACATATTGTTTATTTCCCCAAACATGTCTGCCCTGACATGAAGTCCAGATAACATATCAAATCTGAATAACACTCTTGAAGTCATTTGGTCTGAGCCACACCGTTTGCAATTCCTGGCTTTGTCTTTGATGTTCCGCTCACTTACCTGCCAAAGTTGCCTGACAAGTTTAGGTGGCCCAGTAGTTGAACATTGATCACAACAGGACAAGTTAGAAACACATCAGCAGTTAATTGCCCACACAGCCTGGACGGCTTCTGGGTTTTTGTCCGTCAGCTGGCGGGTTCGGTCTGATGATTGCATCTGGCTATTTACAAATTTAGGGTTTGATCCTAAAAGGTAAAAAGATGTACAGTTGTGTAGAGTGGCAAATTACTGTACTGTCATCATTGCTAGTAAAGCAAAGCATGCGTTAATTGTCCCCAATATTGTTATTTTGCTGTACTCTCTGTTAAGTTAACTTTCTTCGTGTTTTTATGTCCTCAGGCGTTCAATTTGTGGAAGGTGTTTGTGATCAACGATGAGCACACTGACAGATACTACATTCTGTTTATTCTGTTTTTTTATAGTGCAACAGTCACTCAAAATCAAACTGCATGTTATATTGCTTCACAGTGCAAATTTTTCATCAGCAAACTTCGTGCTTTGGACTTGGGCTGAATGTCAGACTGTACTTTTTAAGAGTTTGTACTGGAGTTCCAACTCTTGTGGTTTCCAATTTCCTCACATTAAGATTTTGAAATGAAAGAGTTCAGGTTTCTAGAGAATTAGCCAACGCACTTGCACAGATACTACATTCTGTTTATTGTCATCGATCGGCTGGTGTGAGTAGCTTCATCCTTTATCCTGTCTCAACCAATCAGCCTACCAACCAGCCAGTCATCTTATGAACCAGTCAGCCTGCCCACCAGCCAGTCATCTTGTGAACCAATTCAGCCCACCCACCAGCCAGTCATCTTGTGAACCAATTCAGCCCACCCACAAGCCAGTCATCTTGTGAACCAGTCAGCCTACCCACCAGCTAGTCATCTTGAGAATCAATCAGCCTACCAACCAGCCGGTCATCTTGTGATCCAATCAGCCTACCAACCAGCCAGTCATCTTGTGAGCCAATCAGCCAGGCATCTGTGTTACTGCAAGTCTGTACCAATCATGCACTGGATTAGTACAGGTAGTTTGTAAACCCTAACATCAAAGGTTTCTACATGTTTTTGCTCTTTTGAATATTTTATTTTGAAATACTTCAGTTTTGGTTTATGGAACATATTCGCCTCTTTGCTCAGCAAAGCATCCCTTAAAACCAGAGGTCATTTTCAGACTCATTTTCAGACTGTAATAAAGCATCTGTACATGTGTGTGGAGGTCATGAAATTTAACTAGGGTTGGGGCATGAGACAAATCTTAAAGATCCAAAAGCCTGTTAAGAGTATCATCTCATCGCTTGACAAGTGACCTTTCAACCTGGGTAAGGATCTTAGTTTTCTTTTGCTTTTTGAATAAACAATGCATAAAAGTAGGCTTTTCATCCTTCAAATTTGTACAAGGTAAAGTTTTCCCCCATACACTTAAATGTGAAGAATTTGTTTCTAATTTTGGAACTTTTGCATTTGTTTTCATCCCTTTTATGTACAGCAGAGCAGAAGTGACAGTTTCTTCACATCACAGAAGTACCTGTGCAAGTTTCATTAGCTGTCTGAGGTCACATGACAAGGTAAAATAAACAATGCTGTAACCTTTTGTGGCCTGTTACCATGACATGCTGTATGGCCAACCCTGTGAATCATCAGTTGACCGTTACATTTTTTACTTTGCACTTTAAGATTTGATACAGAAATCTGTTTTCACACCAAAAAAGGCTTGCGGCTGAAAATGAAATCTTGTGACAACTTTTCGTTTGAATTTTCCTGTGAGATTTGCTTCATTTCATTTTAAATTCTGCTGGAACAGCCCCAAATTCAGTTTTTGCACAAATGAAATATGAAAACTTGTTTGAATGCTCAAGGCCGCAAAAAGAATTCAGGATTTGTAACTGCACACCGGCATTCCATTATGGAGAGCAAATAATTGAAAATGACTCGTGTTTCATTGAAGTATGAGCGGTTAACCCCAGATGGCATGAACTTGAAAACTGTCAACTGTAAGACATGAAAGAGCTGTCATTTGTAAATCACCCTCAAATAGATTTGAGATATAACCTCCAAAACTGTCTATTGAGTTTGAAATGAAAAGAAAGATACTCTTACGACAAATTCAAGTGACTTCACAGGTCAGGTCTTGAAGGTTTTTTGTTTTATTTATCCAAGAAGGGCTTTAAAGCATAATAAAAGTCAGTAGGGACTCTTAAAGAAATTTTATAATCTGGAAGGAATTTTGAGGGGATGAAAAATTGGAGATTATTTAGTGACCTCGTGTAAAAGGTTAGTACACGTTTAGTGCAACAGTCACTCAAAATCAAACTGCATCTTATATTGCTTCACAGTGCAAAATTTTCACCAGCAAACTTCGTGCTTTGGACCTGGGTTGAATGTCAGACTGTACTTTTTAAGAATTTGTACGGGAGTTCCAACTCTTGTGGTTTCCAATTTCCTAACTTTAAGACTTTGAAATTAAAGAGTTCAGGCTTCTAGAGAATTAGCCAACATTCTTGTAACCAAATTGTAATTTGAAAATGTCTCCATGAGACTGCAGTTAATTGTAGTAGCTTTCACTTGGAGATGGAATTAAATAACTTAGTGTTCATGGTTGAACATTTCCTCATGTTCTTGTAGTGTTCATGGTTGGACCAAGTCATCGATGTCTGGTTGCTTCAAGACTAAAAGCAAGATAACCCACACAGCCTTAGATTCCATAGATGTTAGCTGGTTGACTCCATGATGCAAGATGTCTCAAGGCAGCTCCATAAGTCAGTTGGTCCCTCCTGCAGCTTCAACATTGCAGACTTTTAGAGAAAGTGCAGAAATGTTGACTGGAACCTTCTTCCGATGTTGGCTAAAAATATTTGGAAAAATCAGAACATATAAATGGATTTCAAATTTGATAGCAATTTATGTTCTGGGGTGAGAGTTCCGGGGATGAGTTCCTATTAGCCATCAGAAAGCAAAACCATGTCCAGTAAAGTTCAATTTAGGAGGGAGAAAAACCAGGTTGTTTACTTAGAAAAAACGTGGAATGTTTGAGACCTCTACTCTGTAGGATTTGTGCATAGGGTGCAAAGTGGTGTCTGTATATGAAACTCCCTTGCAATGGTTTGTTAGCCGTCAAGACTGAAGTTATAACATGTCCTAAAAAGTCAAATTCAGCTGGGAAATTATATAACACTACCTGTCCCAAATCCTCCGATGTCGTTATGATTTCACTCGCAGCAAAAGGGGGGGCTACCCATTTGCATTGTCCTTTAATACAAAACCCCAATTTTTCAGACAAGTCTGAAAGGATTTGTGCAAAGGGTGTCGAGTTATGTCCAGATATGGAACTCCTTGTATGCACTTAAACACTTGGTGCATTTAGTTGTAAGTTAAGTCCAGGGAGAGAAAAATTCACCTTTCTCTATAGCAATAGTTGTTTTTTTGAAAGAGTCACAAACATTGTTAAGTTAATACATATGTATTTACAAAATGTAATGTTTTGTAATTGTCAAATTCCATGCTCGAATTTAAGTCAGTTTACAATAAAACAGGGAAAGGAAACTTACTTATCAAGTCTCTTCTGTTATTGTATTGTCTTTGATACGCGTTTAGTTTTTATATAAACCAAACTCCTCAAAGAATTGATCATTTGTTAAGCTTAACTGGAGAGCTATCAACCATTTTATGGGGATAACCTCTTTGAATCGAAATTAATTGTACCCAAGTAAAGCCTTACTGCACATTATGTGAAAAGTCAGGATCTAAATTTCAAGATCTGCCAAACAAGCACTTGAAACGACTTGGATTTCGACTTTCTGCTAACACTGAGAAACACAGGGGAAAATTGTACAAATGTGCAAAACTGCGCCATGATGTACAAATTGATGGTTTCAAGAATGTACCAAGGTATGCTGAAGTGAAATGTTAATTACCTTCTTGTGTAGATTGACTGGCCGCTGGATGTAAACTGGCGACAGAACCATAAGGTTTACAAACGTAGAAGAAATGGCGCATTAACAGTGGGGATTTATGGTCAACAGCGAGGTGGAATTCACGTGACTCGGATGTCCTTACATCTTGGGTTTCGATGCTTCTTGGCTGAAGACACGGCCACAAAATGACAAGACGTATACACTTATAAGTAATGAATAAGCGACGGCAAAAAGCAAACCACGTGTGGGCAGGGAGCCAATAGGAATGGAACTAGAAGAGGGAGACGAAACCTTCCATAGATTGCACGGGGAATACGAATCCGTGTTAGAGGCAAATACAAGGCGTTTAAACTTTGGGGTCCCGTTGCACGCACGTTAAACAAACCGTACATTGGCTGAGAAAGAGACCAATTCTTTTGTTGGATTCCTTTGTTCGGTCTCTCCTAAACAATAAAATGTTGGGACACTTACCGAGGATTAGACGCCGCTATCTTTCGTTACGCTTGGGTGAACAACAATGGGGAGAATTGAAGCGGAAAATGTCGAAATACTCGCCTTCAAAAGCATTTTAGGCAACAAAATGATACTTTTTGCAGAGGAAATTGCATAATAAATCTAACTATAGTTTCAAAATTCCGAAATTAGCTGGGATAAAAAAGTTGGCGTTTCAGGACTGGCTGGTTCCACGCTTAAACTTTCTCCAGCCTGCCGTTGATGGCGCTATAACATTTAAAGTCCACGCGCACAGACTTTGATGAGAGTGGACTTGTGCCGCCCTTTCTTCGCAAGAAAACAATTTTAATTAAAACAATCGAAACTTTCAAAAAAATCTTCTTCTTTTTTTACTGAAACAAAATGATATCTTTATTGTTTTTTCCCCTTGGGAATTAAGACCAGAAAGTGAAATATACAGAATTCTCGGGACACTTTGATAGCTAAATAGCCAACGCGTGCATTGAGCACACATGGCACATGCACCCTGGACTTTCAATGTTATAGCGCCACCAACGTCGGAGAGGAGAAAGTTTTAACGTGGAACCAGCAATTCCTGAAAAGCCAACTTTTTTGTCCGGGCGAATTTTGAAATTTTGAAACTATGGTTTGGTTTGTTATTCAATTTCCTCTGCAAAAAGTGTCATTTTGTAGTCTGAACTGCTTTTAAAGGCGAGTTTTTCGATATTTTCTGCTTCAATTCTCCCCATTGTTGTTCACCCAAGCGTAACGAAAGATAGCGGCGTTTAATCCTCCGTAAGCCTCCGAACATTTTATTGTTTGGGAAAGACCGAACAAAGGAATCCAACAAAAGAAGTGGTCTCTTTTTCAGCCGAGGTACCATTCTGTGTATGTGTATGGAAAGGGAAGCAGTGTGTAAAACGACTTGTATTCGCCTCTAATTCCCCGTACAGACCGCGTGGGTTCCTTTTCATTCATCCTATCCCTTTCGCGGCACACCTTTCCTCCTCTCTTTCTATTGGCTCCTTGCAATCACGTGGTTTTCTGGAATCTATTAGTATTGCGTATATTCCTGTCATTTCGTCGGCGGGTTTTCAGCCGAACAGTATCGTACCGTCAGTCTCCCGGGGTTGCCAACATAACACGTGCATTTAACCTTGCTATGACGCTCAGAATGTGCAAGATCTGAATATATCTTTATGCAGTTACTTTATTTCTTCTAAAATTCTACATTATCGTCCAATGTGAACAACTGACTACTGTAAGTACTGACTTCAAAACAAAATTTCAAGGGCAACATTTTAATTTCCTTTCTTCAAGATAAAACTGGGCGTGGCACACTGAAGTCAAATTCCTCAGTCTTTTGTAGGTCACAAGTTGAGTTTATTTTTCATTACTAGTTGCTGGTTCATTCTAAGTGTCTCTTAAGCTTTCTCAAAACTTTTCCCAGAAGAAACATTGCACCCTTGCTCCACTTGAACGGTTGAGCACAAAGTCTATTGGGGAAAATGTTTTTCAGTCCCAAATTCATGTCTTTCCATCAGTTCTCTGACTGACCTTTATTCGAGTGATATATGATGGCAAAACATGGAGGCACTCCCAAACGATTTAAAAAAGAGGAAATTTACCCTTTCAGTTTTCCTCAGTGGTGGACTCAAATATTTGTTCTTTGATAAAAATGTGACAGCTAAAACTACAGAATCAACTTGTCCTTTATATTTTCGGAAATGACAATGTGAACCAATTTTTAACTGGAGACAAACGTACACTTGAGATCAAACTAGTGCACCTTTTGGCTTTGATTTCTCAAAATCAAACCGTGCAACGACTTTTGTCAAGTAGAATCTTTAAAAATCTAATTTAGCTTGAAAAATATTGCACAACTTATTGCAGAAAAATTAAAGGAAGATCCATAACACAGCCTCGTGTGAATAGTGATCAAAGAACACTGCAAGATGTAAATTCAATTTATACATGGAATTCAGTTTAAAAGCTCAAATATTTCTCTATTTTTCCCCTTCATCTGCAACGAGTCCATCTTCACATCGGGTCCTTTCCGTACTCCAACATCTGGGTGATCTTCAAGCTACTCCTGCCTTCAATAAGACGGACCAATTGATGTAGAACGTTGCTGAAGACATCTTGAACTCAATCTCGTAATGAGGAGACACTGAAGACGACAGACAGCCAAGCTGAAATTCCTGCCTGGACAAGAGAAATGAAGCAAATTGAAGCACTTTCAAATCTGAAGAGAATTTGTTTTCAAATGAACTCCACCATTTTGATCGCCTTGGCAGATGTGCATTTGAGAAAAGATTTTACTTTGCCCATCAACTCGAAAGTTCCTCTAGCAATGCAACAGTTGACTTTTCAATGAATCTAGAACAATTGACTTTAAAACACCTCGGCTAGATAGTTGAAAAAAATTTTTAAAGTTGTCCTTGCAAATCCGTAAAACAGAACACAAGACTCCTATAGTGAATTCCACTTTATCAAATCGCCAACAAGATTCACGAGTGAACTTCAGCATGAACTCTAATTTTCAAGATTGATTTATACCAAGACTTGCTGGTAACATTTTGTCGAATGAAAAAAAAAAGTTTGGTTTTGGAGTGTCTGGTGCACTCCTGGTGTGTTTGAAGATTCTTATACTGAGGTAAAAACTTGCTCCAATTTCTGAGACAACCTTTACTAGCTTTCCAATGCCTTACACAATTCTTTCAACTTCAACTGAAATTGGAGAATTTTTCAACCTCATCTGTACTCGAACATTTACTTCCAAGATGAGACTTTGCCAGCTGATGTTCCACAACCTTTCAGAAATGTTTCGTTCATAAATCAGTCTTGCCGTGTCAAAGTTTGATAATTTCTAAGGTGCCCACAAAGAAAATCATGGAAAAATATTTGTGCTTTGAATCTCATTGCCCCAAATTGTCAACAGAATATTTGAAAAGCAATTGGAGAGAGTGAACTTTTGACAAATTCATAATTCATAGCTTTGTTTTCGCTTATGTTTTCAAAACGGCTTAGAAAGTACATTGACTCCAAAGTAAAAACCACGTCATGCACCCAAAACTCAGAAACAAAATAAAAATAGCACCACAGATAGCTTGCCTTAACATCAACTGGCAATTTCTCAACTATGTGGTCAACCAAGGATATTTGTAACCTGTTACTGAGATAGCGAGTCTATTTGTTGACGAACATGCCCAGAAAAAGGATCCAAAGTATATTAAAATCAAAATAACTGCTGCCAAGCTCTTAATGCAAATTCAAATCAGAAGTCTTTCAAATACTTCACTATTTTATCAAATGCGCTTGCATAGTACCATTCCAAAATGCATATTGACATTAAATTGTCTTTTCGACAATTGAACAGTTAACAAGTAATTTCAAAGATGAATACAGGGATGATTTAATTATTCAGACTCGTCGAAGGTAACGGGTTACAAAATTGAAGGTATTGCTTCTTACCTTATCAAGTGACCTTTGACCAATGAAGCTTGCGTCTATGTTATTGTGCAGCGACTGGCTTCGTTATTCCTGCAAAAAATTAAATTGAAAATTAGTATCAAATCCATTCGGGCGCGTGAGCTAGAACAAAAACTGACACCATCCCAGGTTCAGGCATGCATCTCGGTGATAAACCTAAAACAGTCCCCATTTTGGTTCAAAGGTCACTGATTATGGTAGGCAATGATACCTTACATGGCTACAGTGAATTTGGATACGCATCCTATGATCTAACCTTAGGTAGTTTGTATATGATCTCCATGTATAGAGGTTGTATACAAATTACAAAGGTGTGGCCATAGATATGCATATTCATGATGCAATGTAGCTACTTTAGGGGAGGAGCCAGAAATACGTGCATAGTAGGGGAACTACAAAGGTTTCTGGATTTGAACTTGGACACTAGAAACTTTTGCAGTTGCCCTTCCAAGACCATGCGCGGGTTTCTGGGTCCATCCTCTAAAGAATTATCCTTGGTTGACTATTTTCTAGACGCCCTTCCCTCCTTGCATGGAGGGGTTTTTTTTATTTGTGAGAAATAAAGACAAAGGACACCTTATTCAAATTTTCTGTGTGAATTTATTCCAGGGGACCCCTTTTCATGTTTTTCTTTATTAAAAAAAAAAAGCAGCAGTGTTGTGCTAAATATACATTTGCTGGTTGGCGCCCTCTACTGTCTGGGGCGTGTGACTGTCTGTGGCCCAGGTACTATGGTTGATATGCCTACTGTTCAGGGAAATCCACTGATGGGTCACTGGCACTCTGCACCACTGGTGTCCTGCACTACATAATTAAAATGCATTTCACTTCATTAAACCAGCAAACAATGGCCAAAAACAAAGGTCAGAAAGGATTCACTGTTGCCAACCTAATCTTTGCTGAGTCTGTATGGGGTGTTTCATGGACGTCATCCCCTGTTCGGGCAACCAGGCTGCAAAATTTATGAATGTATTTTGGAAGTGAATTTTTTTGGGAAAAAAAAAAGAGAAAGCTGTTTTGAATTGGACTTTTCTACTTCATCTCCAGTGGAGTCCTGGACCACCAAAATGACAACCGCCTCAGCCTAGATGATGACATGCGAATCAGAAAAACACATTCTAACATGGCTGGCTACTTTACAATTTGACTACATTTTGGAGAAAAATTATCCTGAAAAATCCCACTCTCTCAAGACGTTGTTCCACTGAATCAAATGTACTTAAGTGCAGTTCTGGTAGATAATTTTGTTTTGACTTGTGATGGAAGAACCACACAATCTATTAGAATTTCACTGAGTAACATTTCCCAAATTTGTCTGCAATTTTTGTTGTTTTGAAAAATAAACCCCACAACATTCCATTTTTAGACAGTGTGACTGACAAATAATTGTGCGTGATAAGCAGACAAAAGCTGTGTGGTTCAGTTTTCTTTCCTTACCGGAAGTCTGGCAAAGCCTCTTAGGAGATACTGTAGATGACATTGGGTTTGTTAATGGTCTACTCCAATGAAAAATATTCTACATTTATTCCTATCATTTTATATTCCTATCATCATATTATAAATTCAGAGCCACAGAGCAAAATATTGATCCTCGGGATAAACAGACACTTTTCATGGAACTAACTAAATTGTTAACTTTTCATAATCTTCCTTCAACTAAGATTACAATCACTTTAAACACCCTGATGTACAAAATCTAATGAATTCAATCCAATGTGCTTTAGACTAAACCTGTAACACCTGTTAATATTCTGCTTACATTGTTTGACAGCTAAACATGTATCTGATACTGCAAACTTAACAATAAGTTGCACTTTGCCTCTGACCTCCTTAATACTAGAAAAAAGAAACACATTTTCTTTAACTTAAACGAGTGTAATAACACTTAATTAATGACAAGTGAGTGGCATTCCTGGAAATCTGCCCAAATGACTATGTTCAAACATCTCCAATGTTAATGGTCACATACATCTATCTAACTTCCTCTAACAGATATGATTATTAATGTTGATATTAAATACAAAGATTCCCTTTAACCCTAACAGCCCTGAATCCTTTAGTTTTAATATGATTTTGCACACACCCTAGGGAGTTACGGTTAATAGGATAATCTAAGTTTTATTGTTAAATGCTTTCAAAACATTGTTTGTTTAAGGTTACTTCTACGTGACTAAAGACTCATTTATTCTACTTTGATTGTAATTTTTTAGAATGTTTACACTTTGAGGATGCCCCTATCAATTACCTCCAAATCCTGATGTAAGTTTACTGTAAATTTAAACTAAATATTTTTCCTGACAACATTAACTTATCCGGTTACCAATCTTTCATGTCTCATGAACATGTTATCTTTACCTTGTATTCACTGAAGGACAGGTGTTGTCGTTGTTAGTAATGCTGAGTACTCCAACAGACATAAACAAATCATCAATCCTATCATTTGACTATCCTCAGGAAAATTAAACACTTACAGAAAACCACCTCACCTTTTAGTCCTTATCATTAACTACGAAGTTTAACTCTTTAGAAGAATTTCATTACTATTTGAATCCTGACACAGAAATCTAATTATTTTAAAAAGATTTTGAGATTTCCATAAATAGAACTAAACCTTTGTTTTATAAACTATCCTATCAAAATTGCTTTCTTGAAATTATGTTTTGCTTGTCCAGTTTGACATGGAAATAACGAGGTACTTTTTTATCTTTCTTAAATTTACTTGTGGTGAACCAAATTAACACTTTTAAACACTACGTTAGATGATCCTTTGTTGCTAATCCAGACCTATCAGTACCATTTCCTACTCACAATAAACTTTTATACTGTCTACTCAGTTTTACTCCTTTCTTTAGCAATCCCAATGTCATCTTTGATACCACCTTTAAGAAAACAATTACCTCCAAAACAAATAAAACCCACACTGAAATAATTTTGTAGAAGTTAGGTAAAGTTGAGCAGCCATATTGAATGTCTTTCCTCCAAATCTCACACCAACACCTGAGAAGAAGCCACTATCATTCATCAGGTCTAGAGCCCCCTCAAATCAGAACCAGATGTCCTCTATGATAAAGGTTTGGTCATCATGACCCTGCCAAAAAAGCAACCTGTTTACACAGGAACAAAGAGTGACGGGTACCAACTTAGGATAACAAAATGATCAAAAAAATGGTGAAAAAAGTGCAATGGTCCTCAGTCCGTCACACCAAGCCATACAGGGACCCCAAAGACTTAAGTAAGCAACAGGAATCCTTTCTTTCCTATTCTTGAGAGTTTGAGATTTTTGGGTGAAATAGCATGTCAATTATGTGAGGCAGGACACCGGTGGGTTAGAGCAACAGCGACACATACAGTCAATTTCACTAAACAATAGGTATATCAACCACAGTACCTGGGCCACAGACTGCCACACGCCCCAGACAGTAGAGGGCGCCGACCAACAAACGTATGTTTAGCACAACACTGCTGCTTGTGCATGCATGTAGAATGGGATTTCATAAATACATCGAAAATACATTTTGGAAACATTTGGCAAGATAATATGAGAACCACTCCCTTGACTCAAGCCATTCTGAAAACAATTCTGAAGCATAGTTTCAGTAAATACACACTGTTGATGAATAAAACAAATAAATATGTGTAAATTGAACAAATTTTCAAAACTACACCAAATCATGCATGAACTGCAGAAAAGTGGACAATGATTTCTAAATTTCAAGGTTTCAGATTCTACTAGAATTGCTGTACTTAAATAATTCTTTTTGGAACTTTGAAAAGTGATTGTCTTGAGGTTTGTGTCTCAGATTCAATTTGTGGGAGTGATTCTCATCAATATGCAATAACAAACATCCAAAGGTATGGTTCAAAACATCTAGTACGATCAATTTGTAGCTGATCAGGACACAGCTCTTTGAGCTGGAATCTTACACGCAATCAGCAAACACAAGTTGATTTGTTTGAGACTTAAATGCAATTGTTTTGACATTGTCTTTGAGTCAACAAAATGGCTAAATTAATAAGCAGTGCGCATCTGTGTTAAAATGTACCCAAAAAAGTCAGTTTTCTAAACTTTGAGATTTCAAAATTCCAGATTTTCAAAAAGGAAAACTTATAAAAACATCTTATAAATGTCAAAATATGTTCTTGGAAATCTTTACTATGATCGTAACACTTGAAATCTTGAACCATACCTTTGATCATATCCCTTGAGATGGATCCATGGGGATGTGTTTGGAAAATCCACAAACAGGAAAGACAAAAAAAGCAAAATTACACACCAGAAATGGATAATCATCATATCCTCACACAGTAGGGACAAAGTTAGAAACATCCCAACATCAGGGAAGGGACAAAGTTGGACACATCCACACACCAGGGCAGGGGCAAAGTTGGACACATGCCCACACCAAGGCAGGGACAAAGTTGGACACATCCCCACACCAGGGCAGGGACAAAGTTGGACACATCCCCACACCAGGGAAAGGACAAAGTTGGACACATCCCCATACCAGGGCAGGGACAAAGTTGGACGCATCCCCACACCAGGGCAGGGACAAAGTTGGACACATCCCCACACCAAGGCAGGGACAAAGTTGGACACATCCCCACACCAGGGCAGGGACAAAGTTGGACACATCCCCACACCAGGGAAAGGACAAAGTTGGAAACATCCCCACACCAGGGCAGGGACAAAGTTGGACACATCCCCACACTAGGGCAGGGACAAAGTTGGACACATCCCCATACCAGGGCAGGGACAAAGTTGGACGCATCCCCACACCAGGGCAGGGACAAAGTTGGACACATCCCCAAACAAGGGCAGGGGCAAAGTTGGAGACATGTATCCCTAAACTAGGGCCGGGGCAAAGTTGGACACATCCCCACACCAGGGCAGGGGCAAAGTTGGAAGCATCCCCACACCAGGGGAGGGACAAAGTGAGAGACATGTATCCCCAAACTAGGGCCGGGGCAAAGTTGGACACATCCCCACACCAAGGCAGGGACAAAGTTGGAAGCATCCTCACACCAGGGGAGGGGCAAAGGATAGGGGATACATCCCTAAATCAGGGAAGAAACAAAGTTGGACACATCCCCACACCAGGGCAGGGACAAAGTTGGACACATCCCCACACCAAGGAAGGGGCAAAGTTGGAGACATCCCCAGAATAGGGGAACAATGAACAATTTCTGAAGATCTCTGTACAAGGGAAAACATCATTTGAAGTAAATGTATCACATACAAGAAAAGGCCAAGAATGTATGAGATATCCCAACATGAGAGATAAAAAAGACCATTCACTGAACACAGCATGGATCCATCTCATCATAGTTTAAAAATGTTTACCAGGAAAACTCAAGGAATACACGTAGCAACCTCCAATTGTTTCAGAATTTTAAATTTTGGTCTGTATACTGTTTCAGAATGTTTTCAACATTCAACTTGAAACTTATAAACTTTGTACAACTTTTTTTTAGGGGGGGTCAGTCTGTTTGTTAAAGTGTACGCTTTAGTGCAATAATTCTGAGTTATAGGATGTACATACTTTGTGCAATGTCACTGGATTCATTTGAGTTTTCCTGTAAGACTTTATGATTTTCCAAGAATGAAAAACACAACAATATCTCATGTATCACTAGCAGAAAAAGAAGAAATAAATTTATCCTCAAGCAAACTTGACAAACAGTGTTAGGGCAAATACCAGCATCACCGAGTTACAGGTAAATGCAAGGTAAGATGACATCATACAATGGTATCAACCAATCAGCATTAACGATTTAAGTTTGCTTGAAGATAAGACATTACAGACATTTACACATCAGAGCTTACAAAACAATAGCTTAAAAACCTATCCAAGTTTTCTTACTCCTTTCCTTATGAGGTTATTTTGTTTTTGCTATCAATGGGACTTGATTTTGTATTCAGCATTTCATAAATAAAAACAACTGCTCAGTGGAAATTTGGATAGTCATCAGACTAAAGAATGACATTTGGAAACGATCCAAAATTTTGGAAGAGTGCATATATTCCATGTTGTTATTTTTTCTCTTTCATCAACTCAAGATGGGGAAACTTTCTGTTCTAATGATTGGAGTAAAATACGTGGATAGCTCAAAAAAGGCTCCAAAAATATCCAAGTTTAAATCATAATGACCTTTCAAAATCACTCAAATCTGAAATGTTCTCTTTCAGAACAAACTTTCAAAATTTTTCCTGTTTTTGCTTTTTGATACTGGTCAAACATGTAACCATACACATGTATTTGAAGGAAAAAAATAAGCTGAAGATTTTTCAAAAATATCTCCTTAATTTGAGGAAAGGTCAGTGATAAACTGGGATATTTTTGACACCTTAAAACTGCAAATGTACAAATGATTCTTTTTTTACGTTTCTGATGAAAACGGATGGCTGGACTTGAAATCTCTGGAGGCAAAACTGTTGTCATGGTAATGAAGGACGTTGCTGTTTATCACGTTGTTTACCTGCAATGACGGCAAGGAGAAAATAAAGTTACAAGTGAGAAATGCATCACTGGAAACAAGTCTAAAACAAAACTCTGAGTACATCTATTTCACTTTGAAAGTCTGTGCTAAGTTTTCAAACACAATAATACATGAAGCTCAATTATTCCACAATCAGGCAATTACATATAGTTACAATAAAAAGAAACAGACTAGCTATTATCGGTTCATTTTTAATACCCATCACATTCACAAATCACTCATTGTGGGATTAATTTGTTCCAAATCTTCCAAAAGACACCAGTATTGTGATGAGCATGATGAAGCTATAACTTGAAAATATTGCTTTAACTCAATCCAGTGAATCAGAAAGTATCCTGCACTAGCGAGCAGGAGGTCATGGGTTGGAGTCCCACCCGAGTAAGCTTGTGACTTTTTTCGCAAGCTCTCGGACAAGCACTGAGTATACAGTGGTTATCAATATATATGTTGGGTAAGGGCAAAACCTGTTATATAAATTAACATCTCCCAACGCAAAAAAAAATAAATACATCTTGAAGACACACAGTAACTTGGACTAATTTTAACTGAAACTAGACACAAGAGACTGGGTAACTGGGCCCAAGCTTTGTTATATGTATTTCATCTTTCAAAGGAGTGATTTAAGTCCTGAAGCCCCAAAATTTAATTAAAAAAATTTCACATACATGTATGCTAGAGGTTAGAGTTGGTATAAAAAGATTACTACCTTGTAATAAAACTATGTGGAACTCACCTTGCAGGAAATGGCTGGTTGTATTTGTCTTCAAGGGGTTCTCTTGGACAGGTCAGGATGATAGCCTCACAATGGTCAAGGGTCAAAGGTACCACAAAACATTTGTCATTTTGTGGGGGATTTACCTAAAAGGAAATCGTTATGGAATTTAAGCAAAAGGGATGCACAAAGTGGAGCCAAGAAAAATGCTTTATTTTCAAGGAAACAGAAAAAACTCGTAACTACTAGCAATCCAATAGCTCAGCGATATGTATGAATAATATTGTGAAGTTTTTCAATTTCTTTGATGATCTATTTCCATTTACATGTACAGTGGAGAACTAGTCATTCGGAAATCAAGAAAGGCATGGTGGGGTTAGAAAGATGTTTTTATCTGCATTTGTGAGTAATACTTGCAGGTTGTGTCTGAGGCTTCATAAGACCTAACCTCAACATGATTTGCATTAAAAGATGACAGTGACTGTGTGGAAATGACAAGGCATATTTGATAAATATAAAAGGGGGAAAATCCATCCTAAGGTACACATCAAAAGCCTTTGAGCTTTGGTATGCAGCCTACCTGTGCTAATCCACTGCATGATTGGTACAAACTTGAAGTAACTCTGATGCCTGACTACTTGCTGGTTATCTAGCATGACTAGCTCACAAGATGACTGGCTGGTGGGGAGGCTGATTGGCTGAAAAGATGACTGACTGGTTGGTAGGCTGATGCTGACAAAATGACTGGCTAGTTGGTAGGCTGATTGGCTAACAAGATGACTGGCTGGTTGGTAGGTGGCTTAGTTCACAAGATGACTCACTGGTGGGCAGGCTGATTGGTTCACAAGATGACTGGCTGGCTGAAAAGGTGATTGGTTGACAAGATGACTGGCTGGCACTGGAAGAGTGATTGGGTGACAAAATGACTGGCCAGTTAGTAGGCTGATTGGTTCACAAGATGACCGGCTTGTTGGTAGGCTGATTGGTTGACAAGATGACTGGCTGGCTGAAAGGGTAATTGGTTTGTAAGATGACTGGCTAGTTGGTAGGCTGATAGGCTCACAAAGTGACTGTCTGGTTTGTGTTGGCAAAATTTGAAGACCCAAGGTCAATGGTGTTGTCATCTGACATGGAATGACCTTATTGAGTTGGCTCACTGATGGCAGGCAACATGACACCTGTTCCAAGTCTCCTGTAAAAGATCAGCCAATGAAAACAATAAAGCACTTGAACAGTAGTCGCATATCTGAGTTTTTTTAACCCGACCTCTCAAGCCTACTTTGGCCAGAAAACCTGAGGCCACTTTGCATCATCTCTCAAAATGGCTTGTCTGCCCAGTGTGAAAAGATCCAACAAGTCAACTCTGCCCGAGGACAACAGCCTGGTAATCTGTGGTTGGCAGTCATTACAAGATCAATCAGCGGCACTGTTCAATGGGAATAGCTCCCATTGTCTCAACATGGCCAGTTTGTTCGGCTGCTGCTAAATGTCAAGTGCATTAAAATGCATCACACGTTTTCACCTGATGAGGTTAGGGTTCAAGGCCACAAAACATATTTCGCCCCTCATCAGTAAGCCTGGTAATTACATGTATCTCAATTTTTCAAGGCTAACGTCAGACAATGGCCAGTATACTGGGCTACCCCCCTGCCTCAGTGTTTAACCTAGAAAAAAGAGGAGATTTTGCAGAAAAAAGTTGCTGCGAGCCCTGCATTTTTGAATTTGGCTTTCTTACCTAAGAAGTTTATTTATTCACCTGAACTGCAACTCCTCTGCTGTTCTTGTTTTTGAATTTTGGTCTCCATTTTGTCCTTTCAACGGTCACTGCAATTCATTTGCTACACAGATTCAATCTCAATAGGCACTGCAATTCATTTGCTACACAGATTCAATCTCAATAGGCACTGCAATTCATTTGCTACACAGATTCAATCTCAACAGTCACTGCAATTCATTTGCGACACAGATTCAATCTCAACAGTCACTGTAATTCATTTGCTACACAGATTCAATCTCAATAGGCACTGCAATTCATTTGCTACACAGATTCAATCTCAACAGTCACTGCAATTCATTTGCTACACAGATTCAATCTCAACAGTCACTGCAATTCATTTGCTACACAGATTCAATCTCAATGGGCACTGCCATTCATTTGCTACACAGATTCAATCTCAACAGTCACTGCAATTCATTTGCTACACAGATTCAATCTCAACAGTCACTGCAATTCATTTGCTACACAGATTCAATCTCAATAGGCACTGCAATTCATTTGCTACACAGATTCAATCTCAATAGGCACTGCCATTCATTTGCCTCACAGATTCAATCTCAATGGGTAAATACAGTCACATTAGGTGATAAACGTCAAGATTCCAATGAGTGTTGAACAAGTAGCTTTGTGTCTGGAAACTAGACACACATGATGAAGCCATGTGTATCAGGGACTGAACTTAAATTAAATCTCCAAAGTGCTTGTCTCGAGTTGCGCATCATTTGTTGCTTGTGAAGCAATGATTTCAGCCTGAGACTCAATCCCAGCAAGTTACATGTACACGTAACGTGGTTTGCTACTTTCAACACTGTTTAAGATAATCATGCTCTGGGGAGAGGAACATTTCACACCAACAGGAAATAGTTTAGGAATTGCAGCTCAAGCAAATTAATTGAACTGCTTGGTTGAGTGAAGCCATTACTAGAGAAATGGGGCTCCTACAGGTAGGAATCTAATCTGAAATACATGTACTGTACACACTTGTTTTAGTTTCGGCATAGAGTGCTGAAGTAAATAGGTCATGTGCACCACAATGTGCATGAACAGCAAAAGTGCCAACCGACATTTGAACCAACATACTTCAACAGTCACTTGACTTTCTTCACACAGCATTGCCAAACCTCTTTCTTAAGTTAGAAACTTCAACTAGATTTGGTTATCAACTGGTTCTATTCCCTTGATGATACACTGTGTTGAACTTCATTCACGTTAAAACTTCATTCCAAATTCAAAACTGTTGGCATCTGGAAACTGGGCTAGAATTCAGCTGAGTGTTCCTCAATGTGGAACTTGAAACAAATCTCAGAAAATCCCACATACATGTAAACAAGTACAAAATTATTTTAAGTTGACTTTTTAAAAACCTCTTTTCAATAGGAAGAAATATACATGTATGCTTTCTTTATTTTTTTGATCTGGGCTTCCATAGGCTATTGTTTCCATTTCCACTCAGTCATTTCACTCAAAATACAGTTTGTACCTTGAATCAAAATCTTCTGAATTCACCTCCAAAATGGTCCTAAAACTGTCTAATGCACCCAGCTTAGGATCAAGTGTAGCTCTGCTGAGTGCAGCGTTAGTATTCCACTTTTTGGATTTGGATGGGATCGTCATACTAATGCTCCACACCTGCGCATATACAATGTATACGTATTAAGGTGAAAACGGTTCTCAAAAATTCCAAAGACTCGCCAAAAATACCTTTTTCACCACCTTATGTCTTTTTTAACTACCGAAGGCAATTTATGGGGCTTCATGCAGTAGCATTTCCGACTTCACAATGTGTCAAAATGGACAAACACTTGATTTTTTTGCCGCCTGCTCCATTCAAATGCGTGGACCGAGATTCTGTGTCTGCAATAACTCTATGGGCAAACATTGTCCTCCCAGAAACACGCATGACTGACCTATACGTCCTACTCGCCTAAACGCCCAAATGTTTAAAAAGGCGATTTATAGGGTCCAAGTTGTGAAGTTACTCGGATTATTGCCCACAGTAGGGCTGTAGGCCTACTGTACATGTACATGCATGTTAAGATTGGGCCCAGTTTTCGAACACAACCTGACAATACAACAGAAAAGAAGCTTCTTTCACAAGGCGTCGTACTTTAATTTTTGTTGACAGTAGATATTTACCGGGCTTGTTATCGATACAGCAGAGAGCCGACATAAAAACTTATTAAATTGAATGGAATGTTGTAAATTCTCAGCTCACGTTCTACGATGCCTTCTTGTTCATCGCGCCATGTACGTGTACATTTCTTACCAAATATATTGCGCCCTCTATTGAGAAAAAAACAGCGCCCTCTACCGACATTTTATACCAGGCCAATAATTAGCGCCCTCTCTTGACAAAAGCAATGGCGCCCTCTACTGATTGATAATCGAACTCGTGCAAAAGTGTTGAATAATAGCGCCCTCTACATTAGTCAAGAGCAATAGCGCCCTCTGCAGTTTGGTACAGATAAAAATTGCTAGTATAGCGCCCTCTACAGAGCACTTGACTTTGCCATTTTAATCACTAGCGCCCTCTACAGAACCGATTTTTTTTTCACTCTACATGTTACCATTTTTTAAACCAGGGTTTTTCTTCCCCCCCCCGTACTGATTATAAGTTCTCGGCAAAAACTTTCAGGAGAAGAACGTTAAAGGAAATGGGACATATGGTTTCAAAGAACTGCCTCTGACATCCTGTCATATTTAAATCATTAATTTGTATTCTGTGGCTGTTGCTGATTTCCCTTTAAGTTCCACCCCAAAATTTAATTGGAAAATGATCCTGTTAAAATACACTTAATGTCAACCTAATTAATGGGACATCTCCACAAAGCTCTTTTATATTCAACTTTTCTACTGAAGTACTCAACTGCTACACTTTTCATCCTACATACTATGTACAACTGTTATTATTTTTTATATGATTTTAAGCTTAAATCAATAGATAGAGGAACATGTGCCTTTTCAGATGACACCAAGATTGCAAGATTTAGATAATCTGTAGACCTTTTATGCTCGAATATATTAAGCATTTTCCATGCGTAACTGGACCTGGTGTAGCGCAAAGTCAAAATAACGCAGCAATAAAAAGCAGTCAGACAAGAACCCGCCCTTCCTTTTCCAGATATTTCCCTAACTACTGCAAATAAGGATATGAAACTGACATAAATAGATAGAGGAACAAGTGCCCTTTGAGATGACACCCAGATTGCAAGATTTAGATAATTTTGAGACCTTTTAAGCTCAAATATGCATTCTCTCTTCGAGTAGAGGACCCGGTATACAACAAAGTCGGAATTACGCTAAAATATAAAGCAGTCATACAGGAACCGGCACTTTCTTTTGCAGATATTCCCCTAACTACTGCAAATATGGATATGAAACTTACATGAATAGATAGAGGAACATGTGCGCTTTGAGATGAAACCTAGATTGCAAGATTTAGATAATTTGGAGACCTTTTAATCTCAAATATGCATTCTGTCATTTTACGTTTGAAAACGGTTGACCTATCTTCAAGGTTAAAATATTAAGATCCACGTCGTCAGGTCGGATAACTGACTATCTTCAGTGGAAAAAGTTTACAGATAAATAATTTATTTTCAATCGCCAAAAGGTTGGGATGTTTATGCCATACCATTTCTTTCCCATATCAATTTGTTGGCAAAACTTATCTTTAGAAAAGATAACTTACTTTTGTGAATTAATATTCATTACGATATTCCCTGTAATTTCATTCTTTTAGTTACGTGCAGATTGTTCTTAGGTACATTATATTTAATTTTGAAAGAAGATAAAACATGAAACATGCACCTATATGTACAATCATATTCGTGTGTGGAATTCTCCACAGGATGAATTGTTCCGTGTCAAAAATGAGCTGATGTTGGAGTCATTTTTGCTGTGGTGTGATTAAGGTCATGATTAATGTTTTAAGCCATAGCTTTGAGCATAAATGAACTAATAGAAATAAATGTCATATGAAGGAGGAGAAATAAACCCGACTCCAACCAAAGTTACGTGTACACTCCCTATATTACTTAAAAAGCCTAAGCCGTTATCAAACAAAGGAAACCACGAGAGCCTGTAATCAACAAAAAACAACTGCACGCAGCAAAACTTTCAAACATTATCCCTGCAAACTTAACAATTAACAACTCACAGTATTAAAAAGGTATTCCACGTGTGCTCAAACTGGGAAATGTGCCGTATCTTTCAACAATGAGACAAAAGATTTAAACAAGGTGGAATAAAGATGGCATTCTCGGCGTGAGAAGTTAAAAGAAATCAAATTTATTTTCCACATTGACATCTACCAGAGTATTAAAACATTATTGTCGATATTTCATCCAACATGTACCCGCTGAAAGAGGAAATGGTGGCTGAATAAAAGATGTTTACAAACAGATAAATCTTAATGAAACATTAAATGGAGTCCTATTACAAATACACCTGGACCAAAAGGGGCCAGTCAAAATTGTTTTCAAGTGTTCCCTTCAGATTTTCCACAGTCACCCAATTTAAAAATTTTTTTTCTCAAATGACTGCTTTTTTCAGTAAAATTTCCTACCTCTCCGCACGCATTCCTTGTGCATCACACTACAGCTGCTATCTGTTGCTGACAGTACTGGCGTATCAGTGAGAGATTTCACCTAAATATACTTATAGAAGGGGGCAGTTTTGCAACATTGTCTGCGTACCCCAGTACAGAATTGGAACGGCGTAGTGTTATGGAGATCATTGGAAATCACAAACTCCACAAAGACTGAGCTTTCTAGCATGCTCACTTTCTCTATTTTAGTCAGCCTAGACCAGGACACCGAGAAAAATGGAGAAACTAATAACAATCGGGATGGCTTGCCTTTGATTGAAAAGTGCCAAAAGAATCACCTGAATTTTAGTTTTTAATGAAAATCATGAACTCCACTCATACTGGGCTTTATGGTATTCTTGATTTAGTTAGCCTAGGTTGAGATGGCTTGCCCTCGATTAAAAAAAAAGCCTTAAGAATCAACTGGTTAAACAAAATAAAAAAATGTCAACATCAGAGACTCGGGATAAAAACCGCTGTTATTGAGCCTATCGCAAAAGAAGACATGGACTCTTTGGAATTATCCAAAGGAATTAGTTTTTAAGTTTGTGCTATGATCATGCACATAAAGAGAGTGCCCCAGAAGTGGGAAGACTGTTTGAGGTCACCTTTAGTACAGAGCGAGGACTGAGCTCACTGTCGGAAGCTTCCAAGTCAGTCAAAGAAAGGAAATGGCAGGAAGTCAAAGACCAGAAACCATGTTGCATGCATTTCTCGGCTGGAGTAGACAAGGGCAGATCTAAAAACTAATTAGGGGAGGAGCGTTTTGGGGAGGAAGGGAGCCGAAAATTGAGAATTTCTATGACCTTTTACAGGGTGAGGCTATCTGAGCACTTTCACTCATTTTTGAATGAAGAGAAATTAAATGTATCCAACAAGTTGCCTTTTTATCAGATTAAAAATATTTTGTTCCTTATACTTTTACTATTGGGGGGGGTTGGGGTGGCTATCCTTGTCCAAGCTCCCCCAGGATCCATAGAACATCTGACTTGAGAGTTTTTACTTTTCATGCCCGCTGTATCTTTTTCAGGTTTACTGCCACTGATTGGACTTTGGCCGCTCTGTTCAGTTTAAATGCCAGACCTGAGCGGACCTTACCAACAAGGTCCTCTTCCCCCTGATTCTAGCGCAGAAAAAAATTTTTTTAAATATTTAAATTGACCTTAAGACATACACGACGAATAATAATACGCTCCGAATGGGGTACACGAAAAGGTATGATAAACACACACACTTGCTTCACCTACGAAGTGTGGACATTCCTTTGTTCTCTTGTGGTAATTTGACAAAAATGCTCCTTTTTCGCCCACAAGGATAACTCCTTCCAGCTGGATTTTTGACGATTTCCTGGACTGTTCCTCAAAACACTGCGTGGACGTGTGCGAGTCCACACAACGCCATCCTACCCTACAATATGTGGACTTCTTTTGTGCTATATTAGGCAAGATATCGGACGGAGGGGTACCCTCCTTACCTGTCCAATCCCTACACACACTCTAGACTATTGTTTACCTAACACATCCCCCCTAGAAGTCGGTAAAGAATTCCTGAGATTCCGATCAAACAATGACCAAAACAGAGTCGGGGGGGGGTTCTCTCCGTCCCATATCTTGCTTCAAATGTTTTGCGCAGAGGTCCTCACTATGTATGCTACGTATGTACACCGTGCAATGGAATAACAGCATGACAAGCTTTTACCATGAGAGCTTTTTACATATCACAGCTAAAAAAAAATTATTTAAACAGTTTATGAAAACTAAACACTGATGTAGATAAAGTTATGACAGACGTAGATAATGCAATGACAGTAACCAGTCAAAAACTTTCCGCTGAAAGAAATAACTTCGTGAGTTCGAAGAATGGATCCCTTATTAAATGTAATTAAATGTTATTCCTTTGTTGCAAGTGCCGTGGGTTTTTTCTGCTTTATGAAATGTGCCGTGCCGAACGATAAGGGTATATAGAGGTTGACTGCAATGTTTCTCTTTAAAAAAAACTCCATGGCGGTGACTGCATGGCGACCCAAAATACTCGCTTTTCGTCTGAACTTTCTGCTGCTTTTGTGTGCCTCTATCGATGTGCATCGAAGCGGAAATCCAAAATTTATGACTGTACTCTGCGTGTCTGCAATCGGCCCGTCTGACAATGCTCGCTCAGCCTTGTTACGCGACCTACGCCTGCTTTCAGTTTGCTGTATAGGTACTATTAGATTAATATTCTGCCCGCTGTGATCTACCCGGAAACAACTTGGACAGAAAACTTGCGAGTGGGCTCATTTCAAACTTACTTCAAACTGGAGGAAGCATTACAACAACCCATCCAGGATGATCCCTGTAAGGTTAGTAAAACTGCACTGCATGAGTTTAGAACCTATTTTACGCCCGTAAATTGACCGTTTCTTTATAACTGTACATGCTCATGTACTTTTGAAACCGTCATATTTGGGTAGGGAGTGATGTAGATCCATATCATTTGTGACACTGCCAGTTGAAGCCGTTTCTTTAAAAATACATCTTCCTTCAATTAATTACAGTCTCGGAAATTAACTGCGGAACTTCTACTCGTCCAAGCGCTATTTTTACTTTAAAAGAAAATACTCTTTCAAAATTTTGCAGTTATAAATAAACATTGACGGCGCGTTTATAATGGCCTCCTGAGGTGATTTTTTTGTATCACCAAAGGGCAGTTTGTTCTACCAGTTGACCATTCAATACCTTTTTGTATTTATATTGATTGAATTAGACACCTCGCATTCAGATCAGCAATATGTCCCAGAATGGCAGTTTCCCCTTCAAACGTTCATGTATATAATAATCAGTTTTCTTGTACAGCGTATATCGACGCTTATCATCATTATCCTTGCACATCGGGCTCACATCATCTGAATATTCCTGAAACATCTCAGCTCCCTGGGGAGTATACTAGCCCAATGCTGCCATTTCGGCGCAAACGGCTAAACATAACCGTGTCTGCCCATTTACTCCTGGGTGGAGAGAGGCACATAGGGGTAAAAGTGACTTGCCCAGGATCACAACATGCTGCCACCAGCTGGATCCGGATTCGAACGTACAAACCCTAGCCACTACGTCAAATGCCTCCATATTTCACACATTTTCATTTCCTTTCTTTCCCTTGAACCACTTTCAGAGCGTTTCACTCTGATCAGGGCATTATTTTTTGACTATTTCTAAAACGGACCCAACTTTTGTGCGCATGTCATAAGCGCAATACAAAAACTGTGGAGGAACAGTATTTTGGTTGCTATGAACCTCTTGTTGTTTGGTCCATTGGAGTGCATGTCAAATAAATAAAAACGAACGTGTCAAATAACATTTTACGCACTCCCTGGGTGGTACAATGTACATGTACCTTTTGTCCGGCAAGCGTTTTCAATAGAAGTGTTGTGAGTGATTCAATATGTAAATTTAGGGGTAGTCCCGTATTTTTTGTGAACCGCCTTCCTGCAGTTCACGCATCACTAGACATTTTATGTCAACAGGTTTATTTGAAAGCCAGAGACCAACGCATTTCCCTCCATTAAGCATACGCACAATATGCCTTCAAATAACCAAGGTCTTAACCGCCAGGACGTGGTGCCAACAAGTTTTTCCGGCATGCTTGCGTGCAGAAAGTTTAAGAAGTATAATTTCGCTCTAACGCAAAGAGGTTATACGCCGATTAGTATAATGACGTTAAAAGGTTTTGATGCGGGAACCTTTCATTTGTACAAAACAACATCAGTTATGTGAACTCATTATTTGAATTGTTGGTAGACATTGCCACAATTATAATTACTGCTTTTTTAATTGTGATTTTGAGTCAGTGTATGCCTCGTGATATCAAATTACTATGATTCATGCCTATACATGTGATCACTCGAGTTGTGCGTATTTTTAAGTCATCAAAGTGTCGTAAACTATCAAATTACAAAACAGCTGAAAGAACATTTAGAGAAGGGTTAAGCGGTAACTTTTGAATTCAATGAATCCAATGAAATGTTACGTTTACATTTTGCAGAATGGTGCTTTGTCGCGGAAAATTTTGTTGAGGCACAAAGTTCCGTAACTTTCAATTCTGGGATCACTAGAAGTGCAAAGGTGGATAACTTAGTTGTGGAAGGACAAGACAAACCAAATTACTACACTGTTAAAAACATTATGACAGAGACTACAGGATGGATAATGAGGCGACTGGATGAGGGCGCCCCCTAGTGGCACATCAAAGAAGGTGGATTTTTCAAAATCGACATTGACCGGCACACGAAATTCATTTGTCAAAAAGAGCAGAGACACATTTGTTGGTCATGAAATATTGTTTTGTGAAGATAAAATAATTTATTCATCATACTGGATGTTCTGAGAAGAATTTAGAGATGATAATTTTCCTCTTTATTTGAACTTTATTAGCCTACCTCAGAGATGCCATCTTGCACGAACCAATTATTTTACCCAATGATAAATATCAACGCCCTTTAATGTCATCAAGCTGGAAGTTGATAAAGCCCTATGTCTTCGTATTTCTAAATAGTTGTAGCAATAATCAAACACGAAGGTTTTAATTTGACATACTTCGTTTTCTTGATTAGTTGCTGTCTGGTATTATGGCTTTGTTTAGGAGATGTAGGTTCTTGCACAGGAAAAACTCAATAAATTCTTTAACATGTATGTCTTAATAGTTTTAGCAAGTTCATGTAACTGAATGTATCTTTTAATCAATTATGGTTGTTGTGTAGGATCTGGTGCAATTCAACCTTCTGGACTGCAATAATGGTTTTAATAGAACATCATACTCTCACTATTCGGGATATGATTATTTTTAAGCTCGAATACAAAAGTGATGATATTTTGAGGCCTTTTCCAATGATTGCAGACAGAAAACAATGTACCCTGTGACATCGCCCCTTCCCAGACCACTTGAGACAGGAAATTTACTCTGTTGTCTGTTTTGGAACTAGGAAATTACCGCAGAGACAAAGTCACTTGTCGCCAACATTACTCATGCAGGTCTTGCTCCTCCGAAATACACAATTAGTCATAAATTAGTGATTGTAGGACGTAATGCGTTGCTTTCTTTTCCGTTAAGGCTATTTACGTTTTAGCAGGCAACGTTGCGCTCCCTGTTACGTTCCCATTATTGTCCATGTATTGACGATGATGACATTATTACATGCATTAGTTAAGTTCCCACATTCTTTTCAACCTTCCAATCCAGAGGAGTAGGCCTATGTCATTTGTCCAACAATTCTGTCAAGATGCTGTTATGTTTACGGGTATTTCAATTCAACATGAAACGTAATATCTGAATACCATACCTGTGTTAATTAAGAAGTCGTTATTTTTGTGGAAATCGTTGTCTTTTGAACAGAGACAGGGTTTGCCTGTGGGCCAAGCGACATCGAACACAACGGGGTCTATTGCAAGCCGTGCGATAGCGCTTGTACTGTGTGCAATCATGCGATGTACATGTGCACTGTACATGCGAGCGTTCTGCCGATGATGTCATCAAATTAGGCCTGGAGCACGAACGGCCGGAAAGGGGATTTTTTGTGGGCGGGGAAACGCAGGATCTTTTTATTCATTTTGGGCTCACGATTAATCGGGTAAACATTGAAATTCAAGATTTTTTGAAATGGTTACGTATTTTTTTTAGTGTTTTGAAATACTTCACGTGAACTAAATGTTTTCAATTTTTGTCCACCTTTAATTCTCATTTTCTTTGACCAGGACAAGTTCACAGGCCTACTGTGTGGCGATACTGACAGCTCTGCAACTGGTTGTCTACTTCAGCAACCCGCTTGATGCAGTCAGACTCGACCGGAACGGAGATTGCTGGCATACTTCTCCAGCAGGTGGTAAGTAGAGTGAAAGATGTTCTCAGTGTTGCCCTCTAGAGTTTTGTCTGCTTTATTTTATTTCGGGTCTGTGATTTTCTGCTTCAGCAGCGATTTTCTTTTCACGCATGAACATAGATTAACAGAACTTGCAAGAGGCGACGGCCTGCATTAATTATCAAACCCAGCGGGCAAAAGTCTTCCCTTCCCTGACAGGCCGAAAGGTATACACGTTAACCAGCGACTGACTTGAACGGTGGACTGGTACTCTAGTCTGACTGGAGTGGGGGGGTTGTGGTCGACCTTTTTCTGATTTTAACTTTCAGCGGCTTTTTTTTTCTGAAACAGTGTAATGTATATACTTGAAAGGCGACACGAACATCAACCCTGTTCCCTGGATGTGCGTACATGTGTGACATTATTACGACGTCTTCAGTTATCAGATTAATTACAAGAGATTTTACTCTTCGAAATGACCTTTCTCTATAAGCTGTATCTCATTAACCCTGGATGTCAAACTATGCATACTTTCATGACGTCACTGTAACGTCATCAGGTATCATATTAAAAGAATTAAATTGAATGAAGTAGCACGTCCATATTGAGAGACCTGAGAGATAGTAATTTCAGTACCAATTACTGACTGCCAAGTAGGTCGAATGACACTAACTGCCGAATAAGTCAAATATGGCATTGACTGCCAAATAAGTCAAATGAAACTGACTGCCAAATAAGTCAAATGACACTGACTGTCACCTGAGTTTAATGACACTGACTGCCAAGAAGGCCTGGAAAAATGACACTGACAGCCAAGTAAGTCAATGACGCTGACAGCCAGGCAAGTCAAATGACACTGACTGCAAAATAAATAAGTCAAATGACACTGACTGTCACGTCAGTCTAATGACACTGACTGCCAAGTAGGCCTGGACAAATGGCACTGACTGCCGAGTAACACTGACTGCTAAAAATGTCAAATGACACTGCCACATACGTCTAATGAAACTGACTGCCAAGTATAAGCCAAATGACACTGACTGGCAAGTAAGTCTAATGACCCTGTCTGTCAAGCACTCCTAAGTCAAATGACACTTACTGTAACGTAAATCAAATGACACTGACTGCCTGCTAAGTCAAATGACACTGACTACCAATTAAGTCAAATGACGCCAACTTCAGGGTTATTCGGAAGTGCAGTATTGGGCTTCAGCAGTAAAACAAAATTATTTTGCACCCAGCAAAACACACCAAAACTAATACGAGTGTTATTAAAAAAGGGATCAATGACATGATAACATTCAGGTGCACCCGTTTAAATTAATTAATTTGTGAAATTTATAAATAATAACGTCATCATCCCAGAAATTATTGAAGGGACACATTTCAAGATGATCATATTTGACCCTGCTTTGATTTAATGTACGATTGCGACGTTTTACGTGTATTTACGGTGAAGTTAGCCATCTTGCGCCGCTTGGCGGCGCTATACGATCTTTGGTTGGGACACACAGCTGAACCCTTATCGCACCAGTGTAACGGTCTCATTTATCTGGCATGCTCGGATATCCAGGCATTCACCAAACACTGCCGAGCGACCCGAACTAGTGCCCAAATGTATGCGCAGTAAGTCCTGTTTGGTCACTTTAATGGGTGTGCTGAATTCCTAACAACCTCGACTACAGAGGCTGCGTGCGCGTTCGAATTAAGATTGCTCAAGGCGTGTTGGGAAGCAGCGTATGGAACTGCAAGATCGTACCAATGAGAACGAGGTTGCGTGTGTACATGTACTGACCGTGGAAACCTCTCCAACATCTGCACTCATGGCCATAGAGTTGGATATTATATCCAATTCTATGGGCTCGACATATATGACCCAGTATGATTGCACCAGCCCCGATCTCCCAGTCTCATATGCATTCCTTCGTACGCCTAAGCCTCCGCGCGCGCCAAATGCGGGACCACAGCGTACGTAGGCCTACGTACGCAACTGGAAAAATCAGCACGGCGGATAAGTGAGCACGTCGCGGCAACGTGCTCATTTATCCGGTGCGTTCTTCCGGAAATCCGAGCACGCCGGATAAATGAGACCGTTACAGGGGAAAAAGAGGTCACGCAGCTTCAAACAGTTTATCACCGCTGGACAGTTGGGGTGCCTGTCAGAAATTGGGCCATTTGGGGTCACGCACACCTTGTGGCCACCTTGATTTTTATGGCGTGAGGAAGCTAACTGACTTGATCTTATTAGACACATTGAAGAGAACATTCGGTCACTTTTGCTTGAGCAGCCGTCCACCCTGCTCAGTGCCACCATCTTGCTAGGATGCAGCGTGCCCCCTTCTTTCTTGGTTGGTGTTCTTTCAATGTTCAACTTGGCCGATTCTGGAGGATTTCGACACCGTGAAGTGGCTGCTGTACACGGTTGTCATTATTTCAGCGGGGCCATAAGGGAATCCCCTTTTTTCCAAAATGGTTTTTTTTTGGGGGGGGTTCCTGGAATCAGCAAGGTCACCGACTTCGGTGGAATTTCATTCAAAGGCGCCGCAAATAGACCTTAAATATTCGGTCCATATCAATCAATTATTTATGATAATTAATTCGGGGAATATGCGGAGAAAACACATTGGCCTGCTTCTTTTGACAGTGAGGCACAAAATTATTCAGGGGTCAAAGTGGAGAAAGCCACTTTATACTGTAGCTAATTTTGCTGAAAAGACATATTTATATTATTGGCATTTAGCCTCTGTGCCTATTGGTCATACTGCAGCATGATCGCACTTGAAGTCTGCTAGTTTGGGCTGAAAAGTGGTCACAGCTACGTATACATCATTATGTTAAGGCCAATGACTTGTTATGGTATGGCTAATGATAAGTTGGCTCTGTCGATATTGTCTAATCGATTAATTTTCTTCGGTGGCATGATTCATATTAATTTAACCGCACTATACGCATTTGGAGATAAAATTGTATCTATCGATTGTGCCGGTAGGTACAAAATGAAGTTCGGCGTCATCAGCTTCGGGCGGGAACACTTTGAAACAATTGGTTATAGCTTTTGTGTTGTGCTAATAAATGTAGATTAATTGCAGTCTCGTGTAATCGCCAGCAGGCAGGAAAAATCTGTGTCGATTGCCAATAAATTTGTGCTTTGCTCATATAAATAACAGTTTCATGTCATCATCTTTTGGCGGAAGAGATTTGAGACAGTTGTTTATACCTTATACTTTGCTTCTGTTAATTGCAGCTAGTTCCGCGTAATCAGACGGGAACAATTTGAGACAAGATATCTTAGCAATGTGTTGCTTCTAAACATATGCGCTTTGCTCCAAGACCTGAGCCATGTTCAATAAACCGCTACTCAAGCCACAAGGACAAAGAATTAATATCCCATGCGAGTGTTCACCCGGCTCTGATTTTCCGTCTGTGGGTCATAGTCTCATCACGGGGATAATGGAAAATAAAAGTTTCTGCCCCGTACCAATGTGATTGAAATTCTACCGATGGGAGCAAACCCTCAATATTTCATCAACCGTTACGAAACTGTTGTCTTTCAAAGCAGTACTTGGAAGGTAAAACCAGGAATCCAATTCACGATTACAGCTTTGCCTTGTATTTAGTAATCCTTTAGTGGATTGGGGCGGACCTCCATATTTCCACCATACGAGTCCTGTTTCCAGATTTCTGATTTTTAAAATATTTATTCCTGATTGAAATAACTCAGAATTAGGTGTCGAGGAAGACAGCGTGCAGACAGGTCTACCAGCTTACAGGATACTGAACAAGATAGATGGCAGCATCTACATTGGATCAAATGAAACCCTCACGAGGTTGTCCATTGATGACAATAACCAATTATCTGAAAGTCAGGTGGGATATCTAGTTTCATTAGACGGCAATGTGCGTTTGCTGTTAAATCCGAAGGGTGTTTTGCTATTGTATGCCTTAATCCGTTGTCAAAACGCAAGGCAATACCTGTTTGGGGCGTTCTCGTGTAGGCGCGCGGGCAAAAAATAGCAGAAAAGAAAAAAAAGAGAAATTTCAAAATGAAGATTAATGTTTGAAAATAAATAAACAGCTTGGATCTCCGGCAAGAGACTGCATGATCGTCTCTGTGATAAGTAACGCCCAGCAGATATTTTGATTGGCCAGAACAGAGGCACCACTTGGTATATCAGAAATTACCGCTTTCTAAGATCTCTAGGTTAGCGCTGCAGTGTTGACATTACCTTGACACTTCTCGACTACCCTTTGTTCGGGCAGCCGGGTACATGGTGTACGCTACCATTAATATTAGTCACAAACAAAAGCTAGACAATCGGCTGTGTTTCTTCATTTGTCCTTCACTTGATCGAATAAAAGTGGAAAAGGTATACATGTACATTTTTGGCTAACTTTTATCGGGAAAATGTGCTCTCTGTAAAAATGGTATGTTTGATTTTCGCAAAATTTGTGTCCAAATGACCACAAAACTTTTTCTATAATCTCCTGAAAAGGTTAATTGAGATTTTTAAAAACACTTTGTGGATTTTTTGCATTTTTTATCAAGTTGAAGATCGGTACTTTTCAGGAAGGAGTCTTTGCGCACACGGCTCACCACGCGCACGCCAAGTCCATAATAATTATAAGGAGATTATTCTGGACAGCTATAAAATAAAATGGAAGGGGTGCTCGGGAAAATGAAAATAAAATTCTGCAACAAAATCGTTGGAAATCTGTCACATATTGGCTTCTTTTGGCTCTCTGACTAAAAAGGTGTTTATGAATGGGAATATGTGTGCTTGGCAGATGTTAAACTGTAGTTTAAGACCGGCTATAAAATGAAAATGGACGCTACTACATGATCAGCGTTTAAGACCGCACGTTTAAGACCGATCAAGCACATATTATTCCGTATTAATACAGAAGCGGCAGATATTTATTTTCCTGAACAAATAAGGTTCTTTGTCTAACCTCTGGGGAGATAACTTAAAACCAATTTATGGAATACGTTTGGTTGACCTTTTGATTACTTCTTATCCATTTCAGATTACGCTTCAAACAATGGAACCAACGCTTGTCGTAAATTGCGCAGCCCAAAATCCAACCAATAAAGAGGTGAGGTGAATTATTCTGGTCATTTAAACGTTTTTTTGAATGAGCTAGCATTTACAATCTTTTAATAAGATATATTAACTTATATTTGCCTACACAGACCGTCTGTTGGAACTTCATACGTATTGCAGAAAGAACAAGTTCGGGTCAACTTTTGGTGTGTGGCACAAATGCGTTTAGCAGGCGGTGTTATGTGGTAGGTATGCTTTATTTTTATCTTCAATTCAATTGGATATATCCTATTTCAAAGTCAAACCAATATTCAAGGTGTCGATCTTAAAAGAGTGTAACACAAGGGTGCCTCGAGAATAACTGATTCAGTGACTGGAAATATGAATCGTAACGGAGAAGGCCTTACGTTTGGATACTACCTATATCTGTACCTATCTTCAACAGTTTTGGCCTTGCTTCCAAAACTGTCGCCGCGTATTTTTTCTCATAAACGCATCAATAGGTATACACCTTCAATGAGCGTTATCTTTAGTAACTTTGATTCCCTTACGTAATGTCTAGCGTTTCTGATTCAATTCCCTCGATCATTGGCTCAACGATACGTTTATTGTAGTTTTGATGATTTCATGTGATGGGATCAATAGTGACTCTGAGCCTCACCATAAATTTTTGTTCATGTTTGATTCTTGATGTCACTCGTAGGCCTATACCGACAAGGATACGTGAAAACAAATTAGCGAGCTTGGCTTCAAGTTGATTGATGGGCTCGTGCGGCGCAACTGGATTTCTTAACGACAGTAGAATCTGACAGTGTCCATCACCTAATAGTAATGACATGTATATGGGACCATTAGAAATCATGCGTATGGGATAAATACCGTACGGGACATGATGGCTAAATCCCAGCTTTATACACTGTAATCAACGGCCATTTTAATTCGATGTCCTTGCGTATACACACGTAGGTTTTTTTTAATAACTGTGCAAACCGGTCATTTAACCACCCAATTTTTGAGCCGCATAATTATCTCTCATCTGCCTTTTTGTCTAACGAAGACCTTTTGACCCCGAACCGATGGCTCATCCAGCCGCAGGGATGCATAACTAATTATGGTTTAGCCACCTTCCCCACGATAGGCCAGGATGGGTTTCTGTGAGGATGAAAGAACGGACAATCGCTAAGACGGAAAAGTCCTCACTTTGCCCACCCCCTTTTGCCCCGAAACATGCTGAATGAGTATGGAATTGAATCATCGGCCGTTTGCGAAGTGATTCTAACTGTCGTTGTCACTTACTGTTGTGGGTGTTCTTTACGTTGAACGTGAGGTATGCAGTCTGATGCAGAAGCTGAGTCACTGAGTTCCCCCTTTTTGTTTTCGTTTTGTTTCTGTTTATTTACAGTGCACATCAGAACCACTGAGTTGTGACAGCATCACTGCAAATTCTTCAAATCTCGTCTTTGTTCCTCAGCAAATTGACGTCGCTGCATCGGCAGCTGTCATCAGTAAGCATTTCGTTTCTTTTTTTCAGTAGAGATTTGGTGAACGTCCATTAGAGGACACAACTGTACCTATACTTCGTTCAAGGGCAGAAATATGAAACTTAATGTTCAGATGCTTTTTACAGAATTTGAAGGGTCTGCCTTTGAAGAAGCATTTTCACAGGTATCACGTGGGGAAGTTCAAAGCCATGATGATGAAAAGTACTCAAATCTATCATTTTTTTTATTCAAACCGATATAACTTTTGTTCTTTAATAACACAAGTACGCCATGTGTGTAGAGTGTCTTAATGGGGTAGCCTGCATTTTGCTATGGTGACTGGGGGTCACTCGGTGGGTTAGTTTTAAACACCTACCGTCAGGACTTTTCGGCAGGCCTGTCCCCCCTGCATACCCTCTTGGATAAGCCATGTGTGTGTGCACACCTTTGAGGAGAAATCGAGTATTAAAATCAATTCTGTGTAGAGACTCCACAATCTTTAACCCCTGACATTTTAAGTTTAGAAATCTAACATAGGCAGATCATGTCAAGGGCAGAAATAAGAAGCCGTAATTCCAACTCGGTTGAGGTATTTTTTGGTTAGTTCTTAAGTCACCCCCGCGCGCAGCCCAGCAATTGATAATCAAAATTCGCGCAAATTGCAAAGGTTTTTAAATAACAGGACCTTTTTTCGGTGTTTATGTCGGAATTAGCCATTACAACTTTTTCTATTTTGATGATTTAGAGAATGTGAATCCATTTTACCAAATATCTTACTCTTAAAAAAGCAGTATAAAAGCAAAAGGTTTAGCACTTTTCCTGTCTATACATCCATCGTAACAGAATAAGTCTTTTGCGAATTAAATTTGAAACAATCTGGTAGAATTCAAATGAACATAGCGATTTGAATTCTCCATACTAAAGATGCTGTTGTTACACCTCGTGATTTGGGGCACGTTTTTACTCAGCTACATAAGAAGCGCCTTGGCCGCCTTGCACCAATACAATTTTTTTAATGGATAAGAAGTGTACAAATAACCAGTCCCTTCCAGAGATGGTGGTCGCTATGCAAATGCTTGCCCCCAATCACGCGGTATATCAACAGTGTCTTTAGTCTGGAGAATTCAAACTGTTATGTTTATGTGCTAAACGGTAACCCGGTGTACCAGATTGTATTCAACTTTAGCACGCAAAAGGCAATTATCGACACTAATTATGAGTCTAAGTTTCATCCGTGACAACAGGCTC
The DNA here is from genome assembly GCF_054643075.1 of Acanthaster planci. Classification (NCBI taxonomy): domain Eukaryota; kingdom Metazoa; phylum Echinodermata; class Asteroidea; order Valvatida; family Acanthasteridae; genus Acanthaster; species Acanthaster planci. Next base: position 19,587,930 of record NC_141781.1, on the reverse strand, counting down.
TGTCCATAACTTCTGTTTTAGACGGTGGCTCAGCTGGTATGCTGTATGGTGGAAGTAGAAGGGATCAGGATACGACTTTCAACAGATATGCTTTAAATTCAGACTTGAACGCAGCCAACCCTATCACGTTTCAGTTGGACACAGTCGTTGTTGGGATGGGCTTCATCAACGGTAAGGCACACAGAAAAGTGTTTGCTCGCTTTTGTCATTTATCAAGCAGCTCAGAAGAATGTGGGCCCTACAGTCACTTATTTTCAACTTTCTGTGCTAACCCAAACTGTGATTGGTTTATCTGGAGTTCTAGTCGCTATGACATCGAGTATCTCGAAGCAGCAGCGAATGGAGCAATAAACACGCAACAATGATACGAAGCGTAAATTGCCTATGATCACTATTCGATATTTTCCTCCCATTTAAAAAGCTTTATAGGTTGGTTTTCAGTGGCTCGGTGGATTGGTCTGGAAGGCCAGTCTTTACGTATATTCGTCCCCTCATAAAGCTCTCCCGAAAGGTCAAACACTTGTAATCCGTCCTGAGTGGCTTGGAAAAATCGTACAGCAATATAAAAATCATTTGTCGCATGGAAGCCATACTTTTACATAATTTCCTTGCATCCTGCTTATCAGTTAAGAGCATTCTTGCCAAACTCCCCGTTGTGTGTTTCCTGAAGAGCACCTTTCACTTGCTCATTGGCCATTCAGGCAGATTTCCTGCTGACACTGTAGCTTTTCACAATTAATGGTTGAGGCAAATTGATGCGATGAAATTTATATGTACATGTAGCTCCCATGTTGTTTATTCTTTGAAATTGAGAATGTCACTGAAAATTACAGACTTCAAATGTGGAAAGGCCGAACAATCCAGACCATTAGAAATATGGGCTTTTAACTCTTTTCCTGATTATGAATTATTCAAAATTGTGTACTTTGTATGTACAGATCTGTTTCTGACGCTTATTGATGCTAAACTTTGGCCGATATAATGCAAAAGCATCTTGAAAATCGTTGCCCGATGTCTTGTTCGTTTGCATCAGTTCGCTTAATAAAGACATGTAAATGCAAAACGTGCTTTCTCTGTCACCTTCAGAGGGAACCTTCGTAGGCAGGCCGTTCGAATACACTCATGATGATGGGCGTGAGTTTGTGTTTTTTTTCTACCGTGAGAATGCAGTGGAATACACCTCCGGAGAAAAAGTGTTCTCTCGCATCGCGAGAGTGTGCAAGGTACGTGGGCCTAATTGTCTGATCTGAACGCGCAAGTGCTGGAATATGTGTCTGTACCATCAGATTCGACAGAATTTAAATTGTGCCTTTAAATTGGAATTGCTGCTTTCACGCGCGTGTTTAGTTGAAGCACGCAGAAAGTATCTTGTCCAACAGCATCTACACTTTAATTCGAAAGTGTTAATGATTTAATACATAAATAATAACTGCGTAAAGACTGCCGTGGAGAGAGTAACTTCCAGAGGTGCCGAGAGAGTGAATGTTCGGTACCCTTCGCATTGTGGAACAAAACATTTCTTCTGTATCAAATGACATTATTCTATCCATTGCTCGAATGCCAAACATAACTGTTTGTATTTTAAACGCTCGACTAAGTTATTTTGCAAACTATATACAGATGGCCATTTTAATTTATCGGCCTGACTTAAACTGCAACAAGCTGTTTTCACTTGCAGAATTAGTTCATACTTTAATATTCACTTTTAAGGATACGTTCCTTTCATTCTTTCAACGCTTGGTGGCAGCAAATGATACGTCTTCTGTAGAAGTTGGTCTTATTATTGGGGTATTGAACTCACAAACTCTGTTCTAATGGCATTCAGATTGTTTGGTGGGTGTCCTCTGCCCCCTGTAACCATTAAAAACCGAAGAAACAAGGTCAGAATACCTTTTTTTAGTCCTTCGGGAGGGGGGGGCACAGCCATAGTCTCACAACGGCCCAGCCACAATCACACCCCCCCCGGCCCACCACCACCATGAAAAAAACAGACGTGTCTACAAACACCAGAGAGACTGGACACCCTTTACTGGGTCGTTGACATTGATCTACGACAGTCCTGGTGTTGCCGAGGGCCTGCGATGTAAACACTCCCATTGCGGCACGCGGGGAAGAGGTTTATACACGGTTAAATGGGACTTGCCCAGAGCCCTGACGTTAAAGGTGACCAAACCATATTGTTCTGCATGAACAGAGGTAGAAGTAGATGGGAGGTGGATACAGTCGCCGGAAAAATTTTGTTTGATCATGAAATTAGCAAACAACACATCAAAAATAGATAAAGTTCATTCTGCGAAGAGATTTACCAGCCCTGAGCAGGTGCACGTTGTTCTGAGCATGCCTACGTTGCTATGAGCATGCGCTAGACTGTGAAAAGGGAACAGAATGTCTGCTGCCCCCCGCAACTCAAAGTACTCCATTGCTTACGAGTTCAGGAATTTCCTCATCAGACATATTATAGGACAAAGTACTCCATTGCTTACGGGTTCAGAGATTTCCTCATCAGACATATTATAGGACAAAGTACTCCATTGCTTACGAGTTCAGAAATTTCCTCATCAGACATATTATAGGACAAAGTACTCCATTGCTTACGGGTTCAGGAATTTCCTCATCAGACATATTATAGGACAAAGTACTACATTGCTTACGAGTTCAGGAATTTCCTCATCAGATATATTATAGGACAAAGTACTCCATTGCTTACGAGTTCAGAAATTTCCTCATCAGACATACTATAGGACAAAGTACTCCATTGCTTACGAGTTCAGAAATTTCCTCATCAGACATATTATAGGACAAAGTACTCCATTGCTTACGGGTTCAGGAATTTCCTCATCAGACATATTATAGGACAAAGTACTCCATTGCTTACGGGTTCAGAAATTTCCTCATCAGACATATTATAGGACAAAGTACTCCATTGCTTACGAGTTCAGAAATTTCCTCATCAGACATACTATAGGACAAAGTACTCCATTGCTTACGAGTTCAGGAATTTCCTCATCAGACATACTATAGGACAAAGTACTCCATTGCTTACGGGTTCAGGAATTTCCTCATCAGACATATTATAGGACAAAGTACTCCATTGCTTACGAGTTCAGAAATTTCCTCATCAGATATACTATAGGACAAAGTACTCCATTGCTTACGAGTTCAGGAATTTCCTCATCAGACATATTATAGGACAAAGTACTTCATTGCTTACGAGTTCAGGAATTTCCTCATCAGATATATTATAGGACAAAGTACTCCATTGCTTACGAGTTCAGAAATTTCCCCACCAGACATGTTAAAGCACATGTTGGTACATGTACTAATTTTTCTGTGTTTCGACAGGCTGAGGTGCGAAATTTTGTGTCTGTGAAAAGAACTGATGACGGGGATACCGCGCACGCGCGCAATGCAACGTTTTTTTGGACTTGATAGAAATAAGACATCAGCGACGCAAAAGAATAACAAAAACATAACTTACCTCCTGCTTGTTCGTTGTCTTGGTCGGTTGAGATAATGTGGGCTACTTGAGACAAGTGCTGAGACAATTTGTCTCACCATAGCAACTAAAATGCTACGTTCACGCTCTTCAATGTCCTTGAACACACTGGATCACTGGAAAAGCCTACAAAAGGAGGACACGGAACTGAACTGAGCTCTCCTGTGGTAAAACATCTTTAATTTTCCACCAAACAGGATCCTGAAATGGTTCAAAGTGGTCAACAGTAAAGATGTAAATAAGATAGCACCTTTGTATGGCTCGGTGTAAATCGACTGAAGTAAAGTGCACAGGTTAAGCCTAGTGAAGTTTCTTTCTTTGTCAAACTCGTGAAACTATGAAACTGCACAATTCGTTAACAACCAGTACCTTCTGAAAATAATTTTCATCAAGTTTCAAGATCGAAAGAAACAGAAAGAAGTAAAGATTCCAGATAGTTATGTGATAACGTAAGAGTTGAATTCGATGCCTGGTAAAATGTTAAACCGTCCACCATCTAAAGCAAAATATCAGTTGTGTTACATAATTGAAAATAGCTCCGCAACGCATCGTAACATTAAAATAAAATCTTCAGTTTTGAAAAGATGCATCTTAGCTTTAATTTGATACCAAAACTAACAATTTCTGACAATTCCTTTGTCGAGAAAAGAAAGATTATTTTGCGCCAAGTATCAACCGACCGTAAAACAGGATTACCGCGAAATACGAAGTTCCTGCGCCTTGAAATCGTTATTGGTGCTTGTGATAGAACCTAAGGAACTCTCGTGGCGCCGGACCAGGCGCCTTTGGAACGTAAAATGCAATTGTGCGTCGTTCGTGTGTGGTTTCCTTGTAGCAAACAGCGTCTTCCCATCATGTAATATTTATTCATGAGTACTCCAAAAAGCAGAACAATTTTGTAAACGCCATAATACGCCATTTGATGTGAGTTTTTGCGGGAGTGCAAGACATACTACAGATGTATAACTGTATCTTGAACATCGCCCCCTATAGTGTCATAATGGTGTCAGCCCCCCCCCCTTCTCAACTGACCATGGCCGGTAAAATCATCCACATAAAGACCCCTATCCCCCAGTTCCAGGCACAAATTTACGCTGAGCCTTCAAATTTATTCTGATCACGATGGAGTGTCTTGTCTCTTTACATTTCTACGTCTAAGTATGTATAAATTGCAACTTTCAATTCATGAGGCGGAGTTGTCACTTTGAAATTTCCTTGCCAAAAGCTTTTTTTTTTCATTCATTTCGGACGGCATTTAGAACGACACGGGCGGCATTACGAACACCAATAAGTTCATCACCTTCATCAAGGCTCGTCTGGAATGCTCGGTATCCGAAAGCGATATCCCATTTTACTATGACAATATTCGTAAGTATTCACCTTGACCCTTTGGCTTATGATATACGGCTCACACTGAATTCATCCCTGACTGCAAGAACCGTAGTAAGCGATTTCTGGATTCTTTAAAATTTAAACATGAAAATGGCGGTTTGACCCTTACTCCCGTAAGAGCACATAATCTTGCACTGTAGCCAGAGCCTCTAAAAGCTTGGTACATTAATTGAACTACGTTTTTCAGTTTTTATCTGTTAATTTGTACTGATGAAATATCCACATGCCTATACGTACCAGGCATGCATTGGATAAAAAAAGATGCCTTTCGATTGTCTCGGAGAAAAATCGCAGATTTCGTTGTATCAATTGAAATTGTTTATTTGCGTCTTTTATACTTACTTCACAGAGGATGTCTTTTGGGATGCCAACAGTACGATCGCATACGCAATATTCACATCACAAGAGTAAGTCGGAACCACACTTTTCTCCATGCTGCAAGCTCCTAGTGGTCTTTTGATTATAGAAGCATCGGACCTATCAAATAATTGACATATTCTTGCTTGGAGTAGAGATAGGACTGCTACACAGCACGGATATCCCTGCATCTGATTGGACTGGGTTCAGGATCCAGATTTTATGTGGGGGGGGGACGGCTGATCTTGGCACGGGTTTCTTGTTCTCGCGCTCGAACGGCGGGAACACGACTCAAGAACACTGTTCTTGAAACAGGATCACACACCACCTCCTGGTCAGGGTTTGACAGGGACACAAGGAAAAACTCGTGAGATTTTGATTTTTGAACAGCTGCAAAAAGTAGACAGATGGCTTCCAAAGCCATAGACCATGTAGACAATGGGAAGATTTGCAAAATTAACATTAATTATTTTCCGAAACACATAAATGAATGTTCCTGTTTATATAGAAAAGAATTCAGCCCATCCAAACCTTACTTCTCGAATAACGTACGTGGACCCCGCCATGTTGCATGTTGCTTGTAATAACCGGTTGTTTGTTACCGGCGTTCGAGCGGCCGACCCATGAACAACAAATCAAGCTGTTCGTGAACATACGCGAACAAGCCGCCCGAACTCAGCCACGAAGTTCACATAAATAATTATATAAGAGACCAAGTTCTGTTAATTAAACTTGCAACATCGAAGTCTTTTCGACCTGCAGCCTTAAGGTTGCATCCGTGACGATTACGGACGATGTAGCGTGGACATGTATAGTACATTCAGTACATGTACAGTACAGACTGGTTTTGGTTCCTACATTTCCATCACGCATTCTTTTGCATGGGCGCGGCGCGGCGGGAACCAGAGCAGCTTCGTTTAAGGCATTGAGCTTTGCGCATGTGTTTTCACGCCACTGCTATAGCTAGCGAAACGTGAATGGAAACTCATGAAAATAACGTTTTTTTTCTTAAAACAAGCATTTTACGTGAGACAAGGTTATTGAAAGATATTTGTAAAGACAGAAAAGACATCAGGTTTCAACTGGCCCACTGGACCACCAGTTTCATTAGATCAGCTGGTCCGCCGACTTTTTTACTGGCCTCGGGCCAGCTGACCACCGTTAATTTCGACCCCTGAGTTCAGGAAGTGCTTTATTTCGCACACAGAAAGGAGCCCTGGTATTTGTCATTCGATTTTTGTACGAGAATGTGGGGCAAAGGTTTGTACGAAATAAACCCTATTTAGACCAGAGAGTAATTTTTGTACGAGGGGTTTCTCTGAAGTGGGCCGTTCAAGCATTTCCTGCGTGCATAATTATGAATGTATGTCTATTTAAAGGGTCCCTTGAGCGTGTCAGGTGTTGACTGTTACATTTGTATATAAATTAACATCCAAGAGTTGAAACCTGCCCTTCAAAACTAATTTACATCGTTTTTTCGAAAACGAAAACAAGATTTAGATTATTTTCGTCCGACAGAGATCGTCGTGATGGGGTTGATCACAACAGATTTGGTCAAAATGACTTAATCAAATTGTCAGCATAAGATAACTTCATCAATTCAACAAATAGCCAAGAGGGTTATTTTGGGGGCAATCTTTTGTCCCTTCTTAGGAATAGTAACGATAGTTGTGTAGTGTGGATGGGTGTATGAATAATCCTTAAAAGGAATAATGCAATGACCTTTATCTCAGAATCATTGCTCGTATATGTTTAAACTCTTCTTTAATGTATGAAAACTGTTTGAAATCTTTATAGAGTATGAAGAACTATGGAGTGCACTTATTTAAACTTCAAACTTTACCAAACTTTTCCAAATAAGTGAGTTCGCTAGTGTGACGTAAATTCTGAATATGCAAAATCATATAAGTGCAAAAACCAAAAAGGCCCCAAAATACAGATAAAATTGCAACAAAAGCATTTACAATGATGCAATTGAAACAAAAAGTGCAATTCCAAGGATTTTAGTGAAATACTTCGGTTACATGAGCCCTATAAGTGTGAATTTTCGTCACATGAGATTTTTTTTTAACTGTGTTGTCATAATAGTGTTTACCGGTCTTTCTTCTTTCAGAGCTGGTCCTCCAACATCAGCTCTTTGCAGCTACAGAATGCAGGACATCATGAATCTCTTTGATAACGGCTATTTCAGTAAGCAGCCTGGGGGGGATGTCAACCGGCAATGGCAGGAAATCACTGAAGCAAGTGGAGATGATTTTCCACTACCAAGACCTGGATTGGTAAGTACATTTGATCGATAAATTGTGAGACAATGACAAATTTACCGTTGCAGTGCATACGCACGTGCGCCCTCGAGTTAGCATAATATCGTGGGGTGTTTGAATATACACACGCATTAAACTAAACAGCTCAGCAGTTGTGAATTGAAGATCAGTGGTTTGAACCTTCCGAGACTATCATTGTTGCTCATTTTTTCAAAGTGTCAGCAATAAACTGGGATAAACCTATCTGATACAATATAAGTGCCGCATACAGAGGGCACAGGGCAATATTGTGTACACTCTAAAAACTCCCGGGTCAGATTGACCCAGAATTTAGTCCCATTCGGCATGACCCTTTTCCCGGTCAAATTATGACCCAGAGAGGGTCAAATATGACCCGAAAGGGGGCCATATTTTGACCCAGAAAAGGGTCACACCGAATGGGACCCAATATTGGGTCAATCCGATCCGGGATTTTTGAGAATGTACATATCATCATTTTTTTACTTATGAAATATATATTTAGGAAGAGACTATTGAACCCATAAAGCGTGGTAGGTTGCACAAGCTCTTTTACACTTTTCACATCCTAGGACATAAATTGGCCACACCGTCACCGGTGATCTCATTCTCGAGTTTTATGAAATATTTTAGGTATTTGAAGATGTTCATTATGACCGCAACTGTTTCAATTCAATCCAATTATATGGTTCTGTTATCAAGGTCATTTATATGGCATTTAATAGCCTTTATTGTGCAGCTTACGTGCGTCATACGTTACCCGTCAGTAAGTCCGACATGACGGATAATCCAATCGGACCCCCGTTGGTATTGTAGGTATTAAAAATTAATATGAACGACATGATGTTAAATAATGTATACGGAAATTTCTATCAATCACAGTAGTCAGACTTGTAGACTCGATCATTGTAATGCAGGTATGAACGACGTAAACACAAGTCCAGCAAAGTGACTGTCTGCTACTGCTTTTGGTAGACGAGACCATTCACTGTGTACAAACGGTTGGCAAATTCGTCAAGTCGGGACATCTAAACTGAATCCTTAGTAATAAGTGGACACAAGAGGGCGCAAGGCAAGTAACGGCACGAGGTCTCGATAGCCATCCAAAGCATGAGCAAAGACGTCACAGAGATCCTGACTTGAGTCAGGTCTAGTGTGTCGACGGCCCGCGTGCATCTAGACTTGAAACAAGTCGGAATCCTCCGTGGCGTCCGCGTTTAAGCTTTGGATATGGAGGTTGCGCGGCGTTATTTGCTTCGCGCCCTCTTGCGTCCACTTACTATGGGTTGAGAATCCCAACCTGACGATAAGTTCATGTACCAAAAAAGATAGCAGCCAATCAAATTGCCCGACTTGCTTTTACATCGAGCATACCTCCAGTAGTAATGAACGATTCTACGAGTCTGACTACTTCGATTGATGGAAATTCCGTATACTTTGTGCAAGATCATATTGTTCCGTATGCAATTATGAATGACTAAATATGACCGACGGGGGTCAAGTCGGACTTTCTGACTGGTGACGTGTGACACACGCTGTATAGTTGACGTTGACACCGGATATCGCGGAAAGGCTATCAAATTAGGGCGCCTTATAATAAGAAGTTATACGAGCGGCCGACGACGACGGCCGTGTACTGTGTACAGTGAAGATGGCTGACTGGGGAAGACTGAGCAACGTAAGTCCGGCTTGATTCAAGTCTAGCGTGCACGGAGTACCGTCAATGGGAACGATTAATTGGGAACCCTCTCTCTGGAAATTTACCTCATTGGTAACTTCCCAAAGGCACGTCACAAAGAAAGAGCGTTGCAACAATATCGGACAATATGTCGAGGGGTGGATCTACCCCAACCTCTTTAAGGTTAACCCATTATTTACGTACTTTATTTATAATCGCTCTGCTATTGCACAGATGAGAAAGCCCTCTTCGTTTCTAGTATTTGCCATCGGAATGTTTTCATCCTTGCATAATGGTGTCATCGATTGTGAAAGTTAACAAGCCAAGAAGGATTATCAGCATCCCTGTGATCAGATATCTCTTACAATAATTTTCTCCTCTCTCCTTTGCTTACTTGAAGTGTAATGGAACGCGTACAACGGACTATCCTCCGCTGCTGTTCAGGCCGGTTCCCAACAATAATACTGATGCAGGTGCTACAGGAAGTGACGCAAATAAAACACCACCTAATCTACCCAATTCACAGCCACCATTATACTATGTGGATGGTGTTCGCTTCACAAGCCTGACAGTGGATTTGGACTTCAACTGTTCAGTCTTCTTTGTTGGAACAAGTATGTTCATGTATTTAATAGTAATTCAGGTTTTTCATATAAATTTGGGCAACTAAGCAGCCAATGGAAACAGTACATAATCCAAGTCGTCGTTCAGTTACATACGTGCTGACTGTTGCATTATAGGATTTAACCAAATGAACCATTCCATTTGAAATTCCTCCCGAACAGCGTTCACATTCGCTGTCGTTTTTTGCGGGTTGCATTTGGTCATTCCAGTTCGTTATTGGAAATTAATTTTGTTAGCATTATTGGTACTCTCTCGTTGTTTGGAATAATCGTAATTTCTCATAGAAAGAAAGCGTATAACAACGTCATCTCTGCGGAATAATCGGGTATAGCGAACATTCCCCTTAGCTCCCCAATAGGTCGTACACTTTCATACTGAAAATTGAAATTTGCTTTCAATAGAAGAAAGGTATTTTGGGACTGATAAAGTCGACCAAAGAGTATAGTCAAATTGTATGGCAAAGGAACAGCGGCCAAACACCGTGTGGCCAGGATCGTGTGGGTACTACGGGCCAAGTTTACAGATGGAGAACTTGTTTTGTAATTTTTAAAATCAATCCCCCCCCCGAACCAGAATTCATAAATTCTTCATAAAATGGCAATCACGGAAAGGGACGGGGTCACAGCTTTTTGCGTTGTAAATTTTATCCACAAAAAAGTACTTCGCGCGCACGAATTACTATTTCGTTTGCAAGAGTTAATACCTGGCTGTCATCGCACCCCAGCAAATTTGAAATTTTGAAATGATGGGCCGTCTATATACAAGGTGCAGTTCATCGTGCCCACCCTGTTATCCCCCCCCCCAGTTTTGCCCCAGGTACCCGACTGCAGCAGGGCCCGATAAATGTTGCTACCCTTTGTTGTTTAATTCACAGGCACTGGAAACATAATCAAAATTTCTAAACCTGGCTGCAATACCACTGTCCTAGCCGTTGAAACTGAACTTGTAAGTTTTCTTGTTTTAGCAGAGTTAAACCCAAAAGTCTTGCCCAAAGGCTGGTTTTACTGTTTTAGCCGGTGCACCGTGCACCGAATAGTTTACAGACCGGATCATGTAACTTTTCAAATAATTTCCTGACGTGAATGAATACCATAAGCATGGTTGTCAGAATGAAAATATGCAATGACAAGGTGATGTAGCCTTCGACTTGAGTATTTTTATCATAAGGCGTTTCATTATACAGAGGCGGAACAGAGCATTTCCCTGATCACCACATACACTTATGAGTTTCGAGGATTTATACCCAAAACAACTGCCAACCTCTCTCAGTCCAAAATGCTAAACGTCACTTTTGGGAGGAAATCTTCTTCCCCTCTGCATGTGCGTGAATTCACCATTGCATAATGAGAGGCACCGAACAACCATCCACACATGAACTCTTCACAGAGTATAATAGAAGTTAGTGTCCCGATGTCATTTCTCTTCAAGGCCTCAGATGAGCCCGTGACTGGGTTGGAACTCTTGAAAAACAATTCTGCAACCTTCCTGGTAGCCACGAAGGACCGTCAGCCTTCAATCACGTGGCCCCTGAGCACCACATGCCTATCAGCGGTAACCGAGCAAGAATGTAATCGTAGGGCTCCTTATTGCACGTTCACAGGCTCCAATTGCACATGGTAAGTTCTCCTGAAGATGTTTTTCAGGACTTTGGCCATTTTCATTAGCCATTCGAGCTGAGAATTTAGTATGGTGTGGCAAATTTAATGTAATATTGAATTGCATGATTATATAAAAGGGGCTGAATGCGACATATGCCCGAGCCGCAGCCGAGTATTACTCGGACACCCTCAATTATTCCCACAAAACAAGGAATTTTTTCCGAAGTCTTCTCGCAACCATTTTTGTTGTAAAGAGAGCTCGTCTGACTGTACGGTTCTGCGAGCGCTATGCTTCGAGTTTGGTCCCTTTCAAAGGCGGCGCGGGGATTATGTGCTCTCTTATTGGTCACATCTGTCAGTACACGGACCATCGGCGCCGTTTTCTCATTGGCTCCTTCCGGTTTGTGCACGAGGCATCAGTAGCGATGGTTCGCTACTAGGGTAAATTCTCCTGAGGCAGTCCTAAACGTTAGTTTCAGACTGACCAAGCACACGTTGGTCAGTCATTTGTCAGTGCTAAAGTGAACACTCTGACTTTTATTCATTTTATTCATTTTACTCATCTCTTTCCTAGTTCAACAAACTGTGTAGATGATGACCCTCCAACAGGTATGTGCAGTCTCCATATTATGATCATTTTACCAAAACCCCTCAGGTCCCGAAGTTTGGTACCCTTAGAAAATACGTAGGGGCCAATCTGAACATATTTGACCAGTAATGTAAAGCTATTTTCTGTAGGTGCTTCATTTTTGATGAGCACGTTGGCAGCCTGCGATTGAAACGTAGCCCGTAAAGTGCTCATGCGTGTGTCAATTATAGTGCCTCCGTACCAGACGATTGACATTTTGACATTGTTCCATCTCACCTGGATGATGGTACAACATTTTTTTATTACAGGATTGGAACAAAACAAAAATTGACTTGACTGCAGACCAGATTTTAAATCAGGGCAATGTGCCAAATCTTCAATCGAGCACAAATAATGGTAACGTTTTTAAGCCACTGGCGGCAGGAGGAGGGACAGTGCCCCCCCCAAGCTTTTTAAACGTGGGACCCCCCCTCCATTTTTGCAGGTCCTGTAATGGGTTTTGACTTAATGGCTGATGCTTGATGGTCTAACTACTGCCCCCCCCCCCTCTTTGAAAATTGTTCACCCATCGGTGTTTTCAGCCACACAAGCATCATCTACCAGCTAGAGAGGATAAATCTGGGTCTACGCTCTTACCCATTATTTTATCTATCAGCACAGAAAACGGGGAAAATATTTATCAGCGATTTTGATGAGTTAATCAATTCTCCCCAGATGTTCGTAAAAACCGCAGAGAAACCCGCTGCATGTATCCATTAAAATCGCAAAAGACAGAAAAATGTTATGATGTGCAAAATACAACCGGGCTGTATACCCAAAACCCATATTAAGTCCTTTGCACACATGAACGCTTTTTTTCAGCATTCCCTGCAGCCCGTTTGCATGTAAAAGTCTTCTTTAAAACCTCACGTTTTCCCCTGTCTTGATTGTCCGAAAAGCAACGAAGTAATGCATGAAGATGTTTGTAGGTATCCTGTCGCAAAATCTGGAACCTGATCCTAGCCTCACTGACAAAGTGCTCATGGGTTCTGGTAAATTCAAGGAGGGGAAATGTTGACCATCAACCCCCCCCCCCAAAAGATTTTTTTCTATTTGGAAAAAAAATTAGAAGAATATTGGCTAGGGCGATTTGAGAGACTTTTTCGCTTCCCTCCTTCCAAAAGAGGTTATAAAACCCTCCAAATTTAGCTTCATTCGTAGGAATTGCAAAGAGATTTGCAAATAAAGAAATTTCGAAATGTCCCCCCCCCAATAAAAGGTCGTGCCCGTTCCGCTCCTATCCCCCTGGGTCTGAATTAAACCTTTGCTTGCTGGGGCCAGAATCTGATGAGATTATTCGCCGTACACAATGAACATGGTTCTGATGTGTTTATTCGCCGTACACAATGTAAATGGTTCTGACGTGTTTATTCGCCATAAAACACACCCTTAAAGTCCCTGATATTCAGTTCCACAGTCCTACATTAGAAAGAATAGTTTCCTTCTGTGACATCGATAAACATTATTTAGTCCCACGACGCTACAGATCAACGAATTGGAATACAACATTCTGCTTTTACCGAATAAAATTATCTTGCCATAAATCACATTTCATGAGAAACAGTTTAAAAACAGCATACGGAAATATTGGCAGTTCATTTCAAGACCTTATAGTTTCAGCCGTGATTACAATTGACTGACTGTGCCTGCTAATTCATGTGGCCTATAATGAGTATAAAACATCAGTAGCCTTGGCGTCCTCCAATAGCAAAGTGTGATATATAACGTGTCGTTTACCAAAACTAAAGCCAACGGTAGGTAAAGTACTCAGGCTAATGATATGCTGAGCATTATGACGATAATCCGCATTTTTCGGTACACAACACTTATGACATACTGGCTATGGACGCCATGTTTGTTAATGTCTGATACCCACTATATGTCACGTGACTTAGATAGCACAATCGGTCTAGTAACCAAAGTTGGAAACATGGAACGGAATGGTGTTGTGGATGGATAACGTTTCTCTCGAAGTGTGCGTCATTTTCTCTACATGTTGCAGTTCCTGACCAGGCCCAGCTGACAATTTTGCCTGATAACTCTTCCATATCCTCCTGCTGGAATGGACACGTGTTCCTCTATTGTCATCTCAATGATACTGACGCATCGGTGAAATGGAATGATAGTAAGGTCTTTTCCTTCAAAAAAAATGTTTGGACACATATTTACCGATATTAGATATTTCATCCAGTCTGTTTTAGAGTGCTTTGGGAGGTGAACTTTGAAAAAAAATTTGGTTCCACTATCGACCCTGCAGCCTTAATCCAGACTCTCTCTTTGTCTTATATAGGGCCTACTCTATTTCTAGATTTCTAAAACTATCACTTAAGTATTCCACTATCACAGCTTCGTGTCACAGATTCGAGTGATAGCGATGGCTTATCCCTTTTATCCTGGTGTTGATTAGACGAAAACAGTTTCTTCTAGTTAGGCCTATGTAAAACAGATCCTTCGATTAAACGTTTTAGATGTATTTGTGGTTTCCATTTGATGCCTTGACGTGTTCGTTTACGTGGTTCTTCCATCCATTCCTTCAGTGGACTGCAACACGCAAACCAACGACAGTTTTATTAAGCTGACATGCGTAGAGAATAAGTCAAATCTGGTTGAGTTGGATATCACTGTGCATCGCAAGACTGAAGGAACCCACAACTGCACAGCTGAGGTTGGAGGTCAGGTGCTGACGAAACAAGTGGAGATCATTGCAAGGGGTAAGCCCATATGAAGCAAACTGAGGGACACAGAGAACCCCCCCCCCGCGCCTTTTTGTTGGTTATTTTTACACTGGTATCTGCAGGAATTCTTTTCAGACATCAAGGGGGGGTGTTAAGTGACAATAGACTGGAGTGTTTGTGGCGATTGGACTTGTTGGGGGGTACCCCTATGTCCCATTTCGTGCCTGGTATGGGTAAGCCAACCAAATGTACAAGAAGAACTATTAACAAATGTACAAATAAACAAGGTTTTTTCTGATTCCCCAAAAGTGATCACCATCAAGGTAAAATCGGTCATCTCCAAAGTAACAACATGAAGGCATAATAGCGGAAATGGCAGAGGCACGTACTTTCGTTCATTCGTACAAAAATACCTTTGCAAGGATCGGGAGCTAATATTTCGTTACGGAGTGCTTGTGCTTTCATGTTGGCTATACAAAATGGTGGAAATACGTTCCTCTGCTGGATATCTGTTAATACAATTATGTAGAACCAATTAATCCGCCTTACTTACAATTACAGCACGGTGAAATTACAGTTAAGCGCCTGATCTCCATATAAAAAGAGGTTGCATAGCTCTTGGGCCATTCAACCTACGCATACAAGCCGGGGCTGAAACGCAGTAGAACGTTAGTATTAAAATACATGTGTGTACTCAACGCTGTACACCCATGCCTCGGCAACTATTCTGTCATTATTTACCGTGTGTTTGTAACTGTGATTTGACTTCTAGACGACTGCATAACCCAGGACAGCCTACAGGAACGATGTGACGAATTCATGACCCTAAAGACCCAGAGTGAGACTCTCCATGACCAGTTCAACAACAATCAGGTAAACTTTTCACACTAAAATCTACCGGTAACCAAGTTGTACCCTCAGAGCTACTTTTGAGTAGGGGTTAAAGTTAAGTTTGTTTTTTTTCATATATGCATTTTTTTTGGTACGACTTATTCTCCTCGCAAAGAAGTTAGACACCCTTTGGGGTCAAGTGTATTGAAAAGTGAACTTTTTACAATCGTTCAAACTTATGTGTCCTTTAACGGACGTCAGAGCATGTATGTTCGTGAAGATCATTGCCAAAGTGTGCATGCGCAAGCTTTGCGCTTAAATTAAGAGCATAGTCTGATTTCGGGCGCTCTGGTCGCAAAAATGATTGAACACTCGGAGTGTGGAATAGATTTACTGTTAAAAAAAAACAGGATATCACCCACAGTTAAGAGATCCTACAAGCTTGTATTGTTTTTAATTTGATTGCACCTGCTGGCAAAAAGGCAGCAGAGATAGAACGGCCAAACTGCAGTCTCGAATAAACAAACCAGAACAACTTTAACGACACCGAACGGCAGAGCCAAATTGGTGGTGCACAAAAACGAGACTGAACGTTAACCCTGGGGAAAAGAAACCCTAGAACGAGAACCGAGAAATCTGCACGAATCTGAACACGTTTGCAGAAATGAACGGGTGTTTGTAAACAGGGTGAGGAAACTTATACCAATGCCATATCTGTGTATTAAATATGCAAATGTAATCAAGAATGTCACGGTTAACACTCTGCATATATTATTTATATGATGATCCACGTGTGCGTTCCATTTCAAATCAATCAGATACTTTTTCTTCAAAGGTGGCAAAATATATTACATGTATGCGCATAATTAAAACAGTAAACGTGATAAAACTTCATTATTCATACAGACATGTTTATAATTAGTTACTCTATCTCCGAAAAAATTTCGTGTCAATCGGGCACTCCATCTCCGAGTTACTGGGGGAGTCAAATTGACCCCTCCCCTTTCCCCTTGAATATTCCTGAATGCACCCGACTGAAAAGGACTGAAAAACTCTGGCTGAATGAAAATTAAACTGTCGTCCCCGCCCCTCATCCACTGATCAGTCTTGCGTGGGCACCACATCCTCAAGTGTCTGATCAAGTCGGGCGAGTCTGGAAATATTGCACTTAATAAATTTTCTTGCTTTTTTCACGTTGATTTTGTGTGTTTCCTTCAAGGGGACTTGCTCCGTGGACATTCAGGACTGCAATAGCTGCACTTCGTGTCCGTGAGCTCCTGCCCGATTCACGCGGTCGGTATACATGCCTGGCCCTGTCGGCTGTACAGTGCCGGAGGCAGTCACAATAAATTGACCACAAAAACTCTCACTTTGTAAACCATATCAAATGTAAACACTGGTTTCGTTTGTTCTGTTGTGATGGGGAGTATGCCAATTATACGCATTACAATACTACTTAAAAATGTGTGGCTTTAAATGTTTTTACCGGATTGTTTGAATAATATGTTTATAAGGCCTACGGGGAATTTTTTTAACATTGTACATGATGACTCTATCTCGTTTAAATTGAGTAAACGGCCTACAAATGTATTCAGACTGAAGGGTATTAAATACTTTTATAGCTAGGAATAAGTTTACAGAGTAGATGTTAAGCTTCGTTTGTTTTGTGTTCTTCTGCCAGGCTCGTGTCGCGGAAATTGTATTGTAAAATACAGTTGTCTACAGCGTTGTGCAGTGGATTATGCTTCAAGAAAACTTGCCATATTTCTGCTTAAATAGCCGCCATGTTCGGAATCAAATTTTTGTCGCAAGTATGGCGGGGAAGAATTATAGGCTGGTAGAAAAATGCAGTTTTTATGATGAAATGATGTAAAACTACGCCTGATTTCCTGTCAGTTGTCTTTTTGGCTCACCTTTGGCATTAATGTTAATGCAACGGTGGATCCTCATAATGAACTGAATTTGTATTGATTTGATATACATGTACATGTACTTATTTGAATCTTAAGTGTTTTTTTGTCATTTACTCGAGTTGAAACCTTTTGTGACATATTTAATTCAGCATCTCCTTAAATAACGTTTTGTTGGAAAGAACTCAAAGCGTCCGTTGTTGTTGTTGTTGTTTTGTTTTAATGGCGTTTTCAGCTACTCAGACTATTTGCGCCACTAACTATACGTTTATGCATTATCTTTATTAATCAGCATCACATTATAGAGTTGGGAAGAAGGTCCAGTTTTAGAGGCAGGAGGAAACCGGAGTACCCGGAGAGAACCTGTGAGAGCGAGTATGGACTAGACACCAAATGCAATTAAAGCCTGGGCCGAGGCAGGACTCGAACCCAGGCCTCATTGGTACAAAGTGAGGAAAGAAACACTACGCTGCCCCGCCACCAACCCCACCCAGCGTCTGTTCACACTCAACAAATGGTTTTTATTGGTAGACAATCAGATTTCCTGTTAAGGTAAACTGAATCCGTCCTCAAGACTCCCGTAAACTCCCGTCTATTTCCAGGTCAGCCTCGGTTTCAAAGGCAAAGAAAAACGAGGGATTGGCCACTGTTTACACGGCTACCCAATTATGTTATGATGTTAGATTGGAAACTCATCGGCATTGTGGAAATAAATATTTCTTGCTTGATTGGTTTCCGTCCGTTTTTTCTCATCGGGCTGTAGTAAGCTACTGCTGTTGCATGGAGTTTCGTAAAATCCCTTATACATGTACATCGGCACTGATGTTCCCAAACAATCGTGGGCGTTAAACAAAAGAATCGATGACCGTCCACGATTCCTGATACGTCCACGATTGCCAAACGTGTACAAATCATATTAGATGCCTTCCAAAAAAGTTAAAGTATGAACAACAGAGGACAATAGGAACGTCCACGAATGCCCAAAAAATACGTTTATACGCGTTTAGTGTTTAAAATGCAATGCATCTTCATCAGTGATTATCCCCCACTGGACAGTTTTTCAAGTAAAGAAAATACTGTCCTAGAAAATTACTTTTTACTTTACAGGCACTCTTTCTCTCTCCTTATTTTGACAAGGATTTTTTTTACGACACGCAAGGTATTTTTCGATATAAGACAGAATTTGCACATTATTGGAGGATCCATGGCTTAACACGGGCCATCCCCCCAACAAAAGAAAGGTGATAAAGAAATCCCAACTTTAGCTTGACCCTTAGAGAGGCCATAAAAGGTTAGCATACATTCTCAAATTTCAAATGTTTTGGACAGGAAACCATTTCCCTGAAAGCATCCCCCAACTTGCACTGTTTTGAGAATGATGAAAGGGACGATTATCCAGCCCAAAGGCCGAACCCGGGTTACGGGTTTGGATTCTGTCGCCTCTCCGCATCTGTCCACGTCAATTTTGGTGAAAACTGAAAAATGGCGTCATGTGTCCTGCTGCATTTCTTACATGAAGAAATTTCGGGGCTCAGTAATAGACCGATCTAGTGTCGAGTTCTACCTGGGGCGAATTGTGTTAGGAGACAAAAGTGAATACTTTTATCCATTTTCGCTGTTTGTGGGTTGGGCACAGATTTGGGAAAAAAGTTCAACACGAACATCCCTTTACAACTGAATCAACAAAACTTTATTTCAAGTTGGCCATGCCGAAGTCATCACTTACAACAATGAAGCTAGAGTCAACTTAAATTTTTACATTCTGCATTGTGTACGTATCACGTGATACAAATAATATACAATGTCTGACTTGGTTCAAGTCTGCTCACTTTTGCGCGAGTGTTACATAATTAAGTGTGATGGCAATATGCCTGTTCATATGGGTTTTGACTGAAATCAGACTTGAGGCAAGTTTAACAGGAAAGTGACATCACTAGCCTCTAATACCGAACTGAGCATCTTCTCGGAACCTGTAGAAATGTAGCCTTTGTGTTTAGATTGCCAAATCAGCACAGCACTTTCGTCATCAGAACCGGTCTGCATGAGTGATATCTGAATTTCTGTGATGCCTTTAGATGGTAGGCGCTCACATCAATACCAGTACCTTTCAGCTGGTGTCTGTGTTTCTGTGATGCTGTATTTAAATGGCAATCCTCCACATCAGTACCAGTAACTGTTAGCTGGTGTCTCTGTTTCTGTGATGCTGTATTTAAATGGCAATCCTCCGCATCAGTACCAGTATGTCTTAGCCGGTGTCCGGGTCTCTGTGATATTGTTGGCTTCCATCAGCTCTTGCTCTACTGTCTTCAAGGACGGTGTGTACGTCTTTTTGCACACGTCTTCAGCCACGGTATCCTTCGGTTGCTCTGTGGGTCAGAAAACATCATCAAAAGCAATTCAGATCCACCTGCTAAATTCAGAACGTCAAATCATGTTGGACTACTCCAAATTTAAGGAGACAGATTTTATGAGACTCACCACTCCACGCAGGAACCAGAGAGAGTACGCATTTGCACAGCCACAATGGTCGTTCAGTGGGAACTTACTGCACGTGCGCGCACCGGTTCAAGCGTGTTGGGCATGGGATGCACTGAGCACGCACGACCAATTGATGCTGCAATGCACAGCCTTCGCATGTGTGCCGGGCGCCCTGGATGAAACTATTCCTACCAACCTATTTGATTTTTGGCAAGGGAATGGATACTCCAAATTGGGACGGCTACTCAACAAACCCGACAGCAGAGCTGCTAAGTAGACATAATAAAATGCTTAGCAGATACAACAATAAGACACATCACCAGCATCATACACTACATGTATCCAACAATCTGGCATTTAACTTGTTTTTGCAAGTCAAGAATTTTAAGGTGCTTAATAATTCCTGTGCCTCTCATCTACTTGAAAGTGTACACAAGTGTTTATCAAGAATGACTGCTCACCGATGTAGCTTTCCCGGGTCTTGAAGTCTTTGTGCTCGTCCGTTTGGGGAATGGGAATGATTCGTCCGGTTCGCTTGGACACTCTCACTTTATCGCCGGCTTCAGTAAAGCGAAAGTCCACATCAGCAGGTTGGCTGTTAAGTGAAAGACAGAGAAGGGCAATGGGTGCGGTGTGTTTAATGCCTGTGCACCTGAACTAAAGAGGGCGCTGTACTGCTTTGCAATGAGAATTTCATTGGTTCACGTGTAACAGTCAGGATAGCAGGAAAGGCCAGCCATAAAGATAAACATAACACAGGCTCGTCTGTGGTCTTTCCATTATCCCTAACCCTTCAATATCCTTCAAAGACCATTAAGGGATTTTGGAGACCTACACACTGTTTAGGAAGACTGAGCCCAAGCTTGGCCAAATTAGTGGGGCACCATAAATACTGACCCTTGCTGTAATATCATAGGTGGTGTTGCGAGGCAGTGTTTGCAAAGGCAACTGACTGTGGCTTACAGCTGTGTTTCAGGGCATCATTCTTGGTTGGTCCCACGTTTATCTGACATTTCTGGTGTAGGCATTCCTTTCTTCTTGTGAAGCTAAGAAACCTCAGTAAAAAACTTCATTTTCCTGAAGTGAGAACACTACTGGGAGCTGCTTTTTTTGGTTGGTTTCCTTGACTATTCCTCTTCCTTTTGCTTTGGATGACCCTGATCTGAAGATGCTTCTAAACCTGTTTATCAGAGAAGGGAAAACCTTGTGTGGACCTGGCTTAGTCCATGCAAGGTTGACACAACCCGCTACATCCCCCACTACTGCGCACTGTCGTGGTTTACATGCTAACCGCCCTTGCCACTATCAGAGGGCAAATGTGTCTTAAGAATCGGGTTCAGGCCATCAACTGGAGCAGTATTCACTCAGTGCTGTCCAAGAGCAAAATTAAGATGGTAAGGCCCAAAAAATAATAAATAGTCGGTCTCCGGTCAGCGCGTGCGTCGATTTTGAACAACAATCTTTTTTTTCTGTTATTTTCTCAAAATTTTCAAAACAGCGCCCTCTATTTCCGTACTGCCTGAATGTTCGTGAGCAGACTGATTCCCGGCCACAAGCCCACAAGTCCGAAGGGCAATTTGTTCAAGTAACCAAACTAATTTGTGGGTAGCTTGTAGCCAGTGATAGATCCATTACGACTGCGTAATGTTGATGTCAAACACAAACAGTAGACCATGGGTAGGTTACAAAGTTGCAGCCAACTGATCAACAACAATGGCGGCATGACGTGCTACTCCTAGCCTTAGCTCTTTGATTAAATATGCCACTCATTTCCGGGTCCATTGCCAGTCTAAAAAAGCCCCCCCCCCATAGCCCCACCAAAAAAATGCATCGCCGAATTAATTCTGGAACTTAGGTCTGACCAGAGACAGGGTATTTTTTGGGGGGCGGGCTAATCAAAGCTTTGATCTCCAGGTCTCTAGCGCTGATGCCTTAACCACCCAAACAGGGTCATCAGAGGGCACAAATCAACGTCTACGCAAGATCAGAAAATGCCAACCAACACGAAAGAGCAAAGTGAGGGTGTGGTTAAGGTATCTCCACGGGATCTTGATTTTACACTGAGTGTTTTCCCTTTTTCTGTGTGTTTATAAACACTGCATACTCCATGTTGCTCAAGGGCTTGTGAAAAAATTCCCCGAGCTTACTGGGACGAGGTTCGAACCCATGATGGTCAGCAGACGTCTCATAAGGGTCATGAGTTTCCATTAAGACGGCAATGAGTAGTACAATGTTGTTGAATGTTAAAAGCCACTGTCGTATCAGTGGGCAATTCTAATTGAGGTTACCAACTCACTTGTCTGATGGATCGACCAAGGCGACATCATGGACATTCAGCGGTGCCTCACTCACCACGTAAGTTCCATCATAGCCTGGCATTCTGCCAATATACCGGTAGTGCTAACAATTATGTGAAAAAGAAAAGTACCGAAGGCACGTTTAAGAACTTCACTTCCAATTTTCACGCTTGGATGCTTAGAAACCTCCATCTTTCAAATCCCAGTCAACTGTTTCCTTAGACTAACCAAATAGAGTGCACATTGTCAAACTCCAACTATGGTTCAGTTCATGATTTTGTTGTTTCCGAGAAATCAGATGTCCCGTAAGCCAACCCTGCCAATCTTTGTTAAACTTAGTCAGTTAGTAGGCATGGAGAGACATCCTTCATGAGTGTTACCTGTTGAATTTTACTTCTGTTGGATATAGGATTTAAGTTAACATATAGGATTGCATGTCTCTCCTAGATGACCTCATAGCAACACCGCCCTCAGTCGTCCGTAAAAACATGGATAATTCTGATTGTTTAAAGTGAACACTTTTCAACGCATTCAACCAAATTCAAATGTGTAAGAGTTTTCATACATTGAAAAAGTACAAAGCTGCAGAAAAAATCGTGTCCAAAAAAAATTCATTGCAGCTACACTTTAAAGAATCAATTATTTAAGTCTACCAACTTACACAATTGAGTCCTTTTACGACTACCCAGTTCCTCTGCCGTATGATGTCACTGATGATCCCTTGCTTGCCTGTATCTTTACCCTTCAGTACCTCCACCTGTTGGGCAGTGTTAGGAGAGGTCCGGGAACATTGGTTTTCCTTTTGTTTTGTTTGATGTCTAGTTTGCTTTGCTTTGGAAGGGGGTTCTTTCCCATCGAGACAAGCATAAACCAAGTATTGATAATGGTGAACCTAAGTGCTGAAGTTGTGTTTCACAAAAACAAAAATTGTGCTTACTCCTGCAAATTCGTTGACAGATTTTCCCAAACGTTTAAATGGAACTGCCCCTTTTTAGAGGTTTGACATTTTGATCGATACAATCTGGCATTCATGTTTACTGTAAACAATACCTGTAAAATGTGATCTGCTTTTCAGAACACTTTACTGCTCGGTCATATCAAGAAATACCACGAATTCATCACCAGAACTTTGGGTCAACACTGTATACAATTTATTGTATTTAAAGAGTTCAATGACACCGTGGTAAGGGTGGGACGTTTACACGTGACCCTTAACCCTCCTTTGGTTTTACAGCACAAATTTGCACAAATGCCCACAGTCACTGGTGAGCATGTAGTTTCTATATGGCACTCAAACATGCACAGGTTCAGTGTGTACACAGTAGGTTGCCAGCACAAAATGACCCAGGGTCTTCCGTGCAGTCCTCTTCAGTACATTTGGTTTACTGCACAATGATGCACATGAAACAGTGAAGCACAGTTCTTGGGCAGCACAAAAGTGCAATCTGATATTCCTGTGAGGGACTGTTGGTGCAGTGCACAACACAACACAGCTGTGCTTCTTTGAGGTGTTTACCAAATGACCCAAAGAGTGACTTCAGCATAGGAGGGTTAAAACTAGGAATTTTTGTACACTCTTCATAATACCTTGAGGTCCTGCTTCTGATTGGTAGTGCAAAAGACATGAAATCTAAGTTTATGGTCTTGACAGGTACATAAATGTAGGAACAGTTGGTGCCGCAGTTAAAAGCCAGTTCATATCTCGCGTGAATGTAACAGTGAAAAGAACTTGCCATCAAGAAATGTTTGCAGCAAAAATGCGCAATGAGCTGCAACTCACAGCACAAATACGTGTATTTGAGACAAACAATCCTTGCATAGGATTGTCTGAGGAGAGTGGCTAACATATAAATGGCAACAGGTCATTTCACTGCTCATGCCTCTGACTTACGAGGTCTCCCTTGAAATACTTCCAGTTCCGGATGGGCTCCACCTGCACCTTGTTGCGATCCCGCCCCGGCAGGTTGGCCAACTGGGCCTGGATGGTCCAGGGCCTGGACATGACATAGCGGTAGTGTCGGTTGATCCTCTGCCAGCTTGGTTTCTCTCCCGCCTGGCGGGCCATCAGCAGGAGATTGGTCAGTCGGACCATGGTGGGTGCCGTAAGACGGTCAAGTTACTGACTATGGGACAAGAAAATGACTGTTTTGAGGGGCAATCATCTCTGGAGAGAAATACCATCAAATGTCATGATGTAGGCCTACGTGTACATGTATGTATTAACTTGCAGCAATCTTCCTACAACCTCCATGTTTTTTCGACATACATGTATAGCTGTAGGGTTGCGTGCGTACAGTGTATGGCCCGAGTAGTGTAATGACACAGACTGCTTGCCACATTTCCATCCCGCATTATTTGCATGGGCGCAGTGCCCTGCCACACCTGCATTTGATTTGTGCCTTACGCATGCTAAGGCTTGAACACCCAAGAAACTTGTATTTTTCCTGACTTTGAAGTGGAGGTAGGCCTAGGCCTAGCGCCTAGTCAGCTTATTTACCATGTTTACCGGCATAACTGGTCTGCAACCTTATCTCCACAGCTTGAAAAGTAAGCTTGCCACCGGCACATGCATAACTGGTTCACGACACGCCGACCATGGCGACGGTAATGCCAATTATGCCAACGTGTTAAAATTCCTCCAACTTCAGCATGCTCAATTCAAGGGTAGGCCTAATCATGCTAATTCCAGAAATTAGGGGTCCATTTTTTCCGTGTCCCTCGTCACATCTGACACACTTTTGGATCCTAATTACTGCTGCACCTATGGTGTTACTAAGGATTAAACTTACCTGTACAATGACAGTGTTGTCCACAGCTATAAAATAATACTAAATGGATCTTGGAAATCTTGCAAACTTCCAGGTTCTGCTACTTGCACAATAAAAGAATCGCACAATCATGAGTTTGTGGACGCAGACATATTGAACCACTGAGCAACTTTGTCGAATGGGGGCGCTATTTTACCACTTGAGCGTTCATAGGAAAATCGCCCCCATGTCAATTTGCCTGAGACTGTTTCCCCCCGACGATCTTGCTCGACCAAATCGCACTCAGCAAACTGCGACGTCTTACTCCTAGCTAACTCGCTTACCTAAAAAAGACTGAATGTATTACAACTTTCGTTGCAAATACGTGTATGTATGCAGGAGATTCAAGTTTCATCTCCCCCAATCACACATTTGTATTCGATAAAAGAAAAAAAAAGTTTTGGGATGAGAAATGAAATAGCCTATGAACTCTCCACTTGGATATCTTAAGTCAGCGCAATCATTTGCTAAACGTAAACTCTTTCCTGGCAGACAGGAAACGACGATAAAACAGGATCTTGTTTTTATGGTTGATACATAAACAAAATTATAAATCACGGGTAGAGCTTGCAAACGAACGAGTCACGTGTCATTAGTAAGAGCCTTGTTTTCATACTGTTAAGCTCAAGTCTTCTCAGGGGTCAAACGTTTATTCTTGGGGTGGGGCAATTTTTTAAAAGCCTACCTTTTATGGCTTTGAGGTTTTATCAGGCCATATTTTGGCCAAGCTAACTGGGGTTCATTTTGCAGGGATGGGCTCTCGTTTCTAGGGGGGCCGCAGTGGGTTCGGTGACGGTTAAAACACTCAGGCTGGCATTAACTTGTTAAGATTGTTTTCCTTAAAGTTCTCTTATTACTTGGTGTGTAGGGGAACACGGGGCCACACTGGCCTCGAGCGGGGACGGGGGATTGTGCCCCATCCAGAGGCGGATCTGGGGGGGGGGTAATTGCAACCCCCGTTCAGCCGTGGAATCGGTGAAATGACAGAAAATGAGCACCAAGAAAATCATCCATCTATATAGTTAAGTTTTTCTTGTCATCAGGGAACGGCGCATGACGCTTTCGGACCTCCTTAGCAGGGCATCCCTTCAGTACGCCCATCAACCCCCCCGTTTCCTGAAGGCTAGATCCGCCCCTGCCATTTCTTACCCTCCGTACCCCTTGGTTGTACCACTGTAGAAATATGAAAGAGACAACAAATAAACTTTCTCTCATGATTATTTTGCCAAAAGAAAAGTTTTATTCCTCTTTCCTTTTTTTTTCGTTTTCAGTTTTTTGCTAATTTTTGTTCAAAAGCTTTTAGTGTGGAACACTTCAAACATTTTAGTACATGCATTGCTCTTATAAATTCTACCAGAAAACAAACTTATCTCAGTGTCTATTCAAAGAAACAAAGGTCTCAACATTCAAGTTAGCAGTCATTCTGGTTGTTTGTGTGAAATCAACTCCACTTAACAAAACCAGAAATACAGAAAGTATTGTGATTTAAATTTGTATCCCCATCTTTGTAGACCGCGAACGATTCCATTCCACTCTAGCTGGTCAGAGACACCGGGAGAAACAGTCGTTACAGTCAGTCCCAAGCGGGCATTGGGTGTCGAAGGCCCCTGGTCCACCGTCGTTGCAAATGTCGTTGTTACGATGAGGAAGGCAAGTCTCGCTACATAAGGGACCTGGATAATGGGGAAGAAATTTAGACGATTTGAGTCAGTCTACTCCCCGCTGAGCGAGGTCAAACGATTTTCAGGGTTGACCAAGAAAAGTCATTGTGGAAGAAGCTGTTAAAGCTGCCACAGGTAAGATGAGACCCAGTGTCGTAAATTGGATGAATTTTTGCCTGGTAATATTGAGGCCGGTTAATAGTGAAGCTAACATGAACTCGACACTGCTTATCAGTTTAAACATTCGGCCTGCGAATTCACAAGAGAAAAACTTAATTTAAACACACGTTTTCGCTGTCAGTGCTTTGCTAAGTCAAATTCGCTTTGTTTAGCGATCGCTTGAAGTACGAACCAGCCCCCAAAAATGAAAAAAAAAATGTCTTGAATGATTCATTGTCTTCTTTTAAACTTTGTTAGACTTGAGCAGCACCTGTTTGATACCGCGTGATCCTAGTCTCTTAAAAACGCTTGTATTCAGGAGTAAATTAATTTATCCGTGTCACTTTTCAAGGCTCTTCATCCAAAGAAATATTTCATATGTGAGCAGTACCGCCAAGGACATCATGACCAAAAACTCTTTGTCCAGCTGTACACACTAGATCACGACCCGGCACCAAACGTCTTAGAATAATCATGGTCTTTTACTAATCTAAAAGCTCTTACATATACGGTAAAAACTGCGCACAACAGAAAAAGTGGTTGTGTGATGTCATCGTCACGTGACTCGCAGAGTGGACAAAACTTACTTCCTGACGGGCAAAAGTCGCAGGTGGTACCATTCCAGTTCTCTTGACAGATGCAGATGAAGTCAACGGTGTTTGGTACACTACCAGGCACAGAGCTGCACACGCCTCCATTCAGACATGGATTGGAGCTAAGGGCGATATAAAAATGACCCGACAGTTTATGGTAATCCGGACAGGAACAGCAGATAGGACTGGTCTCCTATTAGGAGACCAGTCAACGGAGCCTGAGGCGCCATGCTAGGTACGATGGCACCGTTTTTTCGCTGCGGCGATCGGTACCCAGTTGATTCGCACCATCTGACTCATTTTCGTCTTGACGGCAAACCAGCATGACGCGTCAAGTGAGCGTCGGCACATAATGGCGACGGTGTTTTAATATCTGACCATTTAATACCAAGGTCTAAATGATGTTAGCAACTGATGTCTAAATTATTCCACCTTGACAAGCAGGATAAAACGAGAGCTCTACAGTATAATCAAGTTTACATTTTCAAAAGGTGAAAGACATTTTTCGAAGTCCGTTTCTATAGTTATTTTTTTTCCAGTTTCGCTTTTATGAGAACAGTTAAGCAACCCATGCCCTTTTAAAACCATCCCCAGTGATGCTCAAGAAAAGCAAAATAAAAATTAACAATGTCAAGTGCAATTATTTGGGTCTGTCTGAGAAACATATTGTAAAGAAAAGGAAGAGTCCCCCCCCATACACGGACGCCGGTAATTACTCCCTACATTGATCCATTAGCCATCAGAAAGCAAAACATGTCCAGAAAAGTTCAATGCAGGAGAGAAAATACCAAGACGTTTAATGAGAAAACAGAATTTGTCAGACCAGACTCGTAAGGGTTTGTGCACGGGTGTCAAGTGGCACCCGTGTATGGAACTCCGGCCGGAAAAGGAAAGTTTGACAATACCCAGAATTCCAAGGATTTCGGTATTAATGATGGCCCTCAGACTTCGTTTGCTGCATGTTTCGTTTGGAACTTTACAGCACAGATAAGCCAACCATGGGAAAAATAAATGTGCAGTTTGGCTTCCCGTTTTACGCCATGGTCGCTGTACCAAACCAAAGTGATTTCTTCAGCCAGCAACTAGTAGGGCCCACTCCAGGACAATTAATTGTTCAACGCTCACCTGCAGGGGCAGTCGCGCAGGGGTGGCGGCGGTGAGGCCTGTGGCGGTGGTGGTACCCGATGCAGTCTTCTGGCGTAGACGACTGGCTGAAACGAGTCGGCCAGCTGTGACTGGAAACGACGAAAGATACCGCGAGCCTCCCTGACATGGACGATGGAGCACAATCCAAGGATAAGCAAGATGGTGGTCGGCCGGGCAAAACAAGGCATGTTGGATCTTACGGGAAATAGAAAAGGGTAGAGGTTAACCCGGGGGTCCATTAATTCCACATGATTTAGTCAACTCACTTTGGCCGTGATTGGTACTCCAAAATGGACGCGAATGTCCTAGGAAAGTATTAACTCGCCACGGCGAAGCGTTTACTTGGATTTTTTTTTTGCTCTCGGAGCAGATAGCTCCAATCGCGCTCGCGTGCTGAAAGAAACCTTGTGCACTGGCCCAAGAATTACATCTGCATCTAGATCTGAGCCACACCCACGAGCTGGAATGTGAAATGGTAAAGGAACGGAACCATGCTTTATAATGTTTAAAGTGAGGGTTCGCTCATTTCAGACGCCACTTTTCTGTGTACATGCACAAAGTAAATAGAGGGGAAAATGGTTTCATCCTGGCTCCACTTCAGCAGTTGTGTACAAAGTCTATGGAGAGTGAAGAGAATTTTTTAAGTATTTCCCAACAACATCGGTAAATGTTTTTCAGTCCAGAATTCGTGTCTTTCCAGCGTTTCTGTAATGACTGACTGTTATTGAGATGATATATGGTGAGAAAAGTGGAGTCAGGATGCAACATTTTTTCCAAATAGAGATATGGGGAGGCGAAAGTTTCAGAAATTTTGGAGGAAATTTTTAAATTTCTCAGGGAAAGAACTGACTCTTCTGACGCTGACGCTCGGTGATTGATTAGGCCGTCATTCTTTCCAGGAATGGAGCCTCATTTCAACCCCCATTTTTCACGTGGTTTATATGAGAAAGCAACACTTTAATTACCGGGAATATCGCCAGTCTGTGAAGAAACTCTCAGCTCTGCTTCCACACCAGCCTTTGATGAAACGATCTTCAGAACCACACGTATGTTTCCTTCCTCAACTTAGTTCTGCTTAT
This sequence comes from Acanthaster planci, assembly GCF_054643075.1. Classification (NCBI taxonomy): domain Eukaryota; kingdom Metazoa; phylum Echinodermata; class Asteroidea; order Valvatida; family Acanthasteridae; genus Acanthaster; species Acanthaster planci. Next base: position 19,558,239 of record NC_141781.1, on the reverse strand, counting down.
TGTTCAAGGTCGTACACTAGCTGGAACGCCAGTGAGCTTTTGTAATGGAAACGAGACATTTGATGGATTATTTTGCCAGTCAATGGTCTTTTGTACTCAAATATGCGGTGGCCTTTTTCGAGCAGTGATTTATTTCCTCTCTTCATGCAAACCAAAATCATGATATTCTTGCAATCGGGGTGTTCAAAAGAATGTGAAACGCATAAATATGAAGCCAGCGTAGAACTAAAGGCCATGATAGTCATTAGCTTCCAAAAGTTTTTTTTAAGCCAGATTGGCGAACTTAAAAATGAGGTTCGTTGTGAGTTTATTGTGTCACAGCAATACATAGATTGCTTAATCGAAAGTCCAGTTGATTATTCGAATAGTGCAGAATTTTATTAGGGTTTAATGGTGTCGATACAAATCAGTTTATGATAATGTCAAGGAACGATTTTCTAATGACGCTGTCGCATGAAATGGCTCAGTATCTCTTTTTAAAAAACTTTCGCACATTTGGCTTTATCGAGTGTGTCATTACAAACTTCCATTGCAAATATATATGTGGGGTATATCTTCAGGAAAACCCCTACAAGAAAGATTTTCAATGGTTTATATTGTACTTTATGTTGGCAACATGAGGTGCGGCGTCTCCATGTGAGACTACGGCATACACAAGTATCGAACACTGGCTACGGCTCTCCACCGCTGCCCCTTTTAATCAAAATCCGAAGCCGTATCGCAGGAGACATAACTGGGTTATGGCTACCCCTATCATGCGCCGCCCCATACAACCCCATGTATGAACTAACACCGGCAGTGTTGGGTGAAAAACGTGACCTGCGCGCATGTTGAACAAACAAACTGCATGGAACCATGGTGCGGTCTTTTATTAGTGAGCTCTTTGTAACTATCGTATTTTGAATATCAATTCCTTTCCCAAAGGAATTTTCAATAAACATTCCCGGCATAGCTTTTTGCAAACAGACCTGAATTAAACGCAAACAAGAAAATTCATATAAGCATGGAACAGAAGAAACTGAGAATGGAATCTGATTTGCTTCATTTCCATACCTGTCGAATATGGCCGAGTTTCACGCAATTATGAGGAACGCAAACCCAAACCGAAAAGTTCCGTCAGTTTGTGGACACTAAATCTTGGCATGAAGCTATGCCTTAGTTTTTGACAGCACGGGAGCAAAATCAAAGCTGTTTTTAAACAGAAATGTTTGGCATGTGTTGTAATTTTCCTCTTCAAAATATGACTTCCGCATGGAACGTCGTTTCAATCACGTGCCAGTCAAGAATAATGCCTCAAGTGTGAGTCACATAGGCTAGATTCATTCACCAGGGCAAAATCTTGTGCAAAACACTTTCAGAGCTGAGCCTGCAAACTCTATGGGTAACAGACTTCAGATGTTTTCCGCCTGCAAGCTTGGTAAACTCCCAAAGGCCCTTCAACGTCATTTAGTGAGCAAAAATAAAGCATATCTGCGCCAACCTGACACAAGGTTTTCCCCCGCAACTAATGTTGCTGCCTGTAAAATGAAATTAAATTGATGCGGGTTCATAAACACATCTTGAACGGATAGTTTATTAAATGTACTGCTACCACTAACTCTTTCATACATGTAAATACTCTGCTTCTGAAAAATAATAATGGAATACCATTCTGACCTATTGAACAAGGATTGCCAATTGCCCAACGGTCTTTATAAATGATGGTGGAGACGGTGGGGAGAGTTTGGAATACGCAAACATACATGTACTGTGTACACAATACTTTACTTAAAATATAAATGTTTATTAATGACATTTTGCCCACTTACAAATCATTTTGCTGCTACATTCGGCATCTGCATCCAATTTTTACGGTGTTCTTAAATATTTTGGGGTCATCACACACTGCGGGGTAATTTCAAATGGGGTAATGGACAAAATGTGCATGTAATCCTACATTTAAAAGATACGATAAACACTTTGGGCAAACCTTTTGAAATAAAACAACACTCAACCCCCACTCCATCTAACATTAATTATCAAGTCTATCTGACGAATCATGGAGGACTCTCTAAAGCGCAATTGGTCAAAATAAACAACTTTGAAAGCCTGTGGCATTTCACTGGGGGCAGGAAGAAATCCTCTTTTAAAATTTTGACTTGCAACCTCATCTCACATGATCTGCTGACAGTGTTTAGGACTGCATCTTTGCCGATAGGCAAGTGAGGAGAATCTTGTTGGTCAGAGAGTTTACAAGCAATGTTGGCCTGATTTTATTCAACTTTATTTTGACACAGTTCAGAGCTTTCACTCTGGTGTTACACCAACCTAAATGGATATGTAAGAATTTGGCTGTTGCCTTTAAAAAAGAAAGCAGTAATTATTCATGTGACAAGTACATAAGAAACATGCAATGTGGAATCAGCAAATTTGATTCTGGGCTGAATTCAAGCCAATCACCACATTTATACTCTTGACTCCTGAGCAAATGAAGGGCAGAAGTATGACTAATGGCTAAGTGAGAACATATACTCGATCCAGCCAGAAATATAGTCTTGCATCATGTTACAAACGAGTACAGACACGTAAAGGTTTCCACTCGGTCTGTGCAATGAATTGGCAGAGTTATATGAACATGTACAACATTTTCTTACAGCCACGCTTATCGAGAGTGTACACAGTCAAGGATCAGTGCGATCCCTTCAAAAATCTATGCATCGTCCCTTCCGTTCCCAGTCCCCGTATCTGGTGGGCTCAGGGCCTCTTGGGCCACCTCTCTCTCCTGTGACAGGGTTGATATCATCAGGGAAGGCTTCCAGAGGTTCCTTCTCGGCATCGCGGTGTTTCTCTGATGGGCTGTCATGCTTACCAACGGGAGTGTAGGGCTTCTTAAGGGGTGGCTTCCCACTGTTTGGAGGTGACTGGGAGTACAGTCGGTGCTGTAAATGTGCTAAGTGTTCTGTGACCAGTGGTAAGCTCCTAAGGCAATGCCAACCTGCAGAAAAAAATACACTGAACGTAAACAACTTTTAGCAAAAGGCATTTGCTGAAAAGCTTGAAATTTTAAGCTGCATAAGGTTTTGTCACTCAACTTGATTAAAGAATAAGTCTGAAAGAGTTCCATATATGGGCAACACTTGATACCTATGACTGAGACTTGTTTGAAAAAAACTATGTTGTGTTTTCTAACAGTTTCTAACAGTGGAGGTGCACATCATAACTCCAGGACTGTCCCTGACTTGGGGACAACACCAGTCCCCCACAAGAGAGAATGTCCCCATACAAGGGGGACATTTTTCCAAGTGGCCTTGGGTCAAAAATATCCATGCACTGTTATAATTTTTTACTCCCAGATTTTCCATTCATTTAAGGTGTTCCAATTGTTTTATATGAGCTTTGCACCATGCCACTGGATTAAGTATATGTAAAGGATTGATATTTGGAAAAATTGTTATGATAGGTCTACATGTACAGTCTTTTTTCCCACCCTTTATGCTAACTTGAATACACTTGCTCACAATCTTAGAAGTACAATGTAAATGGTAAAATTTTTTTAACGGCAGCCTTGGGTGTTTTTTTTTCTGCTGAATCAAATCAGGCCTATGGCAATAAAAGAATCCCCAGGGCAATGGTACTTGTACGATCTCCAAGCCCACTTGAAAAAAATTGTCCCCACTTAGGCCCTTGTAACATGATTAATAAATTTATTAGGCAGACATTCTCTGTTTTGGGGACTGATTTTGTCCCCAAATAAAGGGACTTCTCCACATTAAGGGACAGTCCCTGAGTTGTGATCTACGGCTAGGCTACAGCTCACCCCACAGTAGGCCTATTCATAATAGACCTAGTTCTGCCACGAACTTAGTTCTGGGCGTATGAGCAAATGCTTCAAAATAAGCCTTGGCCTAACACTGTTTTGCACCATTTATTTCAATATCAGTCAAATAAATAAATTTTCTACGAAGCATACCATCCCTTGATCGCCTTTCAATGCTGTTCTTGGCTAACAAAAAAGAGTTCACAGGCTTCAAAAAGAGGAACTGTTTCACAACACGGAGAGCTAAGGGCGCCGCCATCTTGTTATGAAATGAGCATGGAACTATGGGAAATTTGGGGATAATCAATTGTTTATTTCCCAAATCTAATATACCCTCCGAAATTCATTGTGTTCTAAATACTTTCAAAATTTCATTGTACCAAATTTTAAATTAGACATTTAAACAAAACTGGTGGTTATAACATTGGAATTGTTGCTCATTTTTCTAAATAAATATCTGTTAGTGCATTTGAACTAAAATAAGTTAATCAAACATTGGCGGTTCTATTGAACTTCACGCTCTTTTCGTTTCGTCTGTTGCCAGTCTACTTTATTTGCAACGCGAACGATGTTGAGTTGCGAAGTGCGATTTGATATTTGTTGATGTTTTCTTCTTTGAGATATCAACGTACGATTTGCTGTAATGGATAACACCCCATATGGCACAGTACATTTAGTAACGGGTAAGTAGCTAATGTCATGATGATCTGATTGATTGTGGGACAACTCGCTCGACAGCGATCGATCGACCGTTTACCCACTCGACTTGGCCATCTCGGCACGCTCGGACAGTCATGGCCGGCGCGGCAGTGGGCATGGTGGGGGTGTAACCTAGACAGTAAACATGAAACAGGGCCCAATCGAATACTCCTCCGTCGTATACATGTACTGGGCTCTGTCCCGATTAATAGGGATTTCATTCGAAAACTTTATCCGGGCCATCCAGGGGTGTAACTAAACATCCGCATAATTTTATGAGCTGAAATTGCACCGGTATGTTCACTACTTATGGTGTAAACCATCCGCTAGGTTGTTAATTGTAGAAAACCTTTTTCACCACCTACTGGCTTTCTTAAATGCCAAAGGCAAACTTTTTGGGCTTTAGTGATATTTCCGACTTCAAAATCTGACTGTTTTCACTCAACACACGCACGACACTCCAACTTTTCGCTGCCTGCTCCATTCGAATACGCGGGCCAAGATTTTGCGACTGCAATAACTTTATGGGTGAACATGGTCCTCTAAGGAAATGGCAGGAGCGGCCAATATGTAGTCAGGGCACAAGACGTATTGACCAGGAAGCAGTCGTTGGTAGCACGCCCAACCGTCACGATCAACAAGTCTTGTGCCCAGACCACGTATAGGCCACTCGTGCGTGTTTCTGGGAGGACCTTGTTCGCCCATGGAGTTATTCAGCCCGCGTATTTGAATAGAGCAGGCGGCGAAAAGTGCAAAAAGTGTCGTGTGTGTGTCCAGTGAAAACGGTCAGATTTTGACAGATTTTGCAGTCAGAAATATCATTAAAGCCCCCCAAAGATCAGTTGAAAGATTTGAAGGTACTTGTACATTTACAGTTTGCCTTTTTTCTTTCCCCAGATTGGTGATTTCTCAGTCAACAAAATTCGACAGCCACATTTACAAGGTCGTCATTTCAAACAGTGACATCATGAGCAAGAAGAAGAGTAGAAGCCACGCCTTGCAGAGTCTGCTGCCAGACTCCTTGGAGACCAGGGAGATCTTCTTCACCAACTTGTTGCTTCTGGGCTTTGAGCCCGCAGAGGCAGAGAGGAGGCACACCATTCCATTCAACAGGTTTGTGGGTGGTTGCTGAAGACAGCGATACTCTGTGTACATGGACATTAGATTGGCGAAGCCAATGGGTCTGCGTGTATATGATGAATTTTATTTGACAAACTTTGGAGTAACTTTATGCTATTCTCTTCCTCGGTGTCTGAATATTTTTGACATGATTCAGGTATTGACCCTAACCTTCCCCAACCACGCAGAATTAAACAGGAGTAAAGTGTTTGATTCTGTGGGGATAGGGCTGGTAGGCCCAGACAGCTGGCTTTTGTATTGGGTTTGGCGTACCTCAGAAAAAGTCCAACAGCCTCTGCACAAGGTCCCATATGGGTGTTTAACCTTGTGTGAATGGGAAAGGTTAGGGCCAGCAACCCTTGGGCAGTTAGGGTTAAAGTGTATTGGCCGGACATATTGAATTGAGAGAGAGGTCAACTTTTAGATTTTGGAATCTGAGCATAAAAATGAAAGCACTGAAATAAATCGTCATTACAAATTCATATCATTTATTCTGGTGATGAATGTTAAATTTGTGATCAATCATGTTTAGATGTTTTTGCGCCACAATTCCCCCCCCCCCCAAAAAAAGGCCTTGGAACCACTGCATGTTGTCTGGCATCACCCATTTAACGGATTACATTGAATAAGATCCCAATCAAAACTAGCTTCCCTGTAACACTTGACACATTGGGGGCAGTATTTGCTGTGATGTTTCTCAGGGAAGATGCTCTTAAATTGGTTTCTCTGATCATCTCATGGACCCAAAATGTTTCTCTTTGCAAACATTTCTGTGAAAGGCTTGTACACTGGCTTGTTACATGTACGTGTGCGAGTACCTTTACTCACGTTACAATAGATCACTCAAGGGAAAGGAAATTTAAAACAGCAAATGAATTCAGCAGTTTCTTGTGCAAAACAGGCTGAAGAATTAATTGTTGAAGTAATACATGTAAGGTACATGTTCACTTCACTCTCAACTGTGAATATTGGACATGTCGGTGGATGTGAGCCTCAACCGTAGAGGGCTTTTGCAGTATAGGCCTACAGTAATACATGTACTTGTGTAGAAGAAATGGTTGTTTGGTGGGAACAATGCCGAAAGCACCCCTCTACCAACATTTTTTTCTCAAAGAGATTACTGTTCAACATGACATTCAGCAATGCGTTTATATCATCCTCAAGTTATTTATTAGTCTTGCATTGTTTGTGTACATTACTGCACATTATCACAGAACACAAATGTATATTGAGCCTTGTAAACACTTCCAATGTAAAAAGCAGGAAAGAACTTGCTATTGTCCGTAAAA